>NC_136776.1:23876831-23909198 GCF_947034865.1 Barbatula barbatula | reverse complement strand
ACTGTAGACCTCACGTCACAGACCTCACATATCAGACATCGCCCCAGAGACCTCACACTGTAGACCTCATGCCACAGACCTCAAACCAGAGAATCGCCTCACAGATCTCATACCAGAGACCTCACACTGTAGACCTCACGTCACAGACCTCACATATCAGACATCGCCCCAGAGACCTCACACTGTAGACCTCATGCCACGGACCTCAAACCAGAGAATCGCCCCACAGATCTTATACCAGAGACCTCACACTGTAGACCTCACGTCACAGACCTCACATATCAGACATCGCCCCAGAGACCTCACACTGTAGACCTCATGCCACAGACCTCAAACCAGAGAATCGCCCCACAGATCTCATACCAGAGACCTCACACTGTAGACCTCACGTCACAGACCTCACATATCAGACATCGCCCCAGAGACCTCACACTGTAGACCTCATGCCACGGACCTCAAACCAGAGAATCGCCCCACAGATCTTATACCAGAGACCTCACACTGTAGACCTCACGTCACAGACCTCACATATCAGACATCGCCCCAGAGACCTCACACTGTAGACCTCATGCCACAGACCTCAAACCAGAGAATCGCCCCACAGCTCTCACACCACAGACCTCACACTGTAGACCTCACGTCACAGACCTCACATATCAGGCATCGCCCCAGAGACCTCACACTGTAGACCTCATGCCACAGACCTCAAACCAGAGAATCGCCCCACAGCTCTCACACCACAGACCTCACACTGTAGACCTCACGTCACAGACCTCACATATCAGACATCGCCCCAGAGACCTCACACTGTAGACCTCATGCCACAGACCTCAAACCAGAGAATCGCCCCACAGCTCTCACACCACAGACCTCACACTGTAGACCTCACGTCACAGACCTCACATATCAGACATCGCCCCAGAGACCTCACACTGTAGACCTCATGCCACAGACCTCAAACCAGAGAATCGCCCCACAGATCTTATACCAGAGACCTCACACTGTAGACCTCACGTCACAGACCTCACATATCAGACATCGCCCCAGAGACCTCACACTGTAGACTTCATGCCACAGACCTCAAACCAGAGAATCGCCCCACAGATCTCATACCAGAGACCTCACACTGTAGACCTGACGTCACAGACCTCACATATCAGACATCGCCCCAGAGACCTCACACTGTAGACCTCATGCCACAGACCTCAAACCAGAGAATCGCCCCACAGATCTCATACCAGAGACCTCACACTGTAGACCTCACGTCACAGACCTCACATATCAGACATCGCCCCAGAGACCTCACACTGTAGACCTCATGCCACAGACCTCAAACCAGAGAATCGCCCCACAGCTCTCACACCACAGACCTCACACTGTAGACCTCACGTCACAGACCTCACATATCAGACATCGCCCCAGAGACCTCACACTATAGACCTCATGCCACAGACCTCAAACCAGAGAATCGCCCCACAGATCTTATACCAGAGACCTCACACTGTAGACCTCACGTCACAGACCTCACATATCAGACATCGCCCCAGAGACCTCACACTGTAGACTTCATGCCACAGACCTCAAACCAGAGAATCGCCCCACAGATCTCATACCAGAGACCTCACACTGTAGACCTGACGTCACAGACCTCACATATCAGACATCGCCCCAGAGACCTCACACTGTAGACCTCATGCCACAGACCTCAAACCAGAGAATCGCCCCACAGCTCTCACACCACAGACCTCACGCCTTCACACTCCACACAGACTTCACACTCTATATTTCATGTCAAAGACCTCACACATCATTCATCGCCCCACAGACCTCACACAAGAGACATCATGCCAAAGACCTCACGTCACAGACCTCACATCAGAGACTTCACACCTCAGGTCAATGTATTGTATTGTCAATGTATGTATTAGGAAGCACGTGTGAGTCACGCAGCAGATGTGATGTCTGCACACGTTGAGCTTCTGAAGAGACGTCACGTGACAGACAGTGAGGAGCTGCTGGAGGTCAGGAAACTTCTTCACAGAAGAAAGGGCAGATTACACAGTGACTCTACAGGTCAGTGCTGCCCCCTACAGGTCATTCCAGATCATTACGTCAATCTGAATGCGGCTGTCTCTTCTCAAACAGATGACCGAGAGGCTTTCAGACTATCTCAACAGGTAACCAACTCTATATTTAAACAGATAGCACATTTAAATACTGTCTTTGTTGACTGAAGCCGTGTTGATGCTGTAGAGCACACGCAGAAGAGTGAGCGTCACTTTACTGCCGACTCCAGCTGAGGTGTGAACATCGACATCACATTTCATCACAGAGTTCTTCACATTCGGCATCTCAGTCAGTGCTTGTTGGTCTTTGTAGATGAGGGATCTAGAAACTGTGTTTCTGCAGAGCACAAAAAACAGCGAGGAGTCTGACAGAAGACCTTGTGTGCCAAAACAGAGGTAGAACACCTACTGCTTATCACTGATTTACTTTTGTGTTTTTTATGAACTTCTGTCCCACATGTGAAGACTTCAAGTATGTATAGAAATGATCAATCCACCATTGTAAGTTTACATTCATTTACTCTTTCGAAAGCAATGTATTATTTGTAGATTGTATGTTTATTAACTAACTATAGAGATTTGAGTTTATATTTTTTTTCTTGATGTAAGTGAGATGTGTTTTTCATACTTTATTCACTGCATTAAAGACGTTATTATGTGTCTCAGACAGGAAATGATGCGATCGGATTCTATTAAGAGTACCCTGACCTTTGACCTCCCTGCTCAGGACTCCGGCCTAAAGCAGGATGATGATTATGACGATGATGCTGACAGTGCAGTGTTTCCATGGTAACAGACAGACAATCACACAATCAACACACGTTACGGTGCATTTCATTCTGAAGGTCTTATTGTCATCAGTATGACTCCCGGTTCATGCCGTTACCGTCGTTCAACTCCGGCGGAGCTTAAAGAGAGTTCACATGAGGGGGAGGAGTCAGGGAGAGGGGAGGAGCCATCACTCACATCCAGCTCTGAACCGTATGTCGCCATTCATTCATGTGTTCATCATAACAGATGTCAATAGGTGTGTCCCAAATCGGCACTTATCCACTTTATAGTATAAATAGTGTGAGTGGTGCGTTCACACTGAAAATTCTCAAAAATGAAGTGAAGTTTAAGAACCCGGATGATGCACAGTGGACACTTCACGCACTAAAGGGGTCATATGACATGGCTAAAACAAATAAACAGCTAATGAAAAATTGATTGTTTTAGATGTAATCCAATATATTCAGAAACGCTGTATTTTCCACATGTTTGTATCTCCTCTTTGCTCCGCCTCTCTGAAACGCCCATATATTTTACAAAGCTCATGGCTCTGAAAAGCGAGGTGTGCTGTGATTGGCCAGTTAACCAGTGCGTAGTGATTGGTGGAATACTGCTGCGTGTGGGGGAAATGTTACGCCTCTGACCATATTTGGAACATCAGGTCACAGAGCAATTGTACAGACAGGTACGCCCACCTTACTTGTGTTTACATTTGGGTCAGATCATACCACGAGCTGATGTAGATCTGTGGGGGTGTGGCTACACGAGGCAGGTCTGGGTGAGCATTCGCTTTTCTGCGGAAAGGAGGCGGAGCCATCGACGCTGCTCCAGCAAAACTCTCCCGCAGAGTGACAACGCTTTAATCTGATGATGACTAAAACAAACGAAACTATATTAAATTATCAATGTATACATTTATTTTTATTCACACGCATTGTGCCGTTGGATACAATTGTTATTTGCGCTCGTCTGATTCTGATAAAACCGTAAAGTATTCCATTAGGGACGACGCTACACTTGTAAAATTCATACATGCATAGTTTAAGGGCACAGTATGTCATTTGGGACACAGCTACAGATCAAGAGTGATGAGTAACTGTGCGTTGTTTACAGATGTGTGGCGTCACATCAGCGCCATCTGCTGGTCTGGAGCATCAGAATATTGCCACTCGTCTTCTGTCTCATCGCACTGACGGCTCTGTGGTTCTGACCTCCGCTCTTACAGTTCTGAGAATGAAAGAAAACTGTCTAGCTTTACACAAAACACTGAGTCCAATAAATATAGAGATAGTAATAATGAGATGAAAGAAAGTCAGACAGGTTTGATGAGAGAAGGTTCATTTTTAAGTGGACTGTGTCGTTGAAGACGGTGTGTGTGTTAATGGCGAGAGACTCAAACACAAACTGAAACAAGTGGATTATACAGTCAGATTCAGTTTAAGATGTGTGTCTGTTCTGAACAACAAACACAGTTTAGAATGATAAAAAAGGATCAGGAAGAGCTCTTCGCTTTTCAGAAACTGGATTAGAATCAGCTGACAACAGCAGACACACACACACACGCACACACACTCTCTCACACAAACACACACACACACACACACACACACACACACACACTCTCTCTCAAACACACACACACACACACCCACACCCACACTCTCTCAAACACACACACACACACGCACCCCCCGACACACACATGCACACACACACACACACACACACGCACGCACTCTCACATACACACACACACATTTAATTGACCGACGATACTTAGAATCCTACACTTACATTTACATTGAGTCATTTATCCAAAGCGACCTACACAGAGTTCAGGGAGCAATAAGCGATATGTCATAAATCCAAATTTGCAATTTACAAAATAAATATGTACTATAATAGTTTGGTATGCATTTACTTTTCCCACATTATATATATCCTTTAAACCTCAATGAAAGTATGTTTGAATTGTTTTGGTATGAAGTAAATGTATATTGTATAAATGTTTGTAAGCAGCAGATGTTGAGCTCATGACTTATGTAATGTAATGATTATGGGATGTGATCACAGGTAACACATGATGAGCCGTGTTTAGCCATGTGCTGCCATGTGAGACACACGCATGAATGTAAACATCACACAAACCATAAACTGATGTCTCACATTTATATCAAAATCTTTGTTTTGCGTTTAAAAACATTGAGGTTGTGTTCTGTACAGCTGATGTTCTTTTCATTTACTGTTCATTTATTCTCCAACAATGAAAAGAAAACCTTTCAAAGAAGTATGCGTGAATGTTAATGTGCAGGTTTATTCTGATGAGTTCAACATCTGACGAATATTAGACAGTTAAGCATGTTATTGAGATGATGATGTCACAGGGTTAAGCCCCGCCCCCGCGCAGGCTCCTGAGGCTCGTGTGAGGATGTTCAGCGCAGATCTGCAGTTCTCTCTCATTACATCTGATCCAGGTAAGAACAAACTCCTCTCATCTCCTCTCAGATATGTTTATATATGTGTTTGTAATGTTTGTATTGAGTAAAACAACTCAAAAATCTGTCAACTCTGTGGTTTATAGACCATTGATAACTGATGAAACATTTACATTAAGACTAAAATAACTCTTAACATTAAAGGCAAAGAACTTTATTACAGTATATAAAGTTGCACAGAAGTTGAATTAAATGTGCAAACATGATGTTTTATATCACTCAGAATGTGAATGATGTGATGTGTTTTAACTGCAGTAACCTACATACAGAGATCACAGATCCACCGTCAGATTGAAACTGATCTGAGTCTGTGACCACCTGTAACCTTCATGTTTATATAATAAGAGCACGTAAACCCAAATGCGCAAAATAATCTAATAGATTAAGAAATGTAAACTTCATTTTATTAAAAAGTTCTAGTTACTTCAATATTTTAAGTTATTGAATCACATACCTATTTTTAAGTTTTGTCTACTTAAGAAGGACAAATTAAATATTTGAGACTTATTTCATTGAATATACATAAAAATATGAAAGTTCTGCTTACTTGAACCAAGAACCTCTGAAACTCAAAACCTTTGAGTAATGTGACTTCTCTGGGTTTATAAAACTGTGTGTGTGTTTGTGTCAGAATCTGAGCCGTGATGGGTCGCAAAGAGCTTCAGTGCAGCTGGAAGAAAATGACCGACAACATCAAAGACATCTTTGATTTCAAAGAAGTGCTCGGCTCGTGAGTATGAAAGCATCTCAAATCCTGCTCAGATTTAGATTTCAATACCCCACAGTATCATCAAGAGAGAGTGTTAGTTATTGGCTACCAGAATGTTATTTTGCGGTGATTGTTTTTAGTTGTGCAGGAACGTTTGGGGAATGTTGTGTGTTTGCGGGGATGAGTTGAGATGATTGTGAGTGTAAAGTGAGATGATCTAAACATGCACACGTGTTCATATGAAAGTGGAATGTTGATTTGGTCCTGATGACAACCAATGAGACATTGTGGAGGTGTTTGCTGAGTCAGAATCAGGACAGTGATAAATGAAGGTGCTTTATCTCCAACTGATCGCTGTTATTGGATTACACACACATGAGACCGATTAAAGGATTAAGAGCCATTTTGATCAATGAAGCTGTTCATCTGTTTGCTGTTATTGAGAACAAACTGAAGATTTTATTGAGAGATTATTTGTTATTTGAGTTTTCTTATGATTGTTTGTCAGATCATGTGAGTTTGTGACAGCTGTCAATCATCTGATCAATGAGAACAGGGACAGCGGAGAACATCCAGACACCAGTCCATTAAAGGATTAGTGTGTGTGTGTGTTAGCAGAAGTTAAATGTTACTGAATAAATCTTCAGATGTGTGATCATCTCTGATGTGCAGTATAGATACTGATGATGTCACAATCGACCTCGTAGTGCACACTACAAACATTGAACTCAAACTCGAGTGTTTGACTGCACTGTAATGGAGTTTAAGTGACTGATTTCAAAGGCTTTCACAGGCTCAAGGTGTTGTGATAGAGCCGGGATCAAAGGAATTGTGGGTAATTAGACGTGAGTGCTTACTTATATAACGCGCACATGCGCACACACACACGCATGCAAACACACGTGCACGCAGCACACACACACACACGCATGCAAACACACGTGCACGCAGCACACACACACACGCATGCAAACACACATGCACACAGCACACATACGCAAGCAAACACGCATGCACACACACACACACACACACACACACACACACGCATGCAAACACACATGCACACAGCACACATACGCAAGCAAACACGCATGCACACACACACACACACACACACACACGCATGCAAACACACATGCACACAGCACACATACGCAAGCAAACACGCATGCACACACACGCATGAACACACACACATCACATGCATGCAAACACACACGCAAGCAACACACATGCACACAGCACACATACGCAAGCAAACACGCACGCACACACACACGCATGCAAACACACATGCACACAGCACACATACGCAAGCAAACACGCACGCACACACACACGCATGCAAACACACATGCATACAGCACACATACGCAAGCAAACACGCATGCACACACACACACATCACATGCATGCAAACACCCACGCATGCAAACACACATGCACACAGCACACAAAAGCAAGCAAACCCGCACGCACGCACGCACACACACACACACACACACACTCACACACACACACACACACACACCCACACACACACACACACATGCAAACACACATGCACACAGCACACATAAGCAAGCAAACACGCATGCACACGCACACACACACATACACACACTATATGTTGCACTGATCATCTGTAGATATTGTCAGCGAGGATCAGTTGTGTGTTATGTTTGTGTTGTTGTTCATGAATGTTGCTTGTTCATTGCAGGGGTTCGTTTTCTGAAGTGTTTCTGGTGAGAGAGAGACAGACAGGCAACTTTTACGCCCTGAAGTGTGTGAAGAAAAAACAGCTGCACAACTCCAACCTGGAGAACGAGATCAAAGTTCTGAGGAGGTGAGACGCACCACAGACGTAAACACTACAGACCATCAACACCCAAAACCAAAACAAACACCTGTAGATTTGATTTCATCTCTCTCTCTCAGGATAAAGCACAGTAATGTGGTGGGACTGGTGGATTTCTATGAAAGCCGGACTCACTATTACCTGGTCATGGAGCTGTGAGTGTCTGAGGATGTCTCAACACAACACTGGTCCTGAAGCACTTCCTGTTTCAGTTTTATCACTACACATTAGAACAGAAAACATAGAACGCAAACAAATGTACAACCAACATCTTCAATATATATTCACAGAAGATGCAGATCTTGTGTAGTGTGTATTGAATTGTGTGCGTGTGTGTGTGTTTGTGAAGGGTCTCAGGTGGTGAGCTGTTTGATCGTATACTGGATCGAGGTGTTTACACTGAAAAAGACGCCAGCCTTGTGATCAAACAGGTCCTGGAGGCCGTGTCATACCTGCATCAGAACAACATCGTCCACAGAGACCTGAAGGTCAGAATACACACAATCACACACAGACACACACAGGTTCTATTACTGAGATGTGTGTGTGTTTGTGTGCAGCCGGAGAATCTGCTGTACTACAGTCCGGAGGAAAACGCGAAGATCATGGTCAGTGACTTTGGTCTGTCTAAGATGTCTGATCATGACGTGATGTCCACCGCATGTGGAACGCCGGGATATGTCGGTACGACCACACAATCACACGCCACACATCACGTGTGTTCAGTCCTGATGTTTGACGTGATGTGTGTTTTCAGCTCCGGAGGTTCTGGCTCAGAAGCCGTACAGTAAAGCTGTGGACTGCTGGTCTATAGGAGTCATCACATACGTGTTGTAAGTGTCGCACAGTTTCTCCTGTGAGCCGACAGACGCTCGCATGTTCACTTACACACGCACTTTATTTAGGTTGTGTGGATATCCTCCGTTCTACGAGGAGAATGAAACCAAGCTGTTCTCTAAAATCATGAAGGCGGAGTATGCGTTTCACTCGCCGTACTGGGACGACATCTCCGAGTCAGGTGAGCCGGGTCAGGACGTCACTAGTGATGTCTCATGAGAGCATATGTTTGATTCCAGAATAAATTCTGTGTTTGTTTCTGTAGCGAAGGACTTCATACGTCACATGCTGGAGAAAAGACCCAGTAATCGTTTCACCACTGATGAAGCGCTCAATCATCCGTGGTGAGGAACAACTCATAGAGTCATTCTTTACATGATGTGATGAATAAATGGATTCAAGTGTTGAATGAACCGCTGGTCCTGTGTTTAGGATTATAGGAAACACGGCTCAGAATAACAACATCTATCAGTCCGTCTGTGAGCAGATCCAGAAGAACTTCACCAGATCCAAATGGAAGGTGAGAGAGATCTGTCTGTAGTTCCCTCTCTTTGTAACGTTCAACTTGTCATGAACGTTTTGTAATCACTGAAATCTTTAAAAACAATCTTGACTTACAGAAGTTCTCTGAACGTTTTGTGGTAAAGAACAACTTACATTGTTATGGACAGTTTAAACACATACAGAAATCATATTTCATGACTTACTTGTAATGTCAGCACAACGTTAATGTTCTTACAACTGATTTTGTGTGTTCCAGCGAGTCATTAATGCGACAGTGGCAGTTCATCACATGCAGCGGCTCAAGGCGGCTCACGCGGACCCTGCTGTCCCCACACAGATGCCGCTGATCGAGGTGCTGGACGTCTCGTCTCTGGACACACCCTCTGATGAGCTGGACACCAATGGGAACCCTTCGTGCAGTCACATGAGCCTGTCGCCTCAGTGTGATGTCAGCAGGGGGCGTGGCCCGTTGAAGGCGTGTAACAGCGAGCCGATGCATGCGCTGGTCATCACTGAGACGGGACAACACACGTATCGCTCCGAATCTGACCTGCCCCGCACTGCTAACAGGTACAATGACTCACTTCCTGTCTACATAGACAGCTACCTTCTCAGTTTACTAAACATGAAGCCTGAACAACTCATCTGTGTCTGTGTGTCTCAGTGCTATGGATGGGCGGAGCCAGTCCCTTCAGACCGGAGTCTGCTCTATGATGTAATCCTTGATTGACAGCTGTCAGTCAAATGAAGTGAGTAGATGCTCAGAGTGCAATTTTGAAGGAATGAATGTGTTAAATGATCTCATTCTTCTCTCTCTCTTCAGGTCAGACTTCTGCTGATGGATGCTTATGCGTGTGTGTGTGTGATTTGTTTCTTTGGGTGTCATTTCACAACTTAAATTCAGAGTTACACAAGTGCCAACCACACACACTCCCTCACACGCAAACATACACCATTTCTATTAAATGTTTACTTTGAAGTGTGATGAGGAATTCATGGTGAGACTGTATGGAGACCATCTGCTCATTTATTACATCATTGTCATCTGATGTTTGTTTATTTGTGTACAGTAGTCATATTAATGCCATGAGCTGATGGTGGTGCATCATGGGTATAGGTCGGACGATTTGTCACAGTTCTACTGTAAATTGCTGCAGCAAAGTATTTCAATCAGACACGTAAACAATGTGACAGAAAAACAGATTAATTTGACCTCACTCACTGTTCTAGTCTCATGACGTTTATATGTCACATGTGATGATTGTAACACATATAAGCAGCTGGTTTATGGGCTTGAGGAGTGTCTTTGGATTAAATACATACGCTGATGTTTATCTGTGTGAATTAAAATGTCAAATAATAAAAATGATTTACTGTCTACTGGAGGTTTGATTTGCTCTTCTAAATGCTTCTATAGATTCATTTCCAGACACAATGTGCAGACACCAGCAGAGCAATCCCACAATGCACCAAACCCTTCACAATTTTACATCTCTAGAATAGTTTATTAGACATTATTGTGTAAACAGTATAGAGCCGATAATATGTTTATCAAAGGTTCGACAAATAACAAAACATCAGTGTGTGTGTGATGACATCAGCCCTGACACAAGCTAAGTTGTCTGACTTTCTGCCGAATGTCATCTCTGAGTTCCTTCACTTTGTCTTCCAGGCCGCTCAGTGTCATGGCTTTCTCCTCGAGCTTTTCTGTGGCCTGCCGTATCGCCGCTTCTTTATCTGACAAACACAAACACACAATTACTCCCTCACACGGACACACCTCCATAGCAAACACGTCTATTTGATTTACATCTGCAATACATAGTTTGCTGATCTGCAATGCGTCTGATGTCATATAGTCGTCTAGAAGATGTCTGTAAGATGTTTATGATATAGAATGGATGTACAACAGCTCTTTCTAAGATGTTTAGCAGATGTTTTAACACAGCAGATGTTTTACAGACCTCCAGATCTTTAGCAGACGTATTACAGACGTGCGTGTGCATGACATGATTTTGAGTGTGTGCGTTACCTCTCAGAGATGTGGTGATGTTTGCAGTTTCTGAGGTGAGTGAAGACGCCTCCTCCCCAAGTTTCGTCAGACGATCTCCAACTTCACCTATATCAGTATTCTCCGCCGCTGCCTGTTTGAGCTTCTCGATCTCATCTTTCAACGCTTCCAGGTCCTACACACACACACACGTTACAATGATAAGGTTGAATTGTGTGACTGTAGGTTGTTTGATGTTTAACGGTACCTTTGCAGCCTGATCGGCCTCGTCCTGAGCGGCGTTGGCCTGATCCTCGGCGTCATTGGCAAGTCCTGTTCCTGTATGAACATCTTTCTTCAAAGCGTCCAGCAGGGGGCGCATCTCATCCACCAGCTCGGTAATACCCACAATCCCCTTCTCCGCAGGAGCTAACGTATCCTCAATCTGAGAAAGAGACGAGATGGTAAGAGGTGCTGAATATTCTGAAGTGTGTTTGTTTGTTTGTGTCTTTTTGTCCTGCTGTGTTCTGATTGGCTGAAATATGTTTGTTTGTTTGTTTTACACAGTGTTTTGTGTTTCAGCAGTTTTTACAACCAGAGGCTGTGCAATGTTATGTCATCGTAGAAAACTCATTGATTTTCGCTATGAATTACCCGGCTATCACGTTGACCCTTCCAAGATGGCGGACGCAATAATGTGTCTGAAGTGGTTGAATGTGGCTTCTATGTACACACATCTATGGTATTAAATGGTCAAACTGACCTTTCCGACATCCTCTTTAACGTTCTTGGCGATGTCCAGACTCTGTCGGATTTTGTCCTCCAGGTCATTAAAAATGTCGTCGTTTTCGTCCATGGACTTGAGCACGCCCTCAGTGTCCTGCTGTATGCCAAAGGCGGCGTCTCTGGAAGGTGATGTCGAAGAACATTAATATCATATCAAAGCATGTACTGTAAGTAGAGTCGTTGTGTGTGGAGTCACGTGTGATGTGGATGTGTACCGTGCGTTCTGAGCCTCCTCCAGAAGTTTCCGGGCTTTGTCCAGCTCAGGTTTGGTGGACTCCAGGATTCTGCTGCTGTCGGGAAGAGAAGACGCCAGGTCCTGCATCTCCTTTAGTTTCTGGTTCAGAGTCTCCACACTGAGAGGAAACTTGGCTTCTAACACGCTCTCACATACACGCTCAATCTCATCCGGATCAGAGTGAGGAGCTGAGAGAGAGAGAGAGAGAGAGAGAGAGAGAGAGAGACCTTTACCTTAGCTGCATAAAAATGTAATGTGCATGTGTGTGTGTGTGTGTGTGTTACTCACCCGACAGGAAGTCTCTGAGTGTATTGATGAAGTCTTTAGAGTCCTTCAGATCTCCGTCTACATCAGCACGCACCTTTTTAATCTGATTGGCCAGTTGGTCTGTGGACAGTCTTACCTTATTGGCTGAATCTTCAGCTTCCTGTATCTGTTGTGCAGATGAACAGTTGTGTTAACACACCGATCAGTGTGGCTTCACAAATACGTAACATGTCATGTGTATTTTAGTGTTTGTGTGCTTATAAAGTTATTGTGTGTGTGTGTGTGTGCATGAAGGTTTGTGTACCTGTGTTAGGGCTTTTGTGATCTTGTCGTTGAGATCCTGCAGTTTGTCTTTCACTTTGTCTGCGTTCTGTAAAGCTTTATTGGCATTGGGCAGCGCTCCGACGCAGTTCCCCTCCGCTTCACACGGGGGCGCTCCAGCAGGAGGACACACATCACCGTTACACTTCTGAGGAGTACACGGCTCCACACGAGTGCTGCCACACACCTTACAACACACACACTCATCACACACTGCTTCTCTCACACATGATCACATGTTGACACTGAATCTGAATGTCATGATCTCACCTTCTGCGCAGCGGGTCTCAGATCCGGACGGGTTGCCAGATCCTCCTTCAGTTTCAGCAGATCCCTGGTGTTGAGCGGCTGAAGTCTGTTTAGATCCTTCAAGGCGTTTTCTCTGATCTCACTGGCTTTCTTCAGGGGTATCTCAGCTGCTTCGGCTTTTTTAATGGCATCCGTTGACGTATCGTATGATTTCTGAATGGAGTAGAGGGTGCCTGAAAAAACAGTAAATATATAAAAGAACGGCCACTTTTTCTCTCCTCAGCCGCATTAAGCAGTCACCACTGATATAAAAATAAATAATAACACACTGACTGGCGTTGTAGGATCCTGCTGTGTTTTTAAAAGCATCTCTCTTTGTAAAATACTCCAGTCGTATAGATGCCAGTAAGTCCTGCAGTTCATCTAAACGACGCTCCAGATCCGGATCTGACGGCCGGGGTGACATATCTTCCTTCAGACCCTTCACCTGAGACCTGGAAGAAACCGTTGCTTGTAAATCCACACGTTTCATCAAAGGTTTTGGTCGGATTGTGTTGTTTTGTTATACCTGAGCGTTTGGAGTTTCTCCAGGGCTTCAGTCAGCATGTTGCCGGACGGTGGCGGTACGGTCATGGAGTCCTGGATCTGTCTGAGTGTGTTCTGTATGGTTATGATCTTCTGACTGAGTTCTCCTGATGGAGTTCCGCCGCCAGGAGGGATCTGATAGTTGGAGAGTCGCTCCAGAAACAGCGTGAGGTTCTGCAGGTGTGTGTTCAGGGTGAAGAAGCAGTCGGGGCACGCCGGGCATTGTGGGAAACTGGCGCAGTGACCGCGTCTGCAGGTGTCACAACGGGCGCCGGTTATGCCCGGCTTACAGCGACATGCGCCGGTGCGTTTATCACAGCCGCCCGGCTCTGAGCCCTCGAGGACGCAATCACACGCTGTTCATCAGAGAGAGAACACAGATGTGTTGAGATATTAACGTGTCTAATAGAATCGTTCTGTTTTTGTTTGCCAGGAAACACTTACGACGGCAGCCAATAAGAGAATCCCCGTATGTGTTGTCAGGGCAACCGCTGCAGGTCCGGCCCCCGAAACCATAACGGCACTGACACTGACCAGTGAGCTGAACAAAAAACAGCAGACAGACACGAGTGAGGACATTTGTGTGTGTCTGAGTGTGTGTTTGTACATGAGTGTGTGTGTGTGTACCTGGCTGCAGGTGGAGCTGCGGGAGTTGGTGGGGTCACAGTCACACGGTTGGCAGCCGTTGGGTGATTTTGGGTTCCAGTACCCAGCAGCGCAGCGGTCACACATCAGGCCCTCCACATGAGGCCGACACACACACTGACCCGTCAGCTGATCACACACACTGCTGACTGCACCCTCAGAACTACACAAGCACCCTGACAACACACACAAACACACAGTCAGACCATCAGATATAGCTACATTTATATTTCAGTGAGGGACATAGACAGCAATGAGGTCAGAGGTGAGATTTTAGGAGTCACAAGTAATATGTCAGGGGTCAGGAGTAAGATTTTAGGGGTGAGGAGTGAGATTTTAGGGGTCACGAGTGAGATGTTAGGGGTCAGGTTGAAATGTTAGAGGTCAGGGTGAGATGTTAGGGGTCAGGTTGAGATGTTAGAGGTCAGGGTGAAATGTTAGGGGTCAGGTTGAGATGTTAGAGGTCAGGGTGAAATGTTAGGGGTCAGGTTGAGATGTTAGAGGTCAGGGTGAGTTGTTAGGGGTCAGGTTGAGATGTTAGAGGTCAGGGTGAGATGTTAGGGGTCAGGTTGAGATGTTAGAGGTCAGGGTGAAATGTTAGGGGTCAGGTTGAGATGTTAGAGGTCAGGGTGAGTTGTTAGGGGTCAGGTTGAGATGTTAGAGGTCAGGGTGAGATGTTAGAGGTCAGGGTGAGATGTTAGGGGTCAGGTTGAGATGTTAGAGGTCAGGGTGAGATGTTAGGGGTCAGGGTGAGATGTTAGGGGTCAGGTTGAGATGTTAGAGGTCAGGGTGAGATGTTAGGGGTTAGGTTGAGATGTTAGAGGTCAGGGTGAGATGTTAGGGGTCAGGGTGATATTTTATGGGTCAGTGTGCGATTTAGGGAAATCAGGGGTGTTATTTTAGGGGTCAGGCTTTCAAGTTCAGGGTGAGATTTCAGGAGGCAGGGTTTGATTTTAGGGTTCTGTTGTAAGGGGGTGAGATACCAGTGGTCAGAAGTGAGATTTTATGGGTCAGAGGTGAGATATCGGAGGTCAGAGAGGTCAAGTATAAGAGATCAGATGAGACTCACTGGAGCAGCCGTCTGGGTTGTTGGGGTTGAGGTAGTAGTATCCAGCTTTACATCGGTCACAGTTCTCACCCTCCACATGAGCTTTACACACACAACGCCCTGTCGCAGCATCACACTGACCCGAGTTCAGAGAGCCGGCCGAGTTACACTGACAACCTGAAGAGAGAAAGAGAGAGAGAGAGAGAGTCCTTCATCATTCTGGTCATGTGAGTTTATGTATTGTTTGTGTGTGTGTAGTGTGTGTGACTCACGCAGGCATGCGTCCTGGCTCTGCATGTTACTCAGTGGGTTTGGGTAGTAATTTGGCACGCAGCGTTCACAGTTTGGTCCTGTTGTGTGATGCATGCAGCCTTCACACACACCTCCACTCCTGCGACCCGTCGCCTCGTATCTCACCGGGTCAAAGTGACAGCGCCCTGCGTGATTATTACATTCACAACCTGCAGGGGGCGGCACAGAACACATGAACACAAACGAACAAAAGACGGTTCAGACATGAAAGATGATCTTCAGTGTGTAAGCGCGTACGTTTGCACGTATGTGTGTTCTCGCTCTCCGCCGGTCTCCACGACAGGTCATTATAGAGGTCATCACATCGCTCACAGTTCACACCTGCTGTGTTGTGCTGACAGTCACACAATCCTCCAACCTACACACACACAAATACACACAGTGGCATATTGCGCTGTTGAGTTTATGAAGTGCGTGTTGTGTTTTATTATGTGTGTGTTGTGAGTACCTGTGTGTTGGACAGATAGTTGTCGATGTTGTCAGGGAGACAGCGGTTGGCGTGTCCGTGACAAAAGCATGACCCGATGACCCTCATCTCTCTCAAGGCATAAAACTGACTCAGACTGCGACCCGGCATACTGGGCACTGGACCCAACTGAGTCAGATTCACCCGCAGACCAGTAAAACCAGACAACACTGAGAAACAAAACAATCAAAGGAATCAACGAATCATTAACTGAATCAGATTCACCTACGGATCAGTTAAACCAAACATCACTTAAGAACAAAACGAATCAAACGAATCAATGAATCATTCACTGAGTCAAGAAATCAGAGAATCATGAATCAACATCTCACCTTCAATCTTATGGTCCTTCGGCAGATTAATGTTTTCATACTGACGTACGGGATAATAATGAACCTGAGAGGATAAACAATCATTTATCACTCATTCTTTTGTCAGTTTAGTGAAGTATAAACTGAAGTTGATTCTGAAACCTTCTGATCTCTGTAGGGGTCGTCGGCGGTGGGCGGCAGGGCGTAACAGTACGTGTCATCGAGGCTTCGAGGAAGTGAAGTGTCCACCTGAGGAAAAGCAGACGGACAGTCTGTGGCCATGTACAGGACGGGTTGCCAGGTGCGACCGAAATCCCTCGTTCTCTCGATGATCAGAGCGTCCGGTCTCGGGCCCTGCAGGACATGAGGTGTTAGACATCATCATCATCATCATCATCATCATCTCTGTTCTTTACCTTAAAAGAGAGAAAGAGAGTTTCCAGCTGATACATTCCATTCAGATCCAGCTGAAGAGTCACAGGATTCTCATCTGTAATCACACAAACACACACAGTCACATCACAGCTTCAGATGATGGGCAGAAGATGATGAGGGAGGGTCTCTCACCTTTCTTTGACTGCCACCATCGGGTGGGTCCGGCGCCGGAGATCACGTTCTGGACGGTGTGAGCGTTATACGCCCCAGGGTAACGTGAGTCACATGGACAACACGTCATCTTCCACTGAGAGAGAGATGATGTAGACATGTTGAGTTTCTTCAGTGTGTGTGTTTGTGTGTTATTGTCTATTGTGTTGATTGAGTTTTGTGTGTATTTTGCATGTGTGTGTTGATTGTGTAATGTAAAAGTGTGTGTGTGCACACTTGTGTGTGTGTTTATTATGTGTCTTGTGTTTGTATTATTGGTTGTGTTTGTGTGTGTCTGTGTGTATATATATTTATATATATAATGTGTGTGTGTGTGTGCGTGGGTATGTTGATTGTGTGTGTGTGTGTGCTGATTATGTTTTGTGTGTATTGTATATTGTGTTGATTAGCTTTTTTTGTGTATGTGTGTGTTGAAAGTGTCTTGTAAGTGTTGTGTAAAAGTGTGTGTGCGTTTGTGAGTGTTTAGTGTTTAAGTTGTATTATGTGTGTTCTGTGTGGGTATTATTGGTTGTGTGTGTGTGTGTTGACTGTGTTGTGTGTTTGTATGTGTGTGTGTGCGCGTGTAGTGGCAGCTGTGGTGAAGTTATTCCATCATTGTGCCAACTCTCATACAGTACATCAGTCTTTAGTGTGTGTGTGTGTGTGTGTGTGTGTGTGTCAGATATCAGGATGATGTTGTGTGTGTGTGTGTGTGTGTGTGTGTGTGTGTATGATGTGTCAGATATCAGGATGATGTTGTGTGTGTGTGTGTGTGTGTGTGTGTGATGTGTCAGATATCAGGATGATGTTGTGTGTGTGTGTGTGTGTGTGTGTGTGTGTGATGTGTCAGATATCAGGATGATGTTGTGTGTGTGTGTGTGTGTGTGTGTGTGTGTGTGTATGATGTGTCAGATATCAGGATGATGTTGTGTGTGTGTGTGTGTGTGTGTGTGTGTGTGTGTGTGTGTGTGTGATGTGTCAGATATCAGGATGATGTTGTGTGTGTCTGGTTCTGACCGGTGGATTCAGGTTTGTGAAGTATTTCAGTCATTTGGCAGCGCTTCATGATGAACGAGTGTCAGGTGAAGCACGAGTTGCTGGTTCACAGCTCATGAGATTGTAGTGTAGTGTGTGTGTGTAGAATGATGATGTGTGTGTCTCACCTGAGCGTGAGGAGTACAGACCACCTCAGAACCCATCAGACCGCAGGTAGAAGACGCCCTGAGGTTCTGTTCTCTACCCAGCAGAAGATCACCCGACGGCGGGTAACACGCCCCGCGCCAGCAGTCATGTTGAGCGGCACACACAGCACACGCAACAGCTACACAACACAAACAATCTTCATCAGAACACACTTTTAAACAGAAAACTTGAAATGAAACGAAGCTGCCATGTACGACACACACGATAATATAAAACATCACAAAATAAGACTTCAAATATTTGATATTATTTTCTGTGTAAAACAACAAACCTGCGGTGAGAAATACAATCCAAGTCTTCATCCAGACAATATCCTGAGCTTAGAGAATAAAGCAGAATTTACTCGCAACACGACTGAAAGACACACAGACTTAGATTTGAACAGAATATTACATCTGAATGAGTGTTAAAGTAAAAACTCACCGGTGTGAAGTGTGAATGTTCTAGTTCAGTGAAATGTTAAAACACAAAGACGTCTGCTGAGTGTGTTTGGCTTTTATTTAACATGTGTGTGTGTGTGAGACGCCCTTCCTCACAGCGTCACACCCTTTATAACATGAATCAACCTGTACACACACACACACACACACACACTGGAATCACTCACATCCTCACAGTAACAGTGATGGAATTTAATCTTCACACCAAATAACATGATTCAACACACACACACACACACACACACACATCAAACACACACACACACACACACACACACACACACACACACATCAAACACACACACACACACACACACAAACACATCACACACACACACACACACACACACATCACACACAGCGTAACTCACTGATCTCTCATATCTCAACAAAACTAATTGTTGAAACACAATCTGCTACACAACAACATTTCATGTTTCTGTTGTATATCGTGATTGTTGTGTTTGGAAAGTGTTGCTTGCTTTAAAATAAAAAAGTAACGCTTTACATTAAGGTCCTTTATGAAGCATTTATAAATGTGTTCATTAATGATTAATAAATCATTTACAAATACATTATAAAGCAGTTATAACTGCATGACTAAAAAGGGATTCCAATGAAACACCTGTCAAATAGTGAGCAGCTATAAGAACAACCACACAGCATCCTTCAGTGTCCAGTCTGACAGACTATATTACAAACAACATCAAGATAATTATCAATCTGCTTTCCAGTCAAATAAATGATGAATAAATACATTAATTAAGCATTTATAACACGTGAGTTACACTGCTCACATTTGGCAGGTATTTCGTTAGAATCCTTCTTTTTAGTCATGCAGTTATAACTGCTTCATGATGCTTTTATAAATGATTTATTAATCATTAATGAACACATTTATAAATGCTTCATAAAGGGTACGTTAATGTAAAGTTTTACTTTTTTATTTTAAAGCAAGCAACACTATCCAAACACAACAATCACGGTATACAACAGAAACATGAAATGTTGTTGTGTAGCAGATTGTGTTTCAACAATTAGTTTTGTTGAGAAATGAGAGATCAGTGAGTTACGCTGTGTGTGTGTGTGTATAAATTCATTTATAACTGCGTTATAAAGGGCACCGTAGTGTAAAATGTTACCCTTTGTGTCATTTGTTCAGTATCTGAATGAAATCATGTCAATATTCTGAACAATACCATGATTGTAGAGTGTATAACCGTGTTATTACGGTAATGTTTTCTGTAAGAGAGCGGCAGGATGTTTTGAATGAATTCTGTCTGGAAGAAACAATGCAGCAGGTCATACGTTGTGTGATTAAACATTACGTGTGTGTGTGTTAAAACTCCCTCCTGCAGGCAGTGGTTTTATGTGTGTTTGGGTGTGTCTCGGCTGAGGTGAGGCCATGAATCAGACGGACGTGCCACACCCGGACGACAGCACTGCCAGATCACCATGACAACCAGATGAAGTGTGTGTGGGGGGCCTTATAAAAACACGGATACACACACAAACATTTTTAAGGTTTTAAGTCTGTTGTCTTATGTTTGCGTGTTCCTCCGCTCATGAGGTGTGTTTGGTGTCAGAACATTCATCATCAGTGTGTTGTGTTGTGTTGTTCATGTGCTGCAGGTTCACACACGCTCGCGAGTCTGGAACATTAGATTGATGGAGAGGGCGGAGCCTACTGGGGGCGTGGCTAACGTTTGTAAACACTGTTTATCTACTCACACAGGTCATTCAGACGCATAATAATCTATATAACATCATCATGCCTTCAATGTTTCTATAATTAAAAAATCTCTAAACTTTAATAACTCAAACACGGTATAAACTCTCAGAGTCGATATGGCAAGCCGAATTGTCTTAAATTGTCCCCAGCGCCATTCGTCGTGATGAAGATCTGCTGGAAACTTCAAAAAAACATTATAGATGGGAAATAAGGCCTCTGGCTCCTCAGATATGGAAAAGAGAAGTGGAGAAACGTGCAGAAAATCTAAGTATGTATGAAGCTATATCATTCATCTCGTTGTGAGTTTAAAGGAGCTTTATGTAATAATTTTACTGAATTTTGTAGACATTCAGGATACATGCTAAATTCACATAATGGTTTGTCCAAAAAGCAATGCCATAGCCAGATCCTCCACTCCGAAATGTGTGTGACCCTTTCGGGTACTTTTCCGTTGCAAACTTAGAAATAATTACTATATTATATTATAACGAGGACTAATATATCATTTTATTAGTTATTTTAACGAGACAGTAAAATGGCCTGTAAATACGACCTCTGAAGGACGCGACCTCTGAAACAAGCTGCTGATGGAGTTATATTTGCAAACAACAAAACCACCGCAAACATACAATTGATCAGATAAACGTACAGTGTAAGAGTTGATGCTTTCCATTACAGTGCTGTAAGCGTCTGGAAACTCCTGTGAGCGTCGAGTCTGAGGAGGGGTGCCAATATTTCGACTGCGACACCAAGCTCAACCGCTAGGTTTCAATGTTACATACGGCTCCTTTAATGTTATCATAGATATGGCGGCACTAAAGGGGGACTTCGCCCAGGGCAGCATCCAGGCTAGAACCTCCACTGACTGTCCAACACAGTCTCATGGGAATTCCTGGCTTCTATTAATTTGTGTTTCCTGACACCAATTTACCATTTTTTCGTGTCACCCAGCACGACTTTCAATCGATTGAATGTTAATACACGTTATCTTTCCTATGTATAAATATATATGGATGCAACATGATGGGAGTTCATACCTATTACAAGGTGCCTCATTGGTGTGAATTTCTATTTGGTATGTTTTGTTATGATTTGATTTGTGACGTCAGGTTAAGGGGCGTGGTTAGGGAGCCATCTATCGTTGCTTATAAGGCCTAATACTGTAATAATGTTTTAATTTATTTAAGTAAGATTGAAATCAGTACAAAATAATACTGCGTGATGTATAAATAAGGAATATTTCGCTATCTATGTATCTTTTTATTCATTACGATAATGTTGTGTATTTTTTTTCACAATAATATGCATATAAAATAATGTTGCATATAAGAACGTTTGTTTGTTTATTTTAAGGTGCATAATGACACCTAGAGGAGCGAACGTGCACAACTATGTTCCTCACAGCGACCTTTATTTTGAAGGGTTTGGCGGCTTTTATTTTGTGCGCGTCTTCAGAGCAGGAAGCAGGAAGTGTTGCGCACACGCGTGTTCGTTCATTCATCAGAACAGTGTTTATTGTGATATTAATCATCATCATGATTAAAGAGAATCGTTGGGTTATTCCTGTAAATGCTCCGGCGTGTATGGAGAGACATCTGGACGCTGTACACTACAGAGCCGGTCAGTTTATAAGATCTTATAAGTACACGTTTATTTCTGTTTAAACATGCACGTGAGATCTTTACTTTAACTCTTTTTCTGCGCACGCGCATCACATCAGAAATAGTGTAAAATAACTATAGTACGAAAGTTGAGTGTATTTGTATTTATTGCTGTTTGATCAGGAAAGTCCCGTTGATGTTGCAAACCTCTTCTTCCAGATTGTCCCGACCAAACGTATTTAGTCAAATAAACTAGTGATTTTATAATAAGATCAAGATTAATGTTCACAGCAGTCATAATGCACACAGTTTATTTCATAGAGAAGGAAAAGTAAGGATTGTGTTTGTGCTTTTATACGATTAAATGTTTACTATTGTATAAAAACATAAACTATTACATTATTAGCATTTATTGCTTGTGTTTGTTGATTTGAAATCAGACAATAAACTGATTCAATATTTTCTTATTTTGGAGATTAAAAGCGAGTTGACACTCATTGCCTGTTTTATATCAGACGTGGATCAGTTTTGGTTATACATAACCTTTACAAAATCTGAGGTTTATAATGTATGGTGTTAATTGACATTAATAATCATGATTACGGCATTGATAATCAACAATAATGATTTAATTTGAGTTCTGCAGCCCTCTCTGGGTTTTTATATCTATTTTTTATATCTGCCTTGCTTCTTTGCAAATGAAAAGACTTCAATCCTTTTGCTAAAGTGACCCAAAAGCAATCGGACTACATTACTTTTATAGTGTGATACTTGGATTACTTTTTACAAAGTAATTTGTAACTCTAAATGGTGAATTGATCAGATGATGGAGAGGAGACTCGTGCACAGATGTGTGTTCACGTACGTGAATGTGTGTGTTGTAGATGGGACACTGCTGCTTGCCGCCTCCAGTCTGGCGGGTCGCTGTTGGCAGGGCTCTCTGTGGGTGTACAGTGACCCTAAACTGGCCCCCAGCGAGGGCTTCTGTAAGGCGGGCGTACAGACCGAGGCAGGAATCACTGATGCCAGATGGATCTCAGACAGAGCCGTGCTGCTGGCGTCAGATACAGGTATGAGAACACAGATGAGTGTGTGACGCTCTGTGTGATGCTGTGATGATGACGTGTGTGTCGCAGGTTCAGTGGAGTTGTGGACTCTAGCTGAAGACGAGCGTCTGCTGATGAGCAAATTCACACATCATGAGCATGATGATGTTGTGACGTCTGTCAGCGCGACTGCGGGTGGTCAATACGCCGTCAGCGGTAGTATGGACTGCAGGTCAGCAGGGGGCGCTGTGGCTCTGGGGTGGGCTTTTGGGGTGAGATCACTAATGATTTCTCTCTCTGTTTCAGTATTAAAGTGTGGGATCTCAACCAGGAGACTGTGATCAACTCGTATAATGGTGAGAAACGTGTCAGGGCTACAGGAAGTGATGTAATGTTTCTGGAGTATGTATCGTGTCTGTATGTTTGACACGTGTGCGTCTGTGTTTCAGCTCACTCGGAGGCGGTCAGCTGTGTGTCGTGTTCACCGCTCGATGAGTCTCTCTTTCTGTCCTGTGCTCAGGTCAGCGCGCACACACACACACGCACACACACACACACGCACGCACACACACACACACACACACACACACAGGAGAGCTTGTGTTCGAGTGTGTAACACTCTCATATTCACCTGCAGGACGGCCGGCTGCTGATGTGGGACCGACGGAAACCCAAACCTGCCACCCGCCTGGGTAAAACACACACACAGAGAGAGAGAGCTGGGGTGAACGGTGTTATGTCAGTAATGATTAACTGATCCAGAGAGTTTGTGTTTCTGTTCCAGAAGAAACTGATAACTGTGTGTTTCATAACACTCTCAATCAAAGGATTAAATAAAGATTCTACTTGAAGATAAAGCTGCTGATTCTCATCACGGTTTTATTATCATTTCAATAATAAGTACAGGCAGGGTCCGCAAAGCAGAGGGTCTTGTGTCACACCAAAGGGGTTTATTTCACGATAACAGACGGCTGCTTGAACTTTATCCCTCTTATTACACGACTACTTGCCACATGAGATAAAACTGGACATGAAATGCGAATTTGAAATATTTGACCTCATTTTTGCTGAATGCCGACTATCCGCATCCGCGAGGAAAAGACGTTTAGTTTCAGTTCTAAGGTTAACATCACAAACAGGTAATTTGTTTTAATTGTCATATATGCTATTTAAAATACAGATTTATATTTAAATTGTCAAAATAAGTAGATTTGGTGCATCGCGGTTACCGTCTGTAATTAGTTTTGAGCGGTTGCAAATGTCCAGAATTCCAACGAGCCGTGTAATAAGAGCATCTTTTGTCTGAAATAACACCATAACCAGATTTAATATTTTCTTATTTTGGAGATTAAACATGGGTGTTGACACTCTCATATTTGTACATAATACACATTTAAATTGACAGAATTGTGCCTCCTGCTTTGCGTCACACGTGAATCAGTTTGAGTTATTTCTTGGTTATATTTCCCTCCCTGTATGTTGTTTTATCATCGTTTAATGTAAGAACTTAAAATCTCATTGTTTATCATTCATGTGTTAGATGTGGTCTCTCCGAGCTGCAGTCCCACTTCTGTCGTCTGGCACCCTCATCAAAGCAACACCATTGCATACGGTAAGTGAACCACGTACCCCATGATGCTTTGTTTACATCTGCGTTTGAGTCTGAGCTTTTAATGTGTTTGTGTGTGACGTCAGGTGATGAGTTGGGTCGAGTGACCATTCAGGACCTCCAGACGTTAGACGGCAGACAGACGGGAAACATTCACAAACGTAGAGTTTCCAGACTGATGTTTTCCTCCGACAGGTACAAACCCTCTCTCGTGGTTTTCAATGTGACACAGCACATTGGTTAGAATTTCTTTTAAATGCAATAGAATGCTAAATAATGCGATATTCAGTATGCGATACGATAATTATTTTTCTAAAATGAATTTAAATTGTATTAAAATATATTAAAGAAATTATCTAACCTACATATATTTCACATTATTTGAAGAAAAAGAAAGCATCACTACAACTTCTGAAAGTGAACAGCCATGATTTAATGTTGCATTAAACAAATCTGACATTTTGTAAACAAACAAAATTAAATATAACACATTTTTCCAGGCTGATTGTTGATTGACTTGTGTCAGAGCACACGCACGCATATCCCAACTAACATCCACTTAAAACTTTGACCATGCATCTATTTTCAAAGAATTAAATAGCGAATTTAGCGCAAACCATCGTGATATGCACATGTTCGTTATTTCTATATATTGCACAGCCCTAATTCTGTATCAAATCAATCAAAATGTGGAGCCACATTGACTTCCTCACATCTCTATATAGACTATATCACATAGGGCCTTATGAACCTTTGTCTGTACATGAATAAAGTATGATTGAGCCACATCTGTGTAAAAATCAAAGATGCTGACGTGTTTATAAAGTCGTTTGTTTGTAAATCTGTTGATTATTATGGTCTGTTTGCGTGCAGTTCACCTCTCTTGGCCTCCGTCAGTGATGATTGCTCGGTTGCTGTGGTTACTGCTGAGCTCAGAGAAATGTGAGTATTGACGCAAACCCCTCTCCTGATTGGCTATCTGCGTAGGCTCGGATGAACCAATGAGAGGAGGGGACACAACACGTCCAAACAAGCACAATAGAACCGTGTCTAAAATGACTACTGTACTTTTTCACCGCTTAACAATAAGGAAAGAACGTCTTTCCATGGTATCTGATATTACGCCATAGTGGTTTCTCTACATCATGGGATCATCATGATACTTTATCTACAAAGATGATGAGGCGTGTTGACTGGTATGGTTTGTCTGCGTTTAGTTATCGGGACAGAAGGCATCAAGATTTCGTGCGTGCCGTGTGTTGGGTTCCCGGCGGGTCAGACATGTTGACCACAGCGGGGTGGGACCATCAGGTGCTTCATCACAGCGTGGACCAATCACAAGCCTAGACGACGACATCAAACTTATTCCTCTAGTCAACTAGAATCCACTAGTCAACTGCATAACCCGAATATAGATTTGTTCATTCTGATTTATTTCATGTATTATAGCAATTAGTATTTCATAAATGTATCTTCACAGAAGTCAAATAAAAACTCTCACATTCATTACTGTCGCTGTCATCTGTTTATTACTGTCATTATCGTTTTTATTACTTTTTACAAAAGCCGTGAGAGCGTGTCAGAATTTATACTGCAGGACTCGAAAACATGTGCGCCATAAATTACACTAAAATAATAAGTATTCTTTATTTACAGTTATATTCTTAACATTTTGTCCAGTATAACAAATATATATTTCTACAGCAATGACATAAAAAAAATCATTTTTGAAGGATCTTTGTTCGAAAATGTATAACTACAAAAAGCAGCAGAAACGAAAGGCATCTATATTTACTCTTAACTCATGGGTGAATCTATAACGGCGTTTACTAAACATCATCAGATCTTTGGATTTGTTGCGTTGCGTTTTTACCAGGAATCATCCAGCACCATTACAAAAAGAGCTGTTACAACTGAAAACATCCGATAACATCACACAAAGGTTACAATTAAGAGCGTTGACGTCATTGATTTTTTGGCATTGACAGCAACGTCTAAATAGCCTGGAACCGATAAAACTAATTACAATGAAATAATTCAGTTGACATGAACATGTCATTATTGTGAGTTTGTGCATAGTTTATATGTGTATATATGTATACATACAGACACTGTTTACGTAAAGGTCTCACTTTACTGCTCGTGTTCGGAATCTTTCTGAGAGCTGTAAGAACGTCTGTGATGTGAGCAAACGTACAGACAACCTTCCAACAAACAACAGAGTTACAGTAATACTTTAACAACAACGAAAAACCAGCAAACAAAATACATTTCTGAATGTTTTAAATGCTCATTAACAATGTAAGAATCACGTCTTTAAATCGACGTTTTTCTCAAACGTTTAGCAACAATGTAATAAATATCGAATTCTCTTTTAACGTCACTGCAGAAATGTTCAGAGAATGTTAGCTGGGATTAAAGTGAAACGATCCCATGTGTCAGGTAGGTGTTTGGTAGGCACATTTGTCTGGAACCAATCCAGATCAGTTTTTTATTACTGGTGTTATGGGCTGTTTGCTTCCTGGTCTCACTATGAACGTCTTTCCAAACATCTGTTTGCCTGAAGGTCCGTTACTAGACAATAAAGATGACAAAATATTGCTTATGGTATCTATTAATCAGAATAAGAATCTTTACTCTTGTTCTTTAGCAATTTTTAAAACGTACTTAAAATGTACTTTCTTTGTAGTGCTTATGTAGTCTTACCTTGATCTAGATGAACTTGATAAATCTTGAGCCTTTTTGGCTGCTTTGTTCTCCAGCTCCTTCATGTCCAGACCCTGAGGTCTCGCTGGCGGGGCGGAACTGCGGGTTTGGAGAGGTTTGGAAAATACAGGTGGCGCCATTCCTTCGTCATCAGAAAGTGGAGAGTTCCAATCGTCGTTGAAATCTGCCTCTTTCTGAGGAAGATGCTGGTCCATCTCCAGCATCTTCCTTTGCAGGATACTGAGCAACGTCGACTGGCTGGGCGTGGCAGGTGGGGGGGCCTGGACCGGCGGTGGGGCAAATTTAATCTGAACCGGCGGTTTCGGTTGGATAACTGGTGGAGGGCATGGGGCTTTAGGAGGACAGGTGGGGGGTTTAGGTTTGGGGGTGATCAGTGGACTGTTGGTTACTGGTGGAGGCATAGGCGGTTTAAAGGATGGAGGCGTGGCTTGTAAAGGGGGGGCAGGGGCGGGGTGAGTGGGAGGTGGGGCTGGGTGTTCGTCTTCTGTGTCAGAGTTGGCAAACTCAGGAGGTGGTGGGATAAACAACATCTCTTTGCCGTTTTCCTCATCTCGGACAGGAATACATTGTACCCCAGCTGAAATGTTCGTAGGGGTGGGGTTTAGACGAGGGGTAGAGCTTAGCACTGACTTTGTGTATGGGCCATTTGAGATGTCAACTTTAGTAGACAGCGGGACGACCGCTTGGGTGTTTGTAGTCGGCTTGAATTCTACAGTGGCTCTCTCTGACAGGTCTCGAGGAATGATGGTGAAGGAGCTGGGTTTCTCTACGTTAGGTTGTATGACAGAAGTCTGGGGCTCACAGGAACTGCTGTTCTGTCTGGACAGACTGTTCTTCTGCTTTTCTCTTTCTTTAGAGGCCATCAGCAGAGCGAGTGGTGAGGTGGATGTTATATTCTTCTTCCCCGAGCTCTCCAGCCCTTGTGTCTTCAAGTGTCGATGGTTCAGGAGCGGGCTGTACCTGTGAGACCTGCCAGGTATGTCCCCATGAGTCTTCACCTGGCCAACATCAGGCTTTTCTATTTTAGGTGAGAAATATAGAGGTGTTGTAGCCTCAGGTTCTGGATTGATCGTCACCTCTTGCTTGGTTGGTTGACTTGGAGCTTGAATCTGGACACTGTCAGGAATGTCATTCTCCAGCTGAGCGGCAGTGCTCCCACGACGTGCCGGTTTGACGGGTGGCACCGATTCGACTTGTTGGAGAGATCCACCGCTGTTCCCGTTGACATGAACCCCAACGGGATTGCCAGTGGAGTCTTCCAGTAACAGAATGGACTGGACTGGCTTCTCCCTGTCAACCTGCCCGGTGAGTACAGTGCCTTTTGGCATTTGGTAAAGTTTGGCCGTGTTCTGAGGGTTGAAGCTGGAAGGCCTTGGGGTAGAGGCAAGTGGGGGTGTAGGCGATCTGGACTGGATGTCCACATTGGGTATGGAGGAGTAGCGTATTGGTTTCAGAGGTGGCATTTTCTGGGTTTTGGGAAGGACAGGTGGAGGTTTACCCAAAGAGGGAGGTGGTGGCGGTGTAAATTTAGGGCAATCTGGGATCTCTTCATAATCCAGGCTGGAGACAGAACCTCTGAAGCTGGATGTGTCCGATGGAGGTTTGGGAGGTGCCATTGGAGGAGGTCTGAGGGAGGCCAGGTCTAACTCATCACTGTAATCAGAGCCTTGATGTGACGGAGGTTTAGGAGGCTTTATGAGAGGTGGCGTCAAACTTGCTGTGTCTATGAATGTATATCTGTCACCGTGACTCGGGGGAGGTGGAGGGATGAACGATGGAGGGCGCTGGGCCGCTGGAGGGGGTGGAGGGGCGGAGCTGGGTGGAGGGGGTACAAATAATTCCCCCTCACTCATGTCGTAGGCAGAAAGCTTTCCTCCATTTTGGAGGTTTCTGGGGCTTCCTGAAAAGGAACCAAATGTGAAAATCAACCACTAGTTTAATAACTTGACAAAACCTCCAAACAACAGAGAACAAGATCATGGAAACTTTGAAGGGAAGCGCAGTATTCAATGTGGTAGACCCTTGGCGGACAACATTTCAATTCTCTTTGATATCTGAGATAAGTCATGCTTTGGGTTTGGGGTGGGGATAAGGTTTTTCTACAGAAATGTTGTCCCAGTGTCAACAAACTATGTTGACACACAAACTTGGCAAATCAAGTAGACCCGAAAGATTCTTTTAAGTAACACAATAAAACAGCTCTTGATCAAACACAACGATTTTCACGACATGAATTCCCAAATCCTTCACCGCAGATTCTGAATTGTCAACTCACCTCTACCGTTCACTGTAGGTTCATTGAAGGGAGGCAGAATTGGAACTTTGGGAGTCGGAACCGCAAAGCCTTGGAAGGAATCATTGGACTGTGATTTAAAGAGAAACAGGGGTCAGAACCTCTGAAAGTTCAATCTGTGATCTTATGAGACGGTTATGAGATGAGGGAGCCATCAAACATGCCTGTTATTGCAGGAGCAGCGGAGTCAGAGTTTGGATTTCTAGCCACTGAACCAACCAGTTTCCCTTAACTATTCTGCAAGATTATGGCATTCCAGGATAAAGATCATTTATCGGCCTATCCGTTTCCGTCTTTATTTCTCGGACGCACACAGCTATAGCTGTAAACTACAGGACTGTCCTGATTTTAAATCTGGTTGAATCAGTGTTGTGCGTGTTTTTTATGTAAATCCTTGTCAATGACTCATGGACGTTCTTCGCCCACACCCTATGAACACAGCCGTGAGACGTTCAGGGAAATGATCTGAATGCTAATCTACACAAATATTTCCCTACGAAACATCTTAAAGGAATAGTTCATACCTCTGTCGTCTTTTATTCACTCTCAGGCCTGGTAGCACACATACATCTAGGAGACGTCTATTTAATGTCTACATTTACATCTGAAAGAAGTATTTTTTTATGGTTTGCTCATCTGCAATACGTCTCAAACATTTTTCCGTCAGATGGCATGTAGGCATTTAAAAGACGTCTGTAAGATGTTTATGATTTAAAATGTGAGCGTAAATGTAAAACCGACGTTTATCAGATGTTTTTACACAGCAGGTGTTTTCCAGATCTTTAGCAGACGTCTTACAGACATACCTGTGCTAGATGGGATGCGATCGTAAACCTGTATGCAAGTCTTTCTTCAGTAGAAAACAACAGTATATGTTTATATTGTGTTCATACAATGGAGTTCAGTGTCGTTTAATTATCAACATTCTTGGAAATATTCTTAAATGATGACAGAATTCTCATGTTTGGCCAAGCGATCTCTTAAGATGTGTTCAGATTAGCCTTCAGAATGAGTTTAGCGTTCTCTCGCTCTCTTATTTGAACGAAAAAGGATTTCATTCTTTCTCTTTCATATTACAGACAAGCAAAAAGAGACACACCCCTGAAACAGGCATGTTTGTATAATGACATTTCTCCACATTTCCACGGAAAAGCCCATATCACTGTCCTCACAAGGTATACAGACTCAAACAGAGGTTATTAAACACTATTTATACACTAAACAATATTACTTGCACATGTTTTCATTTGTCAGATCATGACGTACGGAGCATTCAAGGTTCACTTTATCAGTCTGTCGGTTCCCTAGGAATTGCATTCATGACCTTGAAGTGGGCGGTGCGTGGAAACACCCGCTCGAGATGTGCTTCATGTCACTCCTTCAGTGCAAGTCTATGAGAGGTTTTAATTATTAATTAAAAAGGAATCACATCTGTAGATGTTTATTTAATTGTAGTGATGCTACAAAGAACCCATCTGATTCTCATCAGACGTCAGAAAACGTGTGCGCGCAGGTGACGGGCCGCGAGTGGCTGTCTAAACAAAATGCGCGTATTCAAAACAGCATCTGCAGGTCTGTCAGAGAACCCGGAGCGTCTGACCAGCGATGAGACGGCGCGCAGGAACATCTGAATCATCTCCAGAGGTCAATCAGTCAATCGGGTTACGACATGAACCTGAATGTGATGACTATGATGTCATCGTATCACCACGGTGATATAAACACGCAAGTTTTCTTCAGTCCCAGTGAAAGTTTGTGTTTGTATATTGAGGGTGTGTATGTCCTGAAGCGAGAGGTGTGTCCGCGAGCGTGTGTGTGGGAAGGTTTCGCTCCGTTTCTATGGTTAAGTCCTTAGAACAAATATCACAAAAAGTTGAGTACTATCGTGGTTTAACGATGGTATTGTTGGTGTACACTATATACGTCCTTGCACATGCACAGTATACATGAAGATATCATGGTATCATTACTGTGCGGTGGTATGTTTCTGGAATGGTTATTACATTGTACTCCTCTTAGGAACATGCATTAGGGCACAAGGGCGGTATCGGACGCCAAGACCGCCGTATTTCGAAAACGTGTCGCTGTATGGACATGTTTTGAGAAGAGGGCATTTTGTAGAATAACATTCTTAACATTTGTACATTTCCAAAATGGTTAAAATCTTAAATCTATTCTTGTCATTTGCTTTACATTTATTTGAATGGCTGTATGCTTAAATGCTTAAAGGGAACATATGTGACTGATCAGCGTCGATCATTTACACAACAAACCCACTGAAGTACAGCGGACTTCAAAACAAACACCGCGTGTTTAAATATGTCATACGTGACCGGAATGTTCTTACACTTACCATGAAGTGTTTGACCGTCGGCCGTGAACGAACTTTAGCGGTTCCTGACTCTGGAATGGCAGCCGAGTCCAACATCAGCTCCACGGGTTCTACAAACATCAGAACAGCCGACAGCTCAAACTCACAGACAGAAGAATAACAGGTTCATATGAACTTCAGAACATGTCAGAGGTCAAAGTTCGTCTGTTTATATCATCACACAGAGATCACTTTAATATCTTGGTTATTTCTCAGAGATGAAATGTAGAGAAAGTGGAAAGTCTCTTATGTTTCTCCTTAGAGTCATAAATCTGACGCGTGTGTGTCTGTCAATCGAGTTT
>NC_136776.1:23826939-23876631 GCF_947034865.1 Barbatula barbatula | reverse complement strand
AGATGTGGAATAGTGCAGATCAGACACAGACTGATGTGTGTGTGTGTGTGTCAGGCGTGGGCTGTGGAGACGGGGAAATATCAGGAAGGAGTGGATGAGCCGGATCCGGCTAAATGGAAAGCTCAACTGCGCTGTGCCCTCAACAAGAGCCGAGAGTTTAATCTCATTTATGACGGAACCAAAGAAGTTCCCATGAACCCACGGAAGATCTACGATGTGTGTGACATCACACCCAGTAACCCAGGTGCGTACACACACACACACTAAAGCAAAAGCACGTCTGATTCACTTTACATCATAACGCTGTTCTCCTTCATCTCAGGAATCACTGAATCAGACTTGATGACTTGTTTTGTCTCGCTCTCTCAGGTTCAGTTCACACAGATGAGACTGATGGTGATGAAGATGATATTCCAGACACTCCAGAACCTCCACCACCATATCCACCTCGAGGTACCCACACACACACCCATTGAAGACTATTCTGGCTAATTCAAGCGCAGCTGACATCTTGTTCCTATAAACGATTATTTGAATACTTGTGTGTTTGTTCAGGTATGAGCGCCTCTCCAATGGGTCAGGTCTGGACTCCTCCGGGTTCAGTCTCTCCCATGCAGCCCCCCAGCTGCCCACCTCCTCCTCCGGCCTGGAGACCCAAAGAAGAGCCAGACGTGGAGATGCAGCCGCCGCCTATGGAGGTGCAGACCCCCACACCGCTGGAGGCCATGTTTGCGACCCCGGAGACGTGGATCAGCTCTCTGCCCAGTACGAAATGACACGCGTGTTAAATACATAATCTGCATTGGTTTGACCGATTCTTAACTCGCCCGTATCGTGTGTGTTTCTCAGTGACCGATCTGGAGGTGCAGTGCTTTTACCGCGGTAAGGAGGTGTGTCCACCGGTGATCGTCAGCAACCCGCAGGGCTGCCGGCTGTTTTACGGTGATCTGGGTCCTATGGTGAATCAGGAAGAGCTGTTCGGCCCCATCAGTCTGGAGCAGGTGCGCTTCCCGCCCACCGAACACATCGCCAACGAAAAGCAGCGCGTCTTCACCAGCCGTCTGCTGGACGTCATGGATCGCGGGCTCATCCTGGAGGTCAGTGGTCATGACATCTACGCCGTCAGGTTGTGTCAGTGCAAAGTGTACTGGTCCGGTCCGTGCGCACCAAACCCCAACGCTCCCAATCTCATCGAGCGTCAGCGAAAGGTCAAACTCTTCTGTCTGGAGTCGTTCCTCAGTGGTGAGCGTCCAGTTGACACCAATGTTTACTTGTGGAAAATATCATGTTATTAAATGTTATTGTTTAGTGTTACAAGTCAGAAAACAATTGGATGTGTGACAATGAAAGACGGCCATTTTAAGATCTTGTTTGCGTCGCGTGTGTGTTGCAGGTGTCATCACTCACCAGCGAGGTCAGTCGTCCTCTGAGTCGCCCATGTATGACATTAATCTGTGTTTCGGGGAGGAGTGGCCTGACGGTCGACCTAGAGACAGAAAGCTCATCATGGTGCAGGTGAGACTTTCAAACACTTTCTGATAAAACCTAAATCAACACAATCCTCAACGTTTGATGCAAATCATTCATTCAGAAACATGAATTCAACATTGTTAGGGTTGTTCTGATACACGCTGTTCACGATTTCATATTATACCTGATACGATCATGAATGAGAATTGCTTCACAATATTTTGAGTAAAATGTCAAACCAAATTTGTGAGTGATTTTTAGTATTATTTTTTGTTGTTCTAGTATGGACCTTTTTTGAAGTTTCTGGTTTTACGTCATATTTTTTGCATTACTTTCATTCAAATAAAATAAAAATATTGAGATTCTGATGACTGCAGTCAAACGAGAGAATGGGGTCAAATTTACCATGACGTCCATAGACGCTGTATAAGAAACACCCTCGCGTTAGCTTTAACTATTGTTTGTTATTGTGTCATGTTAACTTTGCATCCAAACCATAGTGTTAAAAACACACCAACATTTTAAAAGTGAAAATATAAAAAACTTTGGAGGATTTACGACGCTGATAACTGTTGAACACATCACAGGCTTGTGATAAAGCTCCTACATTCAAGGTCTAGTTTAAATGATGTGCATGTGAAAGAATACGAGATAAATAGATCTGCCACTAAAAATATTAAACCTCAATAGTTTGCCTTAAACTACCTTTCTGAAACCGTGAAAGACAAAATGCAAAAATGACAATCACAAACATATTTTTAAAATCATTTTAATTCAATTTAGTAAACGCAATCTTTTTATTTTTCCACAAGCTGTAAGTGACGGAGTTGTAACGCTCCGTTGGTGTTTGATTTTATCTGAGACGTGAAGTGAATAAACTTCATTCATGAGTCACACGTGTGTGTGTGTGTGCGCAGGTGATTCCAGTGGTGGCTCGTATGATCAGTGAGATGTTCTCCGGCGACTGCACGCGCTCCTTCGACAGCGGCAGCGTTCGTCTGCAGATCTCCATTCCTGACATCAAAGACAACATCGTCACGCATCTCAAACAGCTCTACCGCCTCCTACAGACACATCAGGGTCAGGACAACTGGCCTCTGTCGCCCGGAGCCGGTATTCACCTGACGCAGGCCCTGCAGACGCAGTGATGCGCAGGCGGCCCACCAACGACCAATCAGAAGAGTTTTTATGGGAAAGAACTTACAGACGTTTGTGAGAGACAGACCGTGATTGCTCGATGAAGATCTCCATTTTGAATATCTCTGGGTCAAAGTCTAGTGTGTGCGCGCGTGTGACTGTTAATAATCAGCCACACAGATACTGACCCCCTCACGTTCACATCGGCCGATATTTAAACTCAGATCAATGAGTTTCTCTGTGCTTTTATTTAACCTACTGATGTGCTGTTTATTAATGTAGTTGTTCACACTGTATCATCATGAGCTCTTTTAATCTCGTTCCTGTCTTTTTATTGCATTATATGACATCATAGTGATAGACGTCGTCTGCTTTACGTGGTTCTGTGCACTTTCGGGGTGAATAGCGTTGTTTTATTAAACTCTGTATGCATTTCATATTCCATTCACAGATATTGTGTTTTCTGGATTTATTAAATAAAATGGAAAAACACACAGTTGGTTTTGTTGGCATTCAATCAGACGAGTCTAATGAAGAATGTCGAAATGCTGTTCCATTTAAATACCGTTTAATTGTTGATGTGATAACTGAGACATGCACGAGACACAGAGGGAGTGTTTATTACACGCTGTCAGATCTGTAGATGTGTCCGTCTGTATCCTCCCACCTGCACCTGAGCTTCTTCAACACTGAACTCATATCAGACTTTGAACCTTGTGTGTCTGACAACATTTCCGTCTGACTCCTGATCCAACACACACCTGAAGACAAGCATTTTAACACACAGGTAAATACTAACTCACATTAAGTATATATATATTAAGCATGCATGTGATGAGTGTACTTGTATCTGTGGAAGTATGCTTGAGAGTAGTTTAAATATTGCTCGGGACAAAGTTGGCACACTTTTAAATGTGTAAAATAGTTTGTGGTTAAGCCTTTAGATTGTTCTTCAGCTTCACTACAAGCGAACGTAGAACGTATACTACTAATAGTTTACCAGTTCAATACTTGTTACCCTTTAAATTGGTGTATTTTCTATTTAAGTGGACTTTATAGCAGAAGTACTCTTGTGATTTTCTTCTCCGATTAATTGAAACCCTTAGTCGACTCGCACTTTGTCACGATGTTGTTCTGTATGTAAATCTAAAATGCATCTTTAAGTGTATTTGAAGTAGATGTTAAGTCTATGATGGGCCTGTAGAAATAACATCACGTGATTCATTGGCTCAAAGCTGAGAAGACGACGATCTTATTTTCTTTACGTTCAAATGACGTCCGCTAGCAGCACACTGAGGGTCTTCTGTCAGGTTTCTATGGTAACGGGGTTTGCTTGGTTAATGTCCACTGGGCCGCTCCTCACTGCTGATTACAGGTGATTGTTTATAACCTCATAAACCTTCTTTACATCTCTACTCATGTACACAGAACAAGTGTCCATTGAGCTCTGTAGGGTTTCTTCTGTGGTGGGTTGTGTTGTGCAGGACGTGTGTAGGAGATCTGTGATCTGGTGAGATGTTTGGGGACTCCGGTCTGTACGGCTGGACCGGCAGTTACGCAGAATCTATGCGCTCGAGGTGAGATTCACTTTCATTGAAACATCAGACGTGTGTTTTATCAGATGTGATGTCCATTGATTGTTTCTCCAGTGGCACGACTGTAGATGACACTTCTTCAGAGCTGTCGACTTTATCCAGACCCAGCGCTAAATCTATATACTGTGAGTAATAATACATTATGAAATGAGTCGTGACGTTAATTATTAACTCAGTGTTTAGTGTGTTAGTTAGGAATGATAATACATAACTGTGTGATATTTATACATGTGACATCTTTTGAGTCGTAAAGGTTTGGAATGACGAGAGGAAATGATGACAGAATTAATTTATTATTGTGTTATTTCATTAATGTAATTAAAGTAAATTATGACAGAATTATTTTATAGTTTTTTTGAACATTAACATTATTTCACTTTTTGTCATTTAATTTTATTTGAATTGAATTTTAATAATCTACTTTAATTTAGTAAATGATGACAGAATTATATTGTTTCATTATTTTTGATAATTTATTATTTAAAGATGCACAAAAGAACATGTTACCTGCAGTTTAAATGTCATTGTATTTATTTTGATTAGATTATTTACATGTTTTTGTGTTGTTTTGGCCAAACTTCTATTTGACAGAATGATATCTCTGCTGTGTTTCCTCATGTGTGTGTGTGTGCAGTGCAGAGGAAGGATTACGCTGACTCTATAAACAGACAGATGCTTGCGTGTCAGTACCGTGTGGAGGTAAAACTCAACACACACACACACACACACGTGTCATGATGAGATGATGATGTGTCGTGTTCACCTTCAGCATCTGTTCACGTGTGAGCTGGACGGTCAGCAGATCTCTTCAGTAGATGATTGTGTGGAAAGACTGAAGTTTCTGGAGGCGACGGGTCGTGTGTGGGGTCAAGATGTTCTTCTGGAGACCGGAGACGGAGCGCTGCTCCTCAAAGACATCGAGACAAAGGTCGATCCTCTGAATCATCAGACGGTTCATGTGTTTGTGTTGTGTTGTGATGTGATGTGATGTGTCCAGGAGGAGCTGGAGTCGTGGTCGTTCAGCCGTGTTGTGGAGTTGAGGGCCGTGTTGGATGGCGGAGGGGTTTTTGACTCTCTCTTGACTCTGTGTGTCCGGGACGACGTCAGTCGTGTCATCAGCGTGTTTCTCTTTCAGTGTGAATCTCTCAGGGTGAGTTCACATGTCAACACAAACGTCAGAACACATGTCATGCGTCTCATCATGTGTGTGTCCTTCAGGCAGATTATCTGAAGAAAGATGTGGAACGTGTCCTGCACCACAGGCAGACTAAGACCGTCAGGTGAGCTTCTCATGTCACATCAACGTCCTTATATTCACGCACACGCTCCTGATGATGTCATAAACACAAACGGTGTCATTCGACAGTAAACCTGCTCCGGGAAACCTCCGACAAAGACATTCCCGAAACCCATCACCGGAGAGACCTCCAGATCGCTGGAGCGCTCCAGATTACGGTGACGTCCCCTCAAAACTGACAGATTAAACCCATCAGGATTAGTGCCGCAGAATTGATCAAGGTTACTTTATTTATGCAGATGATGACAGCCAGACTCCACCTCTCTCCAGAAACACATCTACATATATGCAGATAGATCCTCATCTGGCCACGCCCCCTGCGCCTGCCCCGCCTCCTCAGAGGCCATACACGGAACGAGACAGAGATGTGGTGAGAGCACACAGAATTCAGATGAAGATCATTGAGATGTCACGGCGCTGAAGTGAACGTGTCTCTGTTCAGGACATTCTGAATCATTTGATTAATGACATCGAGGCGTTCGTGGACAGAGTGGCGGCTGTCGCTCCACAGACAAATAAAAAGAAGAAGAAGAAGAGAAAGAAGAAAGGTGAGAGACAGACACCACACTGATCCAATCGTTTATTATGTCGCACTCAATTATATATATATATACACAGTACAATAGCCAGTGTTAAAAATGGCCAAATTAACACTCACAGTGTATATATTATCCACACTCGTTGCGCCAGGAACAAAGTGAAAAGTTTGCGTTATTGCTCTAAAATTATAAACTGGAAATAAAAACTGAAACTGAAATGAAGTAAATGAAATATTATGAATGTAATATTGATATTTTCATTTCATATAATTAATTAATAAACAAACATAAATATGATATCATGTTCATTATTCAAATGTAGATATTATAATAATGTACATTACATGAATAAATATGAAATATTATGTTTATTATATCTCATTGTTTCGAAATTTTTTAGAAAAAATAAAATGACAAATCCACATAAAAAATAGCCAAAGACTTTAAGTTAAATGAACATAAAATTATATAAACAATACAACTTTAAAATCTAAATATTGATAAAACTAAAAAAAGACATTAAACAATTGTTTTGGATTCCTGAAAAAAACATTAAAGATGTTTTTGGGTTGAAAGTTCTTGAAAAAGGCTTTTGTAAATATAATCATTATCAAGTTGTTTTCTTAAACATGGCATTCATTCACAAGAAAATCCTGGACTTTGACCTTCATGTTGTAGATTGACATGTAAACGTTTGTGTGTGTTGTGATGCAGTGAAGGGAATGCCGTCAGATGAAGAATTCACCGTGTGTCTTCAGAAGATCAAGATGGCGTTTAATCTTCTGGTGTGTGAACTTCATCTGTCACGTGTTAAACGTCACAATCTGACTTTGATCGTGATGTTGTTTATGTGTGTTTGTGTTTTGTGTTCATCAGGCCAAACTACAAGACAAGATAGACAACCCCAGCTCTGCTGATCTCACACACTGTCTCTTCACTATACTACACCTGGTGAGACACACACACACACACACACACACACACACGTCTGTCTGTAAACACACCTGAAGAGTTTAATAACATTGTGTGTGTGTAGATTGTGTGTCATTGTGATGAAGATCTCCCGCAGACGGTTGTTGCTCCTCTGTTAGAACCTCAGTGTGTTGTGTTCTTGAGTGAACACGCCACACCTGAAGAAGACACACTGTGGCAGACACTCGGAGACCCCTGGAACATTCCCAGGTAACACACACATCACACGCACAAACTAAACACGTACACACACGTCACGCGTACACACACAAACTACACACATCACACACACACATCACACGCACAAACTAAACACGTACACACACAAACTACACACACCACACGCACACAAACTACACACATACACACATCACAAACTTCACACATCACACACACAAACACACATCGCACACTCACAAACTACACTCGTACACCAACACATCACACGTATACACAAAAATCTACACACATCACACAAACTACACACGTACACCCACACATCACACGTTCACACACAAACTACACACGTACACCCACACATCACACGTTCACACACAAACTAGACACGTACACCCACACATCACACAAACTACACACAAACTACACACGTACACACACACACACTGAAGGGTTTAAACTGTGTGTGTTGTAGCACAAAGTGGCCGGAGGATGATGAATTTATTCCCACATTCACACCTGTGTTTCATGACGGCTGGACACCTCCAGAGATCAGACGCCCTGAACCCACCGTCACAAACACACACAACAACAGAGAACCACAACCACACGCTGTCACACCACAAATGGTACAAACACACATCATAGTAATATTGAAATAAAGGCTAGCAAACGATCAATCGCATCCAGAATAAAAGTTTGTGTTTTCACATAACAGATGTCTGTGTACTGTTCATATTCATTTTGTATTTGTAAACACAAATATATTGATAAAAATATAAAAATGAATAAACATTTATATATGATCCCATTCATTGGTAAATACACACATACATGTAAACATGTTTAGAACATATAGACAATCAATCAAATTATAAATCAATGTTTATTCATGTGTATATGTTTTTTAAATATATGCATGTATGTGTTTGTGTTTATTAATAAAAATATATATGAACAGTACACAGACATCTGTTATGTAAACACAAATTCTTATTCTGGATGCGACTAATCGTTTGACAGCCCTATTTAAAATACACTTATAATATAAAAATGTGATTAAATATTTTAATATGTTTTGTGCATTTATTTTGTGTATATATATATATATATATTATAATATTTGTAAGAGGTTTTGCTTTTGTGTCTTCCTTTAGAGTAGGCAAAAATCAAACACATGGCAGGATGAAACACAACAAAGGTACAAACACTTCACCCCTTCATATTCACTCACACAAGACATTGTGCTGCTTATTGTGTGAACTTGTGTTGTGTGTGTGTATAGTGCAGAAGAGGAGCCGGCGATGAGTTACCTGAGAGCAAAATTTGATTTCACGGCTCGTAATGATCGAGAACTTACAGTCAGTAAAGGAGAAGAACTACAGGTGAACTACACACACACACACACACACACACACACTCGTCCATACAAGCGTCAGAACGGCCCAGGAAACACAGAACGTTACCCTAATGTTAGATTTGGGTTCAAGAATGTTCTTTTCACTGATGTGTAGTGAAGCCAAACGGACCCTAGATTTATATCTTAAGCTAATGTTCTGGGAACATTCCCCCAACGTTAGTTTCTGGATCCAAGAAAGCTTTTTAAGGTTTGTCTTTTGTTGTCTTTACGGAAATAAAAAGTTAGTTTCGTGGTTTCTATAACATTAGGGGAACCTTCTATTTCTGTGAAGAAAAGTTCCCGGAGAACCAAAAACTAACCTTAGAAAATAACGTTCTGGGAAGCAGAAACTAACGTTATGGGATCGTTCTGGGAAGCAGAAACTAACGTTATTGGGAACGTTCTGGGAAGCAGAAACTAACGTTATGGGAACGTTCTGGGAAGCAGAAACTAACGTTATGGGAACGTTCTGGGAAGCAGAACTTGTTGGCTGGGAGAGTTTTAATGAATGTTATTGTGTGTTTGTGTGTGTAGTTGTTGGACATGTCTAAGCAGTGGTGGAAGGTGAGGAATCAGTCGGGCCGGGTCGGTTACGTGCCCAACAACATGCTTCAGTCTCTGGACCAGCAGAAGAGTGTATGTACCCGTCATTGTGTGTGTGTGTGTGTGTGTGTGTTAGGGGTTGAACAATCTCAATTTTTTTAAGTCAACTTTTATGTGATAATATTCTCTTGGATGACGTCATTGATAAATAAAATAAGAGCTATAGTTTGTGCAACCTTGTGTGTGCAGGAGTCTGCGTCTGCGTCTGCGCCCGTACTCAACAGAAGGTCTCGACCGGAGGAGGTGCGCGACTGGCTCCAGCACAAGGGCTTCAGTCAAATGTGAGAGTCCCGTCATCATTACTGTTACGTCACATCAGTCATACGGCAAATTTTGTTTATATTTAACATTTTGAAAATAACATTTTGAGAAATTTTACCTAAATTGTAGCAATTTTGTTGAAGTGAGCAGTTTTGTTTTCCCTTTAAGCAACTTTTTTTTTTACAATTTTTTTACAATTTTGGCGATTATTTTTGCAATTTTAGTAAAATCTTTAGCTGTTTAGTTTGACTTTTAAGAAATTATTTGTAGCAATTTTATTTGAATTGTAGCAATTTTCTTTAACTGAGCAGTTTTGCTTAATTTTTAGCAAATTACTTTTTTACGAAGTTTGTTAGAATTGTAGACATTTAAATCTTTTTCCAATTTTGTTTAATTTTAAGCAATTTTGTTGACTTTTTCTAAATTTTGATTGATTTTTAGCAATTTAGTTTTAAATATATATATTTTTTTGTTTTATATTATGAAAATAGTTTTTTGCTATTGTATTTAAAATGTAACAATTTTCTTTAACTGAGTAGTTTTGTGAAATTTTTGGCAAATGTAACAATTTTCCAAACAAATTTTAAATGTTTTTTATTCCATTTTAATTGAAACATTTGTTTAGAACTTTATCACTTAAATATTTTTAGCAATTTAGCTGTGCTTTTTTCATGTTATTATATCATTCCTAACTATTGCCATTCTTTTCTCTCTGTGTGTCTCAGTACCATTCGTTGTTTAGGGGGTCTCAGTGGGTCCATGTTGTTGGGAATGACACGTGATGAGTTGAAAGTGGTTTGTCCAGAGGAAGGCGGAAGAGTTTACTATCAGCTGCAGAATGTGAAATCAGCCCTCGCTGTGAGTTCACAACATTATTCATACGGTTTGGTTTGTTTCATTGTGTGATGTCATGTTATATTTCCTCTCTTCAGGTGGCCAGTGCAGTGACTCCAATGATCTGATCATCAGGTCTAATCCATCACGATCAAATGTGACCCCGGATCTCAAGCAGCACCCCAACATTTAGTGTAAAACCCCAAAATACATTGTAAGGGTCAAAAGGATTGATTAGTCTTTTATGGCAAAAATCATTAGAATATTAAGTAAAGATCATGTTTCTTTTTTCGTTAATGTCCGACCCTAAATACATCAAACCTCAATATTATTTTTCTTAAATCTAAATAAAAAAGTGACCCATAAGACTGGTTTTGTTGTCCAGGGTCACACTTATTTCTCATATGAAAACACAGAAGAGATGATGTAGAGGTTTTATTGAACGTAAAGCTGTCAGGACATCATTCACAGTGACTGTTTGTCATGTTGTGCTTCATGCTTTGGTCTGTGTTCTAGTTTTAATAAATCATGCTGTATATTCAGTCAATGCATGTTTGATCATTCTTCATTATTATCATCATCATTCATAAAACTGAAAATTGAACGAAGGTGCTTGTCGAACAACCTTAGGGCGAGTCATTCATGGCTAAATGTTCATTTTTCCCTTTAACAGCTTGGAATGATTAACAGTCGGCTCATTAAAACACACATCAGAAAATAAAAGCAATATACAAAATAAAAGTCTGGTCAAACATTATAACAAGTGCATGAAAAAATCTTCAGAAATGAAACAAAACTTCATGGCAATATAGCGAAGTTGTCATTGGATGAAAGTGCTGTAAAGATCAGGGTTTCATATTAGAAAAATATATATCAACGGAGTTTGAGAACTATAGCGCCACCTGTAGAGCAGAAATAGTTCAGAGACACTTAACGTGACATTCATTTGACTATAAACAGCTTCTTCTACTACATCTAAACTACCACAATCAGTTGACACCTTGCAAAGTGATTTAAAGCTAAAAAGATGATAAATTGTTCCTCAAAAACTGACGGATGAAACGTAAAGGCACACGAGTAATCGCTATAATGTGAAACACACACATATATATATATTCATATCTATCTCTATGCATAGCTTAAATATCTCTAAACATGCACACGTGTTCATATGAAAGTGGAATGTTGATTTGGTCCTGATGACGCCGTGTCATCTAGCATGCTGATTGGACCGGCGAGGGATGGGCGGGGTCACATGTGGTCTAGCGTGCTGATTGGACAGGAGTGAAGGACAGCGTCTCCTCGTGGATGCTGTCGAGCTCTTGCGTCCGGATGGCTTGCGTGATCAGATGAAGCTCCTCACACAGAGTCTCGTGTCTGTACGCCACGCGGATGTCAGGAACGTTTGAGCGGCGGATGTCGTTGCTTAAGGGACCCTCTTTATCATAGTCGGGACCCAACCAGTAACTCTTGGCCTGAGAGAAACACAACGAATGAGCAGATGAAGATAAACGTGTGTGTGTGTGTGTGTGTTGAGGTGTGTGTGTGTTACCCTGTGTGAGAATCCGCTCATTAACACACTGTTTCTGGCCAGTTCACACATGTCACATGAACTCAGTTTCCACACCTGAGCGGCGATGCTGTATTCCTCCATCAGAGGCTCCTGAAACACACACACACGACAGCTCAAACATCCACATGGAGACACAAAGGATCCAAATGTCACGCACCTGAAACTGACGACATCACGAGCTCAACACACAGACGGCTGTCTCACCTTTGTGAAGTGAAACTGCAGCGGGTCGTCGGTGGAGAGAGACACCATGAGCCCGCGGGACAGATACTCGGGCAGAGGGTTCCGGTGATAACTCAAAAACAAACTGTTGTTACTCAGAGGAGACATGGCGATGCCCACCTGAGCCAGATAATACAAATACTGCAGCACCGGAGCCTAAAGAGAGAGAGAGAGATGATTGGTTATTGCAAAGACGCTGCAAGCTTTATTTGTTTTGACAAAAACTGGCCATTGTCAACACAGCCTGAGTGTGTGTGTGTGTGCGTGTGTGTGTGTGTGTGTGTGTGCGTGTGTGTGTGCGTGTGTGTGTGCGTGTGTGCGTGCGTGCGTGCGTGCGTGCGTGTGTGTGTGCGTGTACCTTTCTGAGCAGCAGTCCGTGCGAGATGTTTTCTGACAGCATGAATCCAGACACCAGGTGATGAATAGGCCCCGCCTCCCCGCAGTGAGGTCGCAGCACGAATGTGTGGAAGCCCCGCCTCCTGCACACAGAGCCGAGGGTCAGGAGAATACAAGGTGTTTTAGTTGACTGATATTACAGCTTTGAAAACATTTCTGTTCATTGAAATGATTGGAAAAACTTGAAATAAACAAATATTCTTTTGAAAAAATTAAGTTTAAAGCACTAGAATAACAATGATAAACAAAAACTAAAATAAAAATACATTAGTTTATATAGCAACGTAAATATTAATGAAATAAAATGAGAAACAAAATTGCAAAAAATGTCACAAAAAGAAACATTAAAACTACAAATGAAAAAATGAAAGCTAATTTAAAATATGAATAAAACTGTATTAATCAAAACTGTAATGTTCTGTGTCAATCCCGCACATGATGTGTGTGTGTGTGTGTACCTGCGCAGGTGGTTGAGGACGGTCATGTTAGCGTACATGTAGTACAGATAATATGAATAAGGTGGATTATCATCTTCACACCAGCGAGCAGGAGACGGACTGTCCAGATTAAAGATGTGCTGCTCCGGTTTAGACTCGTCATCCACACTGTCAAAACCCACAACCTGAACACACACACACACACACACACACACACAAAATCAATTTAGTTTAGCTTTGAATCCCAGTCATGTTTAATTGTGAATCAATGAGAGACACACATGAATGAGCTGTGTGTGTTACTCACGTGTTGTAGGAACAGGTGTAGTTGAGGGTGGCTGTTGGGGTTGATGGTCACCTCAAACAGAGGCATGAAGATGTTCTCCAACATCTGCTGGAAGTTTGCGAGTTGCTTCTTTGTGCGATAAACATCACTACAGACACACACACACACACACACCAGTTAGCTAAAGTGTGATGATGATCACACCACAATCACATGCAGTGTGTATGTGTGTGTGTGTGATGTCATTTCCTGCTCACAAGAGTCGTGGTATCTGGACGAGCCAGCGGACGTTGTGCGAGTACACAGAGTGTGAGACGGCCCACTGTGCCAGTTTATCCCACTCGTCCATGGATCGGCCGTACACGGACAGACGCAGCTCAGCGTTCTGATATTTACTCTCCTCCAGGTCTGACATCACTTCCTGTTCACACAAACACACAGCATCACATTCAATCCATAAATCACACGGCGGCGATGATATTCCAGCGTGTGCCTACCCTGACGATATGAGCAAAGTATTTTCCGTGGATGTGATTGTCGGTTTTGATGAAGATCTCTCGCAGGATGGATTCTCCGATGGGGTTGTATTTGGAGTTGAATTTGTCGAAGCGATGGAAAGTGTTTCTGTCCTGAGGAGGAAGTGCCAGACGTCACACAGACGCTAGGGCGAGGTGAACGTGAGCTTGTGTGGTGTGGCGTCTCACCGCGTGCATGTCCAGCGTGTCCACGCTGAGGTCGTACGCCGTCAGGTTCATGTTCTCGAACACCTCCATGAGCGTCTGACCTCCACCGCCCTCCATGTGCACGACCTCATCCGGATATTTCTTCATCGCTCGCTTGATGAACCTCAACAGATGCTTCTGATTCATGCAGGACGAGGCGTGGATGTGAGTGTCCACCTGACACACAAACACACACAGTGTAAATGTAGATGTTGTGTCCGGTGCTTTAACAGTTGTGCGTGTGTGTAGCGTTACTTTGCGCATGTTGTAGAAATCTCGGTGTGGAACTTTCTTCTGCGCGGCGAGTTCCTTCATCTCATTCAGAAGAACGTGCATCTGAAACTTTGAGCTCAAATACTGCAGCCGACGGTAACAGAACGACTTCCTGCACAGACACACACACACACCTGTGTTACACATATGTACACACGTGTCTGAGAGCAATGCATGCTGGGTAATGACTTACACAGGGCCGTTGATGATCAGAGCCATCATGACATTCATATCAGCGATGTATTCATGCAGATCAGGATACGGCAGATCTAACTCTGTGCTCCTGTACACAACAACACACACTTCATACAATGAACACGACTACACAAAACAACAACACACAGCTTGTGACATTCACATTGTATTGTCTTTGTACGTTAATGTTTCTTAAACTATTCCAGAATGAAGAAAAACTGAGGTACAGATAACAATAAAGATGTTTACACTCGAGCGTGACCTCAGAAGGAAGCTGACTATCTACACAACACATGTGATGAATTGTGTTCTCATTTTACCTTTAAGGTCATTTAACACACGCACACGCACACACACACACACAAATTGTGCGTACACACACACACACACATCGCGCACACACACACACATATCACACCACACATCACACACACACTAATATCAGACACACACATATCGTACACACATAAATATCGCGCACACACATGTATATATCACACACTCACTTGTCCATGGGGTTTTGTTTAGTGTACACATGTGTGACTCCGTCAATCATCCTGCAGCTGTAGCCCACATCAGACGGCAGATTCTTCATGTCCTGTCCGTCATACGGGTGTGTGTCTGACATCGGCGGGTGAACATGGACGTCTGACACACATACAGACAGACATCAGCACACGTCTCTCATGTGTGTGTGTGTGTGTGTGTGTGTGTGTGTTACCTGAGTCCAGCGGGCTGTGATCCGTGTCGTGACAGAAGTCCACGTCTGGTGTTGTGTTGTTGAGCTCCTGCAGTGATCGAGCGGTGGTCTTACAGAAGCTCTGCACTGACACACTCATGTACTTCTCTCTGATGAATAAAGCTTTCACAACACACTTCGCTGCGTCCACAAGATCTGTGAACGGCACCTGAACACAACAACATCACAGACACGTCACGCTGAACGTCAACAACAAAACAGTGAGACAAAACATGAACATTAGACAATAAAACTTTCTGCTAACAGTGATTTATTAGTTACCACGTTGGGTTTAGTGGGAAACGTCTGTTTGAAGTCACATCACATATATTGTGAACTACATTAAATATCCTGTGATCTTACATTTGAAACAGTTTAGGATCAGGAGGCCTGTATCACTGCTTTAAAAACATAAAGCAAAGAAAGAGATGAAACTAGCGCATTAGTTCTAGCAATGCCAGACGCTATGAAACTGATAATAGAGCGAGTGATTGTAACTGTTATGGTGAAGGTTGGAATGGGTGCTGAAGGCTTTATGATATTACCCAATATAATGAATTAATTGTGGTTTTTAATATCCCGATTATTGTCAATATCAGCATGTTCTGTATAAGGCAAATGCATTAAAACCCATGAATGATTGCGATTCGTAACTTTTGTCTCACTGTCGCCATCTCTGTTTAAAACCTAAACCGACAGGATAATCTAAGAACTTACCTTTATAAAATTATACTTGACAGATGATTTATACATTTATAAATGTAGACTTTATTTAAATCGTAAAGACATTTTTAAGTTTTGTTACGAATTTTATTTAATAAGTAATAATAATAATACGTTGGTATTAGTTTTATATTTTCAAAATAAAAAGGAAGCACTTCTGTCCTGTGACAAAACAAGTTTAATTCTCATAAAATCACGACCAATCAAAAGTGATCAGATAGATAAGAACATTAAAAGTCTTACCCCACACTTCTCCTCTCCTGAGATAGACACGCGCTGAAACTGTCTCTCCATAACCGTCTCTCTCTCCACGTGATGCTGATCCACAGAATCCTCATGACTGTCCTTCAGTAACCTGCAGACGACACATGATGAGAGAGAGACACACACAGAGAGACAGAGAGAGAGAGACAGACGGCCTGACACTCACTCCAGGTCTGCGGCGCTGTCTATTTTCATCAAGTCTTGTTTGGCTCTCAGCAGAATCTCAGGCTCAAGCCTAAGGGGGCGGGGCAGGTGAGGGGGCGGGGTTTGGGGACGGGGGGTGTGAGGCAAAGCAGCAGATTTGAGTGAGTAACACACACACGCGTGCGCGCGCTCGCACACACACACACATTTAAAAGCAGCTGAGTGTGAAAACCAAACACACCATCACCTGTGTGTGAGATAAACAAGCCAAATCAAACACATGACCTAAAGGAAAACATGAGTTTGTTGTGTCTGTGTGTGTGTGAGAAGAATGTTGTGATGTTTTCACACCGGTGATAGTGTGTGTGATGTTTTGAGTTCACACACATGACAATATAAACTCTCTCACACTGTGCAATCTTAGCCCCGCCCACACTTGAATTTTATTGGTTCAAACGGTTCTGTATTCATGTGTGTGTGTGTCTCACTTGACGTCCTGGCTGATCTGTCTCTCCAGACGATGTCGTTTCTCCTCCAGCTGTTCTATTGGACTTTCTTCAGGAAACTCATAAGGAGCGCAACGCATATCACTGTCTGTCAGACTCCTCACCAACAACTCCTACAACACACACACACACACGTTATAAACACTCACACTCATATTAGAAACACACCCATTAAACACACACAAGCATGCTAGAAACATGCCCATCACAAACACAGGTTATAAACACACACACACACACACACGTTATAAACACTCACACACTCATGTTAGAAACACACCCATTAAACACACACAAGCATGCTAGAAACATGCCCATCACAAACACAGGTTATAAACACACACACACACACACACGTTATAAACACTCACACACTCATGTTAGAAACACACCCATTAAACACACACAAGCATGCTAGAAACATGCCCATCACAAACACAGGTTATAAACACACACACACACACACACGTTATAAACACTCACACTCATGTTAGAAACACACCCATTAAACACACACACGCATGCTAGAAACATGCACATCACATCACAAACACACACACACACACACACACACGTTATAAACACTCACACTCATGTTAGAAACACACCCATTAAACACACACACGCATGCTAGAAACATGCACATCACATCACAAACACACACACACACACGTTATAAACACTCACACTCATGTTAGAAACACACCCATTAAACACACACACGCATGCTAGAAACATGCACATCACAAACACAGGTTATAAACACACACACACACACACACCCGTTATAAACACTCACACACTCATGTTAGAAACACACACATGCATGCTAGAAACATGCACATCACACACAAACACACACATGTTATAAAGACACACACATGTTATAAACATGCACTTCACAAACATACAGACACACGTTATAAACACACACATTATAAACATAACCATTACAAACACACACATCACACACACACTCATGTTAGAAGCACACCCATTAAACACACACACGCATGATAGAAACATGCACATCACACACAAACACACACATGTTATAAACATGCACTTCACAAACACACACACACACGTTATAAAGACTTACACGTTATAAACATGCACTTCACAAACATACAGACACACGTTATAAACACACACATCACACACACACGTTATAAACATAACAGTTAAACACACACACACACACACGTGTTATAAACACACACGTTACACCCAGGGACCGACCTCAGCGATCTCCTTGTATTTTCCGTCCATTGATGTTCTCAGATCCACAGGCAGATGTTTGTGAGTGACAGGTGTGCCGGGGAGAGAACGCTGAGACATCAACGACCTTTGATCTGAAGAACCACACAAATCTACAGAGAGAGAGATTATTACAAACAAATCATACTGTATACAGACAATACAGCCATCATCAATCATGTGAGAGTGAAGGTCAGCTGACCATAAACACCCATTAATCAAGATCACTGCACATAAAACTGAATAGAAACACACACCTGCACAACAACACTAACAGATGACACACACACACACACGTATGTAAATGAAACTTCACTGTGATAAACATTATCATTAACACACACATGATTTACTTACTGCAGTAATAATCATAAACACTGAGAATAACACTAAAGTGGGGGGGGGGTTAAGATGAACCAATGGAATGCTGGGAAAACCAGCCCCTGGACTTCATATGAACTGGGACATGACACAAACACAACTGAAGGGAATGTGGTGGGTAAATGTGAGTATAATGGGGTTGATCTTCAACAGCTGCACACGGGGGATAAGAGTCAGTATCTGTCTCTCTGTGGTCACACACACGTGTGTTATCATGTGTTGTGTGTTTACAGACGTCATCTCTTCAGTACTTCATCAGCTCACGTCCGTACGAAACCTTTCAAGAATAACACATTCATCTTGAACTCATATTTCATTCATGTATTTGTGTGTTCAAGAGGAACGGCCACGCTAACATGTTCTACACGAGAAACACACGCAAGTAAACCAGCATCTGTGCAACCAGCACTACACAGAAATCATTACAAAACAAACATCACAACATTTATAAAGCAAATGTTCTTAACATATTCTTCAAATCTATTCAATATATATAATAACAGATAACATGAATACAAATATATACAAATGTTTAAATGCATCAATATTTATAAAACATATATAATTTATCCTAAAAATACATAATACATATTAAAAGATTGTACAGTTAAAAAAATGTATATTCATAAATATATATACACGTATAATAACAAATATAACGAATATAAATGAGAAATTCAATTTAAAAATGTATTAAATGTTTATAAATAAATGTATCAATATTTATAAAACATATATAACTTATCCTAAAAATACATAATACATATTAAAAGATTGTACAGTTAAAAAAAATGTATATTCATAAATATATATATACATGTATAATAACAAATATAAATGAGAAATTCAATATAAAAATGTATTAAATGTTTATAAATAAATGTATCAATATTTTATTCTAAAGCTGTAAGACAAATACATAAGTATGCGTATTGAAATATTGTATTGTTATAAAAATACATATTCATATATATATATATATATATATATATTATAACAAATATAATGATTATAAATGATAAATTCTATATTATATAAAAAATCTATCGATATTTATAAAGCATATATAATCTATTCTATAAATATAAGACAAACATAAAAATATGCATTCAAATATTGTATTGTTATTAAAATAGATATTTATATACTGCACATTTTACTATGGCAACGACTTTCACATATAAACATTAAAGTGGTTATAAATTGAAAAGACAGTTAATGAAGAAAATATTTGACTAGACTCAAATAAAAGATAAAAACGTGTAAGTGTTCAGCAAAACCCACACGCACACAAACTCATCTAGTGTGGAGCTGTTGTGTGTTACTGCACTGATCTGATATTCACACACACCCCACCCGTCTATCTCTCTCTCCTGTCTGTCTGTCTGTGGTACACTCACCAGGGCTGGTGTAGCTCTGTAAACTGCCTCTCTTGCGGGGTTTTGTTTTGTTTTGGCTCTGCGCTGGAGCTGCGCTGGACTCCATGCTGCTGACTGCACACGGGACGGATGCAGAGAGAGAGAGAGAGAGAGAGAGAGAGAGAGACTACCAGCAAAGCAGGAAAATATAAGAGGAGGAGGCGGAGCTTGGGGATCTCTTAGCGCAGTGGTGAGGGCGTGGCCTGTGATGGAATGAGGGGAGGGGCAGAGGATTCCCCACATCATACACTCTGATGTGTTGCTGCGGCAACCATGCAGCAAAGTGACTGATCACTGAGAGTGTACGTAATGTCTCGGCGTACTTCCATACTACTACTGAAGTATGCATACTGTGTGCAGATAGATCCAGACACACAACAAACCCGTAAATAGAAAATTATGACAAAATAACGCATAAAAAAGAGAGAAGGGACCGCAGATCACACATTCATAGGAACTCTGACATCATCAGGACTTTACACTGTCCTACACATAGGTTACACATTCACATCATTGGGGTCAAAGGTTACTCACATCTGCACAGACTCATTGCTTATATAACACAATACATGAAGAAAGTGTGTGATGTCTTGTATTGTTGGTGTTATATTATAGTTGTGTTGCATGCACGGCACGGTTCAGTATTGTATATTGTGGTGTTTTAATGCAAATAACACAAAGACACGTGGTAACTATGGGTTAAACCATGGTAACCAGAAAAGAAGCATTGTTTTGATCAAATGATCACATATATGATATATATCTATAGTAAAACTGTGGCTATAGAAATGGTGAGTGACACACTCAAAACTACACAAATAACGGGTTACTTAAAACCATGCCTCATTTGCATAAACGACATTACTGCTCGGTGTGTGTGTATATATATATATGAGTGTTTTTTTGTTTTTTTAACTCACTCATGTTTGTCGATTGTGAGTCGTTCCGATGATGATGATGATGATGATGATGAAGACGAATGATGCTTTATTTGAATATTATTGATTTCGTGTGTCGATGAAGTTTATCTGTAAACACAAACATCAGAGACTTTATACCGTCAGTGAATGAAAAACACGGTTCGTTTGAGTTTTTCAGGAACTTTGATGAACTTCGGCGGAAACAATGGAGTCATTTAAAGGGACCGCAACACACTTTAAAAGACGTCACGACATCATCAGAACAGACGCGGGACGAACAGACCGCCGTTTAACTGACATTTAGTCAAATATTCGTAAAAAAACATTTTTTAGATGTAAAGATAAATATTTAGCATTATTTTATTAAATTAATTACCGTCTCATGAGCAGAAGATGTCGCTGTTCATCCACAATCTGATAACGGGACATTTGCTTACGTTGAAAGAAAATGCAAATACGGTTTAACGTCTTCACACAGAGCACTGTGGGATTGAAATCCTTTTTATTATTAGCTCTAACCACTAAATGACATCATTACACATTTACAGATATATGTTTCAGAGAACACAATATAATCGATGCAGACCTTCATTTTGGTTATAAACGGGGAAAAGCATTCATTTTCGCTTTGTTTATTATCTGTTTATAACGAGTTAGATTACGTTTACTACATTGGTAAAGCCCACTTCGAAGGGTACTCGAGATGATCACTTCCGAATGGTACGCCCCCCAGTTGACGTCCGAGAGTGGGCGTGGCCACCTCGAAATCCCGTCTTCCGGTCTGTCATCTAAACCGCACGATAACATTTCAACGTGATGAAGGCTTTATATTCGTTTATCATAACAAACACATCTGTTCGGATACATGACGTTTAACTGCAGTTTGTGGACTGAAACAAATTAATATTAGACGCGATTATAAATGAAGGACAATGAACGGTGGACTGACAGGTAAGACCCCAAACTCGACATATTTTGACCAATTACTGTAAACTGTGACGGAAACATGGGTAAAATTGCCCTTAATAGCATATAATGCTGTTCCATCTTTCATGTTACCCTCAAAAATAAAAAACGTGCTATACTTGAGTATTTCCTATAGGAAACCGTCAAATGTCAATATACTATAATGTTTACTATGGTATGCTTCAAAACACTAAAGTATACCCCTAGAGTTAACCAATTCACTATACTAGCACACTTACGTCTGTAATACGTCTGCTGAAGATCTGGAAAACATCTCCTAAACGTATTGCAGATGAGACAATCAAAAGAATATGTCTTTCATATGTAAATGCAGACTTCACACAGACGTCTCCCAGATGTATCCTGTTAAAATAAAGGTGCTTAAAAGGTTAGATGCCATATAAGAACCATTCAGCCAAAGGTTCTACTAAGAATCATCTCTTTCACACGTTAATGAGATAAATGTACAATTGATGAGTCAACTTACCTTTTTGATCAGATTCCCATAAGTATTGAAGTCGAGATGTGCATCCAAAGATACAACCAAAATCTATGAGGAAAGAGTTTGTTAAAGAGAAGAACATGAGTCAACCAGAACCCTTCAGTATAAAACATGAAGACACTGAGGAACAAAGAGGTTCGTCTTCATTTCTTATGTGTTCATTATTGATGATGAACATTATGATCCGTTGATCTCGTAAAATACACGGTTTATTTTTGATATTCATGTTTAATAATCAAGTCGTATGTTTCTCTCTTGAATTTAACGTTTGATCATTTAACGTGTTTATTTAGACCTGCTGGAGTTGAACGAGTACAACGCAGATCTGGATGAAATGGAGGTGAAACATCATTTCGTAACCGGAGAAGCAGCTTATATTTTCTCTCAGCATATAAATAATTCCTCACAAAACACCACATTGAGTACAGAAGCCAAAACGCACACATGTGGTCAATGCGGGAAGAGTTTCAAAGCTAAACATCATCTTACAAGACACGCAAGTATTCACACTGGATTGAAACCGCACGCGTGCCCTCAGTGTGGACGGAGGTTCGCTCGTACCGAAAGCCTCGCGAGACATCTAACAACCCACGATGGACAGAAATCGCACGCGTGCCACCAATGCGGAAAGAGTTTCACGCGTCCTGAAAACCTCAAGAGACATTTGCTGCTGCACACCGAGAAGGAACCCACCAATGAAGTGAAGACGCAAGCGTGCCCCGAGTGTGGAAAACGATTCAATCATCCCCAAAACCTGAAGAGACATTTGAGAATCCACAGCGGCCTGAGACCACACGCGTGTCAGGAGTGTGGAAAGAAGTTCATGGACACAGAAAAGCTGAAGGTTCACATGAGGGTCCACACCAGAGAGAGACCCTTCGCGTGTTCCCTCTGCGGTCGGAGATTCATGCATGCCAGTAGTCTCAAAGATCATCTGAACTCGCACTCGGAGGAAAACCCGTTTACCTGCGAGGAATGCGGTAAACATTTCATTTCGGCATCAGGGTTGAAGCGACACTTGCAGATTCACGCCAACGAGAAGCCTTACGTGTGCTTGGCGTGTGGAAAGAGTTTTGCACGGCTCGACTGTTTACAGAAGCATCAGGACAGACACACCGGCATCAAAGCTCACGTGTGTCTCCACTGCGGGAAACGGTTTACCACCGTCAGTCAACTGAAAGGCCACGAGAAGATTCACAGCGCAGAGAGACCGTACAAGTGTTCACAGTGCGACGGGAGATTCGCCCGGAAGACGACCCTGAAAAGGCACGAGAAAGTACACGCTCGAAATAAACCCTTTCACTGCTCTACGTGTGGAAGGGGCTTCAATAAATCAAGAAATCTACTGAAACATGTGAGAAAGCGTCACAGTTGATCTTCGTCAAATGTGCGTTTTTTTGTCAATTCTTGCATTAATGTTATTTATTTGTCGTAGAATTAAAGGTACTGATGTGTAGTGTATATTGGGGGAAAATACAAATTCATGTTGGTACACCTGTATGTGAACCGTTATGGAGTGAAACACAAAAGAAGATATTTTGAGAAATGTCTGTTTTGTATTCATACAATGGAGGTCATTGGTTATCAACATTCTTCGAAATGTCTTATTTTGTGTTCTGTGGATGAATTAATTTAGTAATTTAATAAAGAAAAAAATGGGGTGTACTGTCCCTTTAACTTGCATGAATCCTGATTTACGATCACTTGAAGGACCCGCATTTTATTAAAACAGTCATCACCACTCACCTAAAATATTCTTTACAACGATGCCACGCTAGAAACCTTTTCCCACTACTAAGAATATTTTGTGAAATTGAGGTACTTAGAAACGTTAAAGGTTCTTTATGGAACCAATCAGTGTTTATAAACTATATGAATTATGTAAAATTTAAACACTCGATTCAAACAATGTTTAAAAAAGCGAGACGGTAACCTAAATCAGAATCTCAAAACATAAGCGTCAGAAATTAATGTATTTTACTTGAAGCATTCGCGAGTTAAAAGTTTCTCACCTCAGAGAAGCTCCTGTCAGTCAAACTCTTGAGCGCGAGACTCTCCTGTCAGTCAAACTCTTGAGCGCGAGACTCTCCCGTCAGTCAAACTCTTGAGCGCGAGACTCTCCCGTCAGTCAAACTCTTGAGCGCGAGACTCTCCCGTCAGTCAAACTCTTGAGCGCGAGACTCTCCCGTCAGTCAAACTCTTGAGCGCGAGACTCTCCCGTCAGTCAAACTCTTGAGCGCGAGACTCTCCCGTCAGTCAAACTCTTGAGCGCGAGACTCTCCCGTCAGTCAAACTCTTGAGCGCGAGACTCTCCTGTCAGTCAAACTCTTGAGCGCGAGACTCTCCCGTCAGTCAAACTCTTGAGCGCGAGACTCTCCCGTCAGTCAAACTCTTGAGCGCGAGACTCTCCCGTCAGTCAAACTCTTGAGCGCGAGACTCTCCTGTCAGTCAAACTCTTGAGCGCGAGACTCTCCCGTCAGTCAAACTCTTGAGCGCGAGACTCTCCTGTCAGTCAAACTCTTGAGCGCGAGACTCTCCCGTCAGTCAAACTCTTGAGCGCGAGACTCTCCCGTCAGTCAAACTCTTGAGCGCGAGACTCTCCCGTCAGTCAAACTCTTGAGCGCGAGACTCTCCTGTCAGTCAAACTCTTGAGCGCGAGACTCTCCTGTCAGTCAAACTCTTGAGCGCGAGACTCTCCTGTCAGTCAAACTCTTGAGCGCGAGACTCTCCTGTCAGTCAAACTCTTGAGCGCGAGACTCTCCCGTCAGTCAAACTCTTGAGCGCGAGACTCTCCTGTCAGTCAAACTCTTGAGCGCGAGACTCTCCTGTCAGTCAAACTCTTGAGCGCGAGACTCTCCTGTCAGTCAAACTCTTGAGCGCGAGACTCTCCCGTCAGTCAAACTCTTGAGCGCGAGACTCTCCTGTCAGTCAAACTCTTGAGCGCGAGACTCTCCTGTCAGTCAAACTCTTGAGCGCGAGACTCTCCTGTCAGTCAAACTCTTGAGCGCGAGACTCTCCTGTCAGTCAAACTCTTGAGCGCGAGACTCTCCTGTCAGTCAAACTCTTGAGCGCGAGACTCTCCTGTCAGTCAAACTCTTGAGGGCGAGCCTCTCCTGTCAGTCAAACTCTTGAGCGCGAGACTCTCCTGTCAGTCAAACTCTTGAGCGCGAGACTCTCCTGTCAGTCAAACTCTTGAGCGCGAGACTCTCCTGTCAGTCAAACTCTTGAGCGCGAGCCTCTCCTGTCAGTCAAACTCTTGAGCGTGAGACTCTCCCGTCAGTCAAACTCTTGAGCGCGAGCCTCTCCTGTCAGTCAAACTCTTGAGCGCGAGACTCTCCCGTCAGTCAAACTCTTGAGCGCGAGCCTCTCCTGTCAGTCAAACTCTTGAGCGCGAGACTCTCCCGTCAGTCAAACTCTTGAGCGCGAGACTCTCCCGTCAGTCAAACTCTTGAGCGCGAGACTCTCCCGTCAGTCAAACTCTTGAGCGCGAGACTCTCCTGTCAGTCAAACTCTTGAGCGCGAGACTCTCCTGTCAGTCAAACTCTTGAGCGCGAGCCTCTCCCGTCAGTCAAACTCTTGAGCGCGAGCCTCTCCTGTCAGTCAAACTCTTGAGCGCGAGACTCTCCCGTCAGTCAAACTCTTGAGCGCGAGACTCTCCCGTCAGTCAAACTCTTGAGCGCGAGACTCTCCCGTCAGTCAAACTCTTGAGCGCGAGACTCTCCTGTCAGTCAAACTCTTGAGCGCGAGACTCTCCTGTCAGTCAAACTCTTGAGCGCGAGACTCTCCTGTCAGTCAAACTCTTGAGCGTGAGACTCTCCCGTCAGTCAAACTCTTGAGCGCGAGCCTCTCCTGTCAGTCAAACTCTTGAGCGCGAGCCTCTCCTGTCAGTCAAACTCTTGAGCGTGAGACTCTCCCGTCAGTCAAACTCTTGAGCGCGAGCCTCTCCTGTCAGTCAAACTCTTGAGCGCGAGACTCTCCCGTCAGTCAAACTCTTGAGCGCGAGCCTCTCCTGTCAGTCAAACTCTTGAGCGCGAGACTCTCCCGTCAGTCAAACTCTTGAGCGCGAGACTCTCCCGTCAGTCAAACTCTTGAGCGCGAGACTCTCCCGTCAGTCAAACTCTTGAGCGCGAGACTCTCCTGTCAGTCAAACTCTTGAGCGCGAGACTCTCCTGTCAGTCAAACTCTTGAGCGCGAGCCTCTCCCGTCAGTCAAACTCTTGAGCGCGAGCCTCTCCTGTCAGTCAAACTCTTGAGCGCGAGACTCTCCCGTCAGTCAAACTCTTGAGCGCGAGACTCTCCCGTCAGTCAAACTCTTGAGCGCGAGACTCTCCCGTCAGTCAAACTCTTGAGCGCGAGACTCTCCTGTCAGTCAAACTCTTGAGCGCGAGACTCTCCTGTCAGTCAAACTCTTGAGCGCGAGACTCTCCTGTCAGTCAAACTCTTGAGCGCGAGACTCTCCTGTCAGTCAAACTCTTGAGCGCGACATTTACTTCAGGATATTTAACTAAGGTAAGTACATAAGCAACGCTGGCATTCATTCACCTTCACATATAGCAAGCACGTATTCAGAACGTGAAATATATATTTGCTGTTCGTTGTCCTTTCTACTTCTCTCACTAATGCCGTTTTAATCAATTATAAAATAAACCGCACCATATTTTGACTAACAATGGCAAGAAAGATGAATAAAAATAGTGGTCCAGAGAGAAGTGTCACTGTATTGTATTATAAAGCCTTACAGTGATAAAAGCACGTCAATACAGTCTTTTACAATAACACCAGGTTTAATATTCAGATATAGATTATCAATTAAACAACCATTAAAAATGACCTCATTGCACATCTTGCTAACACTTTTCTTTGCTAAAAGTAAAAACCGTGTGGCAGATGTGCCAGTATATATATTACACAAACACACACACACACAGGTCATGGTCCCTGTTGTTGGACTAAGCAGCGTAGTGTTGTTTGAAGATTTTAGTTATCCAGGAATGGAGCTGCAGATCTCACTGTAGAAGCTCCTCCCAAGAAATGGGTTTGGAAAAGACCTCACGTTCCAGCCAAACGTCATAGTTCATTTGGAAGTCTTCAGGTAGGTCGATACGTTGTCCCAGGACACTCTGGAGGCAGTTGTCCACCGGCAGGAACTCTGGGTTGCTCTGGTTCTTTTCGTAACGCCGGCTGTTGAAGCGCTCGATGTTGGCGCGTAGGGCGCATTCTTCTGCCTGGAAGTCCCACGGACGGGCATCCAGATCTGCTATCAGAGACACGCAGCAAGCACGATTACCTCACCCCTCACGCACATTATAACAACAGATTGTGCAGATGAATTGTAATAGAAAACAACTGCTGTGAGTTTATTGCCATAATCAACACCCCCGAGTCGTGTGTCTACGTTTACTCACCGTTTCCGTAAGCCCAGTCGTCATTGAGGCGATGACGCACTTTCTGGTATATCGCTGACATGGTCTTCATGTTGCTCTTCCTCCACTGCCGCCCCAGATACTTGGTTTGAACTTTAAGCAGTTTAAGCACATAGAGCTGCATCATGGCCTGCTTGACCTTAAGAGCCCTCTTCAGGATGGGAGCGGACTTAAACACCACCAACATCTAGAAACGTAACAGATGTCAAATGTCAAAATTTCAGATATGCATTCATATATTAATAAAAAGGTCAATCCATCGAGGTACATGTATTTTTTTGAACTTATTTGAATTACATCTCCATCTAGTCCAATTATACTTTGATTCAATATATGGTGTCTTACCATAGTCCTGGAGTGTTTCCATTTAGTGAGTTTATTGAGGATGCGCAGCAGGTTGATGCAGGAGAATAAATTCCTCCAGCAGAACTGATTGTTATCGCCGGCTTCCTGTTAACAAAACACACAATCGCACATCGCTCAAAATGACGCCCAGAGGATCGCCAGTCTTGTATGTGCAAGTGTGATAATTCTCACCAGACTCTCAGCTGTGAGTTCAGGAAGCTCGTGCACGATGCAGTGTGGGAAATCCAAAACCGAGATACTGTCAGGAGACACGCCGCATAAGTACCCAAAATGCATTGGTATAAATAACATGTTAAGAGAGGTGGACTGATGACTCACCCGTTTTTGGCAGTGATGTAAGACATGATGTTCTGGTTGAAGAACTTCAGGATGAGTGGAATACAGTTGGCAAACACCAGATGCTGAGCCATGTACTCAAACTATAGCAGAAAACACAAGTCAAGAAACACGAAAACACGTTCACGCTACAGGGTTATTATACTTTACTTAAACTATTAAACGTTTGTAAAGAAAAAACAAAGAATATCATTTTAAATCAGTTGAAAAACGTATCTGAAAAACTAAACTAGTGAACCAACTAAAACACAAAAATTTTACGCAAATAACATTTTATAAAAATTAAGTAAATGCAATCAGATTTAATCTTAAAAAGTGAACATTTCAAATGTAATTAATACAAATTAAATGCCAATTCAAAATATAAATAAAATACAATAACTCTATACAGAAAATGTATTTGTCATGTGTGTTTATTTAGCCAAATGTGTCCTCAGAATGTTGGATAAATCAGGTGCATAAGCGTTCTGTTCTTCATTACTACTCTTGAAAAAGTCTATGATGTGTCTCTGTCCTGGTATTTATTTGAAAGTGTGTGTACCTGATAGACGTGATTGAGTTTGAAGTGTTTCAGCAGCAGCAGGAGTATGGCTGAAATGGCTTTGACAATGATTTCTTTATGTCGATTCACATCTACGCCCAACTTCATACTCTGAAGAACTGTGGTACTAGAATGAGATATCAGACACATATTATATGTTTATTTAGAACCTACAGGATATTATTTTTACCGAACCGATGATACCAGCTCACTGTAACCATAGCAACCCAGTCGAGCAGCGCCAGTGGGCGTTTGTGTTGGGATGAGTAGCTGACTCACCGTTGTAGATTCACTAAAACAGTTCTGAGTGATTCAGTGAGTGAATCAGATTCAACTGGACTCGTTCAATTCAACCAATGAATCGTTTCATAAAAACTTTGATGACTTTTTCAAGTCTGTGACCTGCTGATCCCTCATATAGTCATGAGTATGAACTGAACATTAGCATTGCTAGCTTCATGCTTCAACAGTTTTTAAAGAGTATAAAGCCATTAACAATGCGTGTGTGCGTGCGTGTTTGTGTGCATGTACGCGTGTGTCTTACGGCATTTCTTCAGGCAGCACATCTGCCAGTATGTTGATGGAGTCAGTCTTTGCTTTAGACGTGGGAGCAGCAGCCAATAGGATCTTGAGAAGAGCGATCTGAAACACACACAGACAGGTCTGTCAGTATAACCACATATAGCGTGACTATGCATGACTGCATTTACTGCATGTATCTCTCACCATGTACTGTGGTAAACTGGGTAAAATACCCTGATACAGGAGCTCCGTGGCACACAACTCCAACTCCTCTTCACCCTGAACACACAAAGATGGATGATGCAGTAATGACATCACAAGACTCTGTAGCTAAATCAGTGATTGGTTACTCACTCCAGACAGAGGCGTCCTCTGATATTCTTCTTCTTTAGCGATCTGAACCTCAGCGATGGACACATACTTGTGCTGAAATAACACACAACATTGTTCTACCGCTGTAATGATTGTTGCATGACCAGAGCATAGGACATAATTGTGATGTTGATTATTTACCTGTTTGAGCGTTTTGATGCTTTCGTGAATAGGTCTGGGCAAACCGACCACTGTATCTGTGTCACTAAAGCACAAACAAGCCAGCACATAAATCACCATTGCTCAAAACACAAACTATTTACAGTGCGAACACACTCACTTTCCCAGAGTGTAACCGATGAATTTGCTTCTACTGGACTCCAGAAAGTTCTCGATGTCCTTTTCCCTGCAAGAAAGAAAACAGAGGTCCACAATCTCGAACCACAACAGACATGTTAAAGCGATGACATCACCGCATCTACCTGACTTTAGGAGCCCAGGGCAGACCCTTGGGAAAACAGCCCCTCTCCGAGGGGGGGTGGGGAATGGGCGGCGGCATGACCTCGTCACGCTCCAGGGGAAATGGCTCCGCCTCCATAGAGTTGTCGTTATCGTCGTTTTCCTCCTCGTCCTCGCGAGCGTCATCCGCCTTGTACGGGTCTTTCTCGTTGAACGCGTCCAGATTGTCTTGTTTTATGAGAGCCTGCAGACAAGAATTTTTCCATTTATCCATGCAGATAAAATACACTTTGTACTGTTTAAAATTTCATCAAAATTGATGTAAAACCCAATAGATGTGGTGACGACCTTGTGTTCTCTCCTGGCACGTCTCTGCTGTTGTTCAATGAGATCGGATGCAGACGCCGGTGGTGACGCGGCTCTCATTCTCCTCACTACACGGATGCTGTCCTCTGGCAGCGGAGGCAAACCCAGCGCCACACGTTTACTAACTTTACTGCTTAGCAACTGCTCGAACCCTCCAAAAGTCAACTAAACACACAATAAAAAAGTCCTTTGAGTTAAACAATATTTTAGAAAAAAACTTTCAATGATTTTAAATCATTTAAAACAACATGCGACGTGCATGCAGTGCTGTCACTTTCTCTAGCAAACCCTGAACTCTTCTTCTCTTATAATTAGCACCAAATGTTCAGTAGACTAATTTTTCAACAAATCTATTGTGATATTGCAATTAGTCTCTCGTTTAACATAATATGACGAAACACCATACAATTCTTTTTTAGACATGCCTTGTGGTCTCGGAACATTTACAGTGTGTTTTACGACTATAAAAACTTCAATCCCATCACTCACCAGGATGGTCTTCCAGAGCAACAGCAGAACTTTCTTCATGGGGAAATGAGGGGCGTGACCGCTGCAGAATTTGGTCACCATGCCAAACAGCATGACTGACACGGGCTCGTGGTTATAGAGAGGAGAACCTGTGATCATTTGACGAAAACACACACACGATTGAACCAATTGAAAGCCAACATTTACACTTTTCAACACTTGTCTGATCTCACTGACCGAGTTCAGATTTGAAGGTTTCTCTGATGCTTCTCCACTCTGGAGTGTCTGTGGGTTGCTCACGCTGGATGGTTTCCACCATCAGGTACATGATGTTCAACAACACCCTAAAAACACAAATGCAGCAGGTTTGTTGGAAATCTCCTAGTAAAGACGAGTTGGGGTGTGCATGTGTGTGTTTGCGTGTACCTGAGGTCGGTGCTGTCGGCCAGAGAGATGGCAGGTTTCCTGACAGCACTGCTACATGCAGCACTATTCCTAAAACACGTTTGACACAAAACATTCATTATTCGGTGAAATATTTCATGCGTGTGTGTGTTATTGACGATGGTCTGTGTGCGCTTCGTCTCACTCGATCTCCATATTGAGCAGCTCCACCAGGGCAGTGAAAGCTCCAACGTCCAACAGCAGAAAGATGTTATACCTCATCCAGTGCTGCACGTCCAGCTCAGAGCTACACTCACCAAACGTCCCTGAAACACCAAACGCCACCATCACAACTCATGGACTGCATGACTGTAAAGAAATACAAAGAGAAGGATGTTTTCTGCGAGACCTTGTGCCATGTACAGAATGGCTCTGGCCACTTTTAGGCGTCGTTCTCTGCCGATGACATCCAGCCCGTCCAGCAGACGCATGGCATGAGCTCTGTGCTGAGCAGTGTCCACCTCGGTCCATTTCTTACTGGGCACTGCCAAAACACAGCAGAAAACACTTGCCTTGAGTTCAAAACATTACGTTTCTAAGCGATGGACAGAAGTATTAGCACAAAAATATCAGACTTTCAGCCAAAACCTTTCTAAAAACAGATTGGGCGACAGGGGTGATCGTCATTCGCCTCACGATTCAATTTGATATTGCGACGCATCCTCAATTTTCAATACTATAGCACAAGTCTCCCGCACACTTTTACTCTTTGTTTTAATGCATCGAGTTACACTCATCGTGTCCTATTGGGCACTCCAAATCAAAGATTGTAAACTTTTCACAATTTAAATATGAATAAATCTGCAGGACCAAAAGACAAAGCAGCAGAAGTGAATGCATTACTTACCGTGAGTGTGAAAATCTTCTTCAAAGCATTTCCTGTTGAGCAGAAACTCTGGACCTTCAGTGTAACTGTACAACTCTACACGACACAAACACAAACAATGAGTTAATACGCTCTCCGGTAGTCTTCGGTTTTAGTCATTTAAAGTCACGCACAACTAATCTCTGAGAGTTTAGTCAGGATTACAAATGCGCATGAAAGTTTCAGAGTTTGAAGTTCACGTCAAGTCTACGTTTCCAAAATAAACACTTTTATAGGTCCGGTCAGAAGGGGAAGAGTTAACAGATTGTCAGATTGAATATGTCCCACCACCCCAGAGCAGAAGTACATTAAGACTATCAGTGAAGATCACAAAGACAAAAATAAAACTGTGGATCGACTGCATAAATTGTTCACCACAAAACGAATAACGTGCGACAGCAAAGTAAACGGGTACATTTTGATTTCAAGGGGCCGGATTTAGTTTCTCTCACCTGAGAGTTCACAGCTCCATATATCAGCATCTGAATATTCAAACTCCAGATCCGGAGTGTCTGATAACCCCTGAAACACACACAAATCAACAACACATCAATAAATACGGCTACATCTTCAGAATATGATGATCAGACACAGAAAAGTCTCATACATAAACACGCACTTACATTTACGCATTTGGCGGACGCTTTTATCCAATGCGATTATTTATTTGAGACATTTGTTTGTAAGTATGTGTAATCGCCTGGGCCCATGCAGGACACACTCGTGGTCATCATATGGTTAGTATGGGATCCTACAGACCAGCTTTGTGTAAATGTGAGTAAACATCTGTGTAATATTCATGTGCGTGTATCAATCGGAGCTTAATAGCCAAATACAAACATACCAAAGTTAACTTTAGTGAAATTCATGGAAACACTTTTTAAAGCATATACAGTATATATAATGCTTTGTATTGTTGTATAAAGCATTGTGAGGACTTTTTTAACTATAGCAAATATTATAACTCTCATCAATTCATTGTTACACTTTACATGTTTAATGAAGTTATCATTTTTAGCACACACATTATGAACAATTACAATGCATCATACCCTTTAATAATATTAATCTTATTGCTCCCTGATCTCTTTGTGAGTCGCTGTGGATATAAGCGTCTGCTCAATGACTCAATGTAAATGTAATAACCACTTATAACGCATTATACATAAAAGCTTTTAAGAAAAGTGTTAATAACTTTACTATACCACAGTAAACACTGACACGTGTGTACTCATAAAACACGCATTGTTTGTTTTAAAGTCAATCTAGTTGTTTTTTGCTCGGATTACATGTTTGTAAATAAACGACACGTTATGTTTATGCTAGCAGCCGCTGAAACTCGCGTTGAATCTACAAACACGCGACACGGAAGCGATATAAACTCGTCACCTCTGAATCTTTCCTCTGGTTTCGGGTGAATTCTCCTCTCATTTTATTCGGCTGCATTTGATTCGGCTTCTGTTTGTTATTAGCACATAAACCGACACCATCCATCTTCACTTCCGGCTCTCACTTCTCGCGATGCTGGCGTATCGCGATATCACGTTCCGCGGGCACGCGCATCGGTGTCGTCATTGTCTTATGAATTTACAGTCCGAGGCTTTGCACGGAGCACCGAATTAACTACTTTCTTTACTATTTTAAACCCTGTGCGTGTAATCTAACTAGTATTTTTGAAACATTTGGGAATATGTGGGTTTCCTGGGATCAACACAACAATATAGCCTATAGGCTAATGCTACATATGTATACATCTACCTACTTCATTTAAAGGGACAGTTCACTCAAAAATAAACATGATGTCATCATTTACTCACCTTCCTGTTGTTCCAAATCTGTGTAAATGACTGAGTTGTGATGAAGACAGAGAAAGATATTTACATTGAGTCATTCAGCAGATGATTTTATCCAAAGCGACTTACAGAGAGTTCAGGGAGCAATAAGAGATATGACATAAAAGAGCAATAATACAATAGATGCTAATGCAAAGATACTAGTTTCAACAAAAGCCAGAACAACACCTGTTGAGAGAAGGTTAATGTTTTTTACTCTATATTTTGACGAATGCTTGTAACCAAACAGTTTTCAGCTATCATAAAAGACAATGTTAGTGAAAGGTGCCCCAGAACTGTTCGCTGTCGTATGTTTTAAAGAGAATAAAGAAATGCATGAAGCAGTTTTTCTAGTCAATGGAGGCCAAGAACTGAGTAATGAAGACAGAATTAAACATTTTGGATGAACTCTTTCAACAGTAGTTATGGAAGTCAAGCGTTCAAAATTTCATCAGTTGCTTGTTATGTTTAACGTTGTGGCCTAAAATGAAAGAAACAATCACACAATTTTCACGAATGATAATATATAAATAATACATGATTAATTATATGTTCGTGTAACTTCTATTTTAAAACCGTACAGTACATCACATCACTGGTAAATATATTTGAGCTCAATGTCAGAGAAATGAAACGCATAAAGAAGGAACCGTTCTTCATCATAAAAAGGTTTAATGCATCTATTTGTGGATTTGGGCACATGCAGAAAGATCAAAGTTCATAAAAACAAATGCCTTACCATTTTCGGCATGTGTGATACGTGTCCCAGTCACCCGAGAGATCTCCCTCACAGCTGCACTCCAAATGATCAAAAAGACTTTGGAAACTATGTGACCGATTAAGAATCTGAAACCACAGACACCCAAAGACATCCAGAGAGAGAGAGAGAGACTTGAAGAAAGACAGAGCTTCATTTAACAAACAAAACTAATAATACTCATTGATTTATTTGTTGTCATTTCTTAGAGTGCAAATCCAAACAGGTTCATAGATTATAACAAAAATTACATTCTGGAGAGAACGAACGGACCTGTGAAGCATTAGGGTCCAGTAATGTCTAGAAGATCTAAACAAATGACGTTATTGACTAATAAAGGTCTATTAATGGGAAATGCCAGGTGCCACAAGCATTCAAAGCAAATCCACATGACCTAATCGAGACGGTGGATTCTGCTGAGTTCACACAAGCATCTCTATAAAAGCATCAGTCTTCCTCCGACACAATATCAGACGGCGAACCATTCACGGCAAGATCATTTACCTTACCTGCATCTCTTACACACTATACTATACATTACATTACGCTATCTACATTATGCTATTTTATTGTCTTTTCATTTTATTTCATGATGTATTATCCTATATTATTGTATACCATTTAATTTTATACTAATCTACGTTGCACTATACAATGTTACATTGTACTGTGCTATATTATGCTATACTATATGATATTGAGTGATAAGTGTGCAGTGCTTCATAAACATTACTGTATGTGTTTGTACCTATAGCAGGCATTTTCAGGACTCTTGCCTTGATTTCTCTGATCTGAGGCTTTGAGAAAGGTAAAAACAAACAAACATTTATTAAATCAACAGACACGCATGAAGTGGGGATACGGCCGTTCAGGCGGTGTAGAAACGTGTGCACTCAACTGACTGATTGATGCTTTTCACCGCTTATGTGTCAGATGCTTAAAACTAGTTTCATAGACTAAAGTTGAATGAGCTTACAAACCAGTCTCAGTAATGTGATCTGTTTCGGGATAATGTGGCTGCTCATATCCGACGTGTTTTGTCCACATTTTTAACGACTAAACTTTCATTTGTGTCATTTCATGGTTTTAAAGTCCCCGTGAACTGAACAATGTGATGGTTTTTACTTCCGTATTCTGACACATTTCCGAGTGAAAAGGAATTTTAAAGGAGAAAATTAGTGGGCGTGGCTTTCGTTTTTCACTGCTAATTGATTGGATGTGTAAAAACAGCTGTTGCATTTTTTTATGAAAGTGGCAGCAGACAGCTGAAGGGGAGGAGTTAACAGATGCTCCTTCAAAGCCGTCTAATTTACATAATTTGAGATGGAAAATCATTACAGGACAGAAGTGTTTTTTAGATTTTAACTAAAAATTATAAGGATACATGAATTTTAAAATAAAAATGATCCACATAGATAAGCTATTTACTTTGAACGCTGCAAAATTTCATAAAAAAAACTGTAATGACTTTAATTCTAAAATGTAGAATATGATTGAAAAACAAGTTTGTCTGACTGATAAATGACACAAAAATGATGAATGTAAGTTTGTTGTATTTCAAACAACAGAATCTTAAGGCACGATTTTTTTATAATTGATTTCACAATCAACAGAAGGCATCATGGGAGATGGGGAAATGGAGTGCTTTGGCCCGGCGGCCATTTACCTCCGGAAGCCAGAAAGGGAGAGGATCGAGGCTCAGACCACTCCGTTTGATGCTAAAACAGCATACTTTGTTACCGAGCCCAGTAACATGTACCTTAAGGGGACACTTGTTAGCAGAGACGGTGCCAAAGTTACAGTCAAAACTCTGTGTGGAAAGGTATGACGATACGCTACCTTACACATCACATGCTTCATAGTTTAATATTCTGAGATGTACAGCGTCCTTTCACCTAACCAATCCCATACTTTAGACGCTGACAGTCAAAGAAGATGAAATCTTTCCCATGAATCCTCCCAAGTTTGATAAGATTGAAGACATGGCCATGATGACCCACCTCAATGAGCCTGCCGTGCTGTATAACCTCAAAGAGCGCTATGCAGCGTGGATGATCTACGTATGTACAACTAAAGCACATTAATTGATGGTGAGAGAGATGTTGGGCTGTAACACTGGACCATCATCTCTGTTTCAGACCTACTCTGGTTTATTCTGCGCCACTGTCAACCCCTACAAGTGGCTGCCGGTGTACGACACAGTTGTCGTGAATGGTTACAGGGGCAAAAAGAGAGTTGAAGCCCCGCCCCACATCTTCTCCATCTCCGACAACGCCTATCAGTTCATGCTCACAGGTCAGCGACATAGGAATAAACAAAATATAACCTGACCCTGTTAACTTACTTAACGTATTTCATGATATCTTTGGACATAACTACTAAATAAAACATGTTTCATCACAATGTTATAACTTGCCCACCTCCCCGCTTAACACATTTTCTCAGATCGTGAGAACCAGTCTGTCCTAATTACGTGAGTTCTTTCGATTTCTTCAACCATATTTGACTGTATTCTATTCTGTATAAGAGGCCGTGTCATTACTTTATGTGTCTACAAAACAGCGGAGAATCCGGTGCAGGAAAGACCGTCAACACCAAACGTGTCATCCAGTACTTCGCGACAATCGCTGTGTCTGGACCGAAAAAGGCAGAACCTGGAAAAATGCAGGTCAGAAAAATACAATAGAGTAAAAGATAAAGGCACAATTTAATGACAACCATTCAACATGATTAAATTACACGTGTGTCCCCCAGGGGTCGCTGGAGGATCAAATCATAGCAGCTAACCCCCTGCTGGAGGCTTACGGTAATGCCAAGACCGTGAGGAACGACAACTCGTCTCGTTTCGTAAGTTGATGCGATCTGATACCTTTAAGAGTTACGCCGTACCTTCACGAACAGTTCTGACCCGGTTGAATCTGTTTAGGGTAAATTCATCAGGATTCACTTTGCCACCTCCGGAAAACTGGCCTCCGCTGATATTGAAACTTGTGAGTCTGTTTAAAAATAAAAACATGTATTAACAAACATTTTGAATTTTGAAGACAACGTTCTCTTGTAAAGATCTGCTGGAAAAGTCAAGAGTCACGTTCCAGCTGTCTGCTGAAAGAAGCTATCACATCTTCTACCAGCTCATGACCGGACACAAACCAGAGCTGCTCGGTGAGAAATCTACAGCAGTGTGTGTCCTTCATAAAACACAATGTCTAATGGCGTGTTCACACCAAACGTGAATCAAGAGATTTTAGTAAATTACATACAAAGTCAGCGCAAAGACGCAAATATATGTGAACTTGCCGCAGGCAATGTGAAAGTTTAAAATATTTATCTCAGAATTTATCACATGATTAATACAAAGCGAGGAACGCGATTGTTCGCATTTGGTGTGAACCCAGCGTTAGAGCAGTGTTAACGTAGTGACTGTGAATTCATTTCAGAGGCGCTGCTCATCACCAGCAACCCTTATGATTATCACATGATCAGTCAGGGAGAAATCACTGTCAAGAGCATCGATGACGTGGAGGAGTTCATCGCCACTGATGTACGTACACATCACCATTATTTTTATTTATTATATACTGTGTAGATTGCGTTTACTTGATGGCCTCTCTTTCCTCTAAACGTTGTATTCATTTTGTGTGACAAAAAATAGACCGCCATTGACATTCTGGGCTTCACCGCTGAAGAGAAAATAGGCATCTACAAGCTGACAGGTGCTGTGATGCATCATGGCAACATGAAGTTCAAGCAGAAGCAGAGAGAGGAGCAGGCTGAACCTGACGGCAATGAGGGTGAGATGAAGCCTTCACACTCTTCATTTCATCTTACAAACATGTACAAACATTCATTTACTGTCCATTATCTGCTTCTTTAGTGGCTGATAAAGTCGCTTACCTCCTGGGGCTGAACTCGGCAGACATGCTGAAAGCTTTGTGCTATCCCAGAGTGAAGGTCGGAAATGAGTATGTGACCAAAGGCCAAACCGTTCCACAGGTGACAAATAACACAGTCGATGACTATGAAAGAGAAGAAGTACTTAAAACATAAAATTCATGAAGGATATACACTGTTTCTCAGGTGAACAACTCGGTCTCAGCTCTCTGCAAGTCAATCTATGAGAAAATGTTCTTGTGGATGGTCGTCCGTATCAATGAGATGTTGGACACCAAGCAGCCCAGACAGTTCTTCATTGGTGTGCTGGACATTGCCGGATTTGAGATCTTTGATGTAAGCATCAGTTGTTAACACATCTCTAAGCATCCGAATATAAGTGTTGGAGTTGGGAGAACTTCAGAATATGAGAACTTGAGCTTGTGTTTAAATGTTAGTACAACAGCCTGGAGCAGCTCTGCATCAACTTCACAAACGAGAAACTCCAACAGTTCTTCAATCACCACATGTTTGTGCTGGAGCAAGAGGAGTACAAGAAAGAAGGCATCGAGTGGGAGTTCATTGACTTTGGGATGGACTTAGCTGCCTGCATTGAGCTTATTGAGAAGGTAAGGAATGAAGCAAATATTAAAACTATTTACAAAGCGAAGTTTCCATTTTGTTTTTTACTTGAGCTTGAATGTTTCTCCACCAGCCAATGGGCATCTTCTCCATCCTTGAAGAGGAGTGTATGTTTCCCAAAGCCACAGACATGAGTTTCAAAAACAAGCTTTACGATCAACATCTTGGCAAAACTGGAGCTTTCCAGAAGCCCAAACCTGTCAAAGGCAAACCTGAGGCTCACTTCTCTCTGGTGCACTATGCAGGCACTGTCGACTACAACATCACTGGCTGGTTGGACAAGAACAAAGATCCACTGAACGACTCTGTTGTGCAACTCTATCAGAAGTCCTCAATCAAACTTCTGTCGTTTCTGTATGTTGCTCATGCAGGGTCTGAAGGTAAAATATATTTATTTTCAGAGTTCCTTGAGCTTTAGGGGAGGTCAAAATATATGCACTCAATTAAATGTAGTCCTATAATACCTTTAATGAACAGTACCGTAATGTTACACAGAGTCTGGAGGTGGAAAGAAGGCAGGAAAGAAGAAGGGAGGCTCCTTCCAAACCGTGTCTGCTATGTTTAGGGTATGAGGATGATGTCTCTTGATGAGAATGAAATTCATGATGATTAAATCCAACCTGTTAAAGACCATTGATGTGAACAATATTACAGGAGAACTTGGGCAAGTTGATGACGAACCTGAGGAGCACTCACCCTCACTTTGTACGCTGCTTGATTCCTAATGAGTCCAAGACTCCAGGTAAACGCGACTCCTGATTCAAACTGAGCCTCAGAAGTTAACATCACACCATAAGGTCATTTCCATTTTTTCTTCAGGCCTAATGGAGAACTTCCTGGTCATCCACCAGCTGAGGTGTAATGGTGTTCTGGAGGGTATTAGAATTTGCAGAAAGGGTTTCCCCAGCAGAATCCTCTACGGTGACTTCAAGCAGAGGTATTCATTGTACATAGGGATAACAATCACACAGACAAATCATTTTACAGTAAGTATTACTAATATACAATGTGCAGACACTAGCACTATGAAGTCTGATTACAAACGTATAAAAAGTATTTTATAATTATATCTCTTAGTTCTTGTACTATTACATATATAAAGCTGCTTTGCAAGAATTCAAAATGGCGGACAGTGTTTCGGATCCCCACCTATATAGTGAAAATTTTACGCAATTGTTATATTCGCATTGATTAAACAAATGCCAGTGCAAAAGACTGTTTTAAAATTTTTCTTTTCAGATACAAAGTATTAAATGCCAGCGTTATCCCAGAGGGACAGTTCATTGACAACAAGAAAGCTTCAGAGAAACTCTTGGGCTCCATTGATGTTGACCACACCCAATACAAGTTTGGACACACTAAAGTATGTGATACTGAAGTATAAATCAATTTAGGTATACAAAGATAGAAACAACCGGTTTGTCACCAGTTTAAATAAATCCATCCTTTGTGTTGTGGGATTGTAGGTGTTCTTCAAAGCTGGTCTGCTGGGTACACTTGAGGAGATGAGAGATGATAAACTATCACAGCTGGTTACCATGACTCAGGCTTTGTGCCGAGGATTCCTCATGAGAAGAGAGTTTGTCAAAATGATGCAGAGGAGGTACAGTCTAGCCGACAATCTCACTGTAAAGGCACTATTGCTGAATCAACTAATTTGCTTCAATTCCAAACAGAGAATCAGTTTATACCATCCAATACAACTTCCGCTCATTCATGAATGTGAAACACTGGCCATGGATGAAGCTGTACTTCAAGATCAAGCCTCTTCTGAAGAGTGCAGAGACAGAGAAAGAGCTCTCCCAAATGAAGGAGAACTATGGAAAAATGAAAGAGGACCTGGAGAAGGCACTCTCCAAAAAGAAGGAGATTGAAGAGAAAATGGTGTCACTCCTGCAGGAGAAAAACGACCTTCAACTTCAAGTAGCATCAGTGAGTATAACAGTTCTTGAGGCCAGACAATAGATAACACAGAAAGTAAAAAAACTCAAGAAAGTAACCTTGTCTATCCCACTGAACAGGAATCAGAGAATCTCTCGGATGCTGAGGAAAGATGTGAAGGTCTTATCAAAAGCAAGATCCAGCTCGAGGCCAAACTCAAAGAGACAACCGAGAGACTAGAGGATGAGGAGGAGATCAATGCTGAACTCACTGCTAAGAAGAGGAAACTGGAGGATGAATGCTCTGAGCTGAAGAAAGATATTGATGATCTGGAGCTAACCTTAGCCAAAGTGGAAAAGGAGAAACATGCAACTGAAAACAAGGTTGACATTTTAATCACATATTTTATACACTACCTTTTGTTCAGGCTCGTGAAAAAGAAACCACTGAACACATTTTTGAATCTAGGTGAAAAACCTGACTGAGGAGATGGCCTCTCAGGATGAGAGCATTGTCAGGCTGACCAAAGAGAAGAAAGCTCTGCAAGAGGCTCACCAACGCTCACCAACAGACCCTAGATGACCTGCAGGCAGAGGAAGACAAAGTCAACTCTCTGACTAAAGCCAAGACAAAACTTGAGCAGCAAGTGGATGATGTAAGATGTTTGGCGTTAGAATAAGCCCAAGATTCAATGACAGAATGGTCTAATTTTTGTGTTTTGTGACAAGCTTGAGGGTTCACTGGAGCAAGAGAAAAAGCTCCGTATGGACCTTGAAAGAGCCAAGAGGAAGCTTGAGGGTGACCTGAAATTGGCCCAGGAATCCATAATGGACCTGGAGAACGACAAACAACAATCAGATGAAAAGATCAAGAAGTTAGTAGAAGTCAGATATTTGTACAATTTAAACAAAATGCACATTTTACAAACCCCTAATGTTGAAACAGGAAGGACTTTGAGACAAGTCAGCTGCTTAGCAAGATTGAAGATGAACAGTCTTTGGGGGCACAGCTTCAGAAGAAGATCAAAGAACTTCAGGTATTATCTTTTTTAAAGATAGTGAGAGAATTAACATAGCTACTGCAGTATCATAAGCTAAATGGATGTTTCAAAACTAGGCCCGTATTGAGGAGCTGGAGGAGGAAATTGAGGCTGAGCGTGCCGCTCGTGCTAAAGTGGAGAAGCAGAGAGCCGATCTCTCCAGGGAACTTGAGGAGATCAGCGAGAGGCTTGAGGAAGCTGGTGGTGCCACCTCTGCCCAGATTGAGATGAATAAGAAGCGTGAAGTAGAACTACAGAAGTTGCGCCGTGACCTGGAGGAGTCCACCTTGCAGCATGAGGCTACAGCAGCGGCTCTTCGAAAGAAGCAGGCTGACAGCGTTGCCGAGCTCGGAGAACAGATCGATAACCTTCAGCGTGTCAAGCAGAAGCTGGAGAAAGAGAAAAGCGAATACAAGATGGAGATTGATGATTTATCAAGCAACATGGAGGCGGTGGCTAAATCAAAGGTAAGCGATACTAGAAGATCATTTTAACAGAAATACACACTTAAACAACATGAGTAAAACTTTATACTTGGTTAGTCTAATTTGGAGAAGATGTGCCGAACCCTTGAAGACCAACTGAGTGAACTCAAGGCCAAGAATGATGAAAATGTTCGTCAGCTCAATGACACAAGTGCCCAGAAAGCAAGACTGTCCACTGAGAATGGTTAGTTTACAACAATAAAATATGAAGTAAATATATTTGTCTGATAGAATTATTAACCAAAAGAAAATGGACAGGTGAATTTGCTCGCCAGCTGGAAGAGAAAGAAGGTCTTGTTTCTCAGCTCACAAGAGGAAAACAAGCTTTCACTCAGCAGATTGAAGAACTCAAGAGACACATTGAGGAGGAAGTTAAGGTAAACACCACCCACAGTCAAATGCATTTTCATTTTTAGCAAACCAAGGAGAGTTTATGTACAGTGCACAAATGTTTAATTTCAGGCCAAGAATGCTCTTGCCCACGGTGTCCAATCAGCCCGTCACGACTGTGATTTGCTCAGAGAGCAGTTTGAGGAGGAACAAGAGGCAAAAGCCGAACTTCAGCGTGGAATGTCAAAGGCCAACAGTGAGGTGGCTCAGTGGAGAACCAAATACGAAACTGATGCCATCCAGCGTACTGAAGAACTTGAGGAATCCAAGTACACAATGCAAAACATTTAAGTCAATATCTGATCAATTTACTTTTGATAGAGCATAACACAATTTTACACAACAGGAAAAAGCTGGCCCAGCGTCTCCAGGATGCTGAAGAATCTATCGAGGCTGTGAACTCAAAGTGTGCTTCACTGGAAAAGACCAAACAGAGATTGCAGGGTGAAGTAGAAGACCTCATGATTGATGTGGAGAGAGCAAATGCATTGGCTGCCAACCTGGACAAGAAACAGAGAAACTTTGACAAAGTAAAAAAATGTGTCATGTGCAAACTTAAGCTATGATCCAAGCTTTCATCCACGAACTTTAATGATCCAATTAACTATCGTTGCCTTTCTATCATTGTCAGGTTCTGGCAGAGTGGAAACAGAAGTATGAGGAAGGTCAGGCTGAGCTGGAAGGTTCACAGAAAGAAGCTCGCTCCCTCAGCACTGAGCTTTTCAAGATGAAGAACTCCTACGAGGAAGCTCTCGACCAGCTGGAGACTCTGAAGAGAGAGAATAAGAATCTGCAACGTAAATGACACATTCATATTGTACATCAAGATTTTAAAAATCAGCACTAAAATAATTTTGATGAATCTCTTTGTGCATTTAGAGGAGATTTCTGACCTGACTGAGCAGCTTGGAGAGACTGGAAAGAGCATTCATGAGTTAGAGAAGTCCAAGAAGATAGTGGAGTCGGAGAAAATAGAGATCCAGACTGCACTGGAAGAAGCTGAAGTAATGTTGCTTAGAGCTCATAAGACAGTTACCCCGTACAAGAAGTTATTACCTACACTTTAAATAATTCTTCTACTGTATAAATAAAACCCTACTACTGTCCATCAGGGCACACTTGAACATGAAGAGTCCAAGATTCTTCGTATCCAGCTGGAGCTCAACCAGGTCAAGGGTGAGATTGACAGGAAACTTTCTGAGAAAGATGAGGAGATTGAACAGATCAAGAGGAACAGCCAACGAGTGATCGATTCCATGCAGAGCACTCTGGACTCTGAGGTCAGGAGCAGAAACGATGCTCTTAGAGTCAAGAAGAAGATGGAGGGAGATCTCAATGAGATGGAGATTCAGCTAAGCTATGCAAATCGCCAGGCCGCAGAGGCCCAGAAACAGCTCAGGAACGTCATTGGCCAACTCAAGGTACTCTTCTTTCTGTCGAAATCCGTTCACAAAATCAATAGATGTCTCAATTAGAATCAAAGCATGACAAAATGTTGACAATAATGTTGACGCCCTGCAACAGGATTCCCAACTGCACCTTGATGAAGCCATCAGAGGACAAGAAGACATGAAGGAGCAGGCGGCCATGGTGGAGCGCAGGAATAACCTGATGCAAGCAGAGATCGAGGAGTTGAGAGCAGCACTGGAGCAAACCGAAAGAGGCCGTAAAGTGGCTGAGCAAGAGCTGGTGGACGCCAGTGAGCGTGTGGGACTGCTGCATTCTCAAGTATAAAACTTGACAACTTTAGTTTAAAGACAACAATGAGGTAAACTTCTGACTAACACTGTTGATGTCTCACAGAATACAAGTCTTATTAACACCAGGAAGAAGCTCGAGACTGATCTGGTCCAGGTTCAAGGTGAGGTGGAGGATTCAGTCCAGGAGGCCAGAAATGCAGAGGAGAAAGCCAAGAAGGCCATCACTGATGTGAGTGCTTACTAAGTTATCTTTTCAATGTTCTTAAACCTTTCCAAAGAGCATGTGCAACCATATAATTCACAAAACTGAACTTTAATGTGTCTACCTTTACAGGTTAGTTAATGTTACTTGACTTTGACGTTTTAGGCTGCCATGATGGCTGAGGAGCTGAAGAAGGAGCAGGACACCAGTGCTCATCTGGAGAGGATGAAAAAGAACACGGAGATGACGGTCAAAGACCTGCAGCACCGTCTGGATGAGGCTGAGAGTCTGGCCATGAAAGGTGGAAAGAAACAGCTCCAGAAACTGGAGTCAAGGGTGGGTTTGAATATTTTGGGTGCTCAGAAGACTGGATTCTGCTGGCCATGGCATAAGTGTTATAACTGGCCATGGCACTCGTGTTGCTTGTGCAGTCTAATAACATGAAGAAAACTAACCGCATCATACCTGCTTTACCGAAGGTTCGTGAGTTGGAGTCTGAAGTTGAGGCCGAACAGAGACGTGGTGCGGACGCTGTTAAAGGAGTGCGCAAATACGAGAGGAGAGTGAAGGAGCTCGTTTACCAGGTACTAACCATTAGAATCAGGAGACCGGACACAAAAATCAGTGCTTGATAATGATTTAACTCGTTTGATCTCTACAGAATGAAGAAGACAAGAAGAATGTGAGCCGCCTGCAGGATCTGGTGGACAAACTGCAGCTAAAAGTGAAGGCCTACAAGCGTCAAGCTGAGGATGCTGTGAGTCGTAATTCTGTGTTAGAGCGACGGGTCTTCAGAGATGTTTAAAAGTTACTAATTACATTTATTTTTTGACTAAACCTCGTGACAGGAGGAGCAGGCCAACACTCACCTGTCCAGATACAGGAAGGTGCAGAATGAGCTGGAGGAATGTCAAGAGCGCGCTGACATCGCCGAATCCCAGGTCAACAAGCTGAGAGCCAAGAGCCGTGAAGTTGGGAAGGTGAGTTCAACTGCCACCTGAAATAAAAACTTTAATAAATGCATACACATATACAACTTTTAACCTCACTTTAAATAGAAGAATGTGTTGAAATATATATTTTTTGTTTTAGGTAAAAGAATCAGCAGAGTAATAGCTGGAGAGTGGATCACAACAGAAAGTTATCATAAAATATGAATCACTTTTAACCAATAAAAAGTTTTTGTTCTCTTAAGATTGCAAGTGTTTTCTTTGACTACTTAAAAAACCCTTTCACAAAGATAACAAACATCTGCATGAAATACAGAATCGAAGCATTGACATCATTCAATTGATGACAACACTTAATTAGTATTGTACATAAAGACAGTAGAGTAAATATCCATTGTTCCATTAAATAAAACTGATATGCATATGCAAACATGAAGCCAATATTTAAAGACAAGCTTTAACCTGTCATGAAAAATAAGCCGCTGAAAAACCACGTCATGCTCTCTTTTTATACAATACTGTAAAATTGACTTGCATTGTAAACCAGAGAGCAAAAAATGAAAACATTCAACAATACTCTACAAAAAACTAAACAAATATATTCTTTCCAAACCCATAGACCCATAAGCAGTGAAGCTCAGGGATGCAACGGTTGAAAATGGATTATAATAAGTGACCATTCAAGCCGGTTGAGATGTTATTTGAATGGCAATATGTGTTTTGAACAGCATGGCCCGCTGTGTTTACTGCAATCTCGAAAAACGTGGCTATGCTGATATTTTTTAAATGTAAAAAATATCCACGAAAAGCACAGACAATCTCTTAGTTTGTTTATATTAAAGAGACTTACGTTTTATTCATTTTGTATTTATTTATTTGGAATTTGTTGTATAGTTTGCAGCATAGTTTAGTTATTTGACATTGAAAATATATATTTTACGAAGAAATATGTATTTGAGAAATAATAGAAGTGCAGTTTGTAAAAATAAACCGTGAATGAATCATATCGTGAGCTGAGTGAATCATTACATCCCAAGTGAAGCTTAAAAATATCCCAAGCAAAAGCCAGGCATACTTCATCCATCAGCGCTTAAACATCCAGATCAGTGTTGCATTAAATCACAAACACAGAATGCAACATGATAAGGTCAAATCCCTTCTGTGGTTTAGAAGTTCAAAATAAACCAAGTCCCTTCCTACTTTTGCATTTGGCGATTTTCTCTGCTCTCAGCTGGAAAGCACTTTGTGATGAATTCGATTCAATTCACATCAACGCCCAACTTCATAATCTGAGGAACTGTGCTGCTAGATTGAGATATCAGATCACAGTCAACAGTGTTCTTACAGTAACTGGTGATACCAGCTCACTGTAGCCATTGAAACCCAGTTGAGCGGTGAGAGCTCCTCTGCTGAGATGGGATGCAGATGCCGGTGATGATGACACCACTATGCAACTGCTCAAACCCTTCAAGAGTGAACGAAGCACACAAACAGACACCAGAAAACACGTCAGTTTCATAGGGGAAGATCAGACTGGGGGCCTGTTAAAGTCCCTGTGAACTCGATGTTGCCATCGATTTTACTTGGAATTTGGAATGAGAAACATAGTGGGTGTGGCTTTAGTTTTTCTCTGCAATTTGATTGGATGTACGAAAACAGCTGTTGCGTTTGTAATGGAGCTGGCAGGAGACTGACCAAAGCACATGCACACACATTGCGGAGATTGCAACTGTTTCCCATTGAATGAGGAATGCCCAGTAGGTGTGGGCCACAAGCCCGTGTCGATTAAGTCCCTGCCCTTTGTACACACCACCCGTCGGATGGTTTAGGAAGCTCCTCTGAACGGCCTCGCCGGGGCTCCTCACAGGCCCTGGATGAGTGCCGAGAAGACGATCGAACTTGACTATCTGGAGGAAGCAAACTCACTTACCGTGTGCGGTTCATGTCCGGCGTCTTTTAGCGCCGATCCAGAGTTATATCCACGCCTACAAGTTCATGCTCACGGGTCAGCGACTTTATCACCACACGTAAACTTATAATAAACATGAAATAACCTAACAATCAACTGACCCTGTTCATTTAACATATTTCTTGATATGGTTGGACATAACTAATAAATGAAACATGCATTTCATCTTAATGTAATTACTTCCCTACCAACGTACTTAAAGTGACACTTCACCCAAACATGAAATTCTGTCATCATTTACTCACCTTTGAGTTGTTCCAAGTCTGTATAAATGTCTTTTAACACAGAGAAAGATATTTGGAAGAACGCTTATAATCAGACAGATTTTGCCCCCCATTGACTCCCATAGTCAAAAGTGTCCAGAACTGTTTGCTGTCCTACATTCTTCTAAATGTCTTCTTTTGTGTCAATGGGGGCAAAATATGTTTGGTTATAAACATTCTTCAAAATAACTTCCTGTGTTCGTCACAACAAAAACATTTATACAGATTTGGAATTAAAACTGGAAATAAATGCAAAAGAAGAGGATTGTACTGAAGTGTGTGTATTTTTCTTTTTTTAGGGAAAAGAAGTATCCGAGTAAAACCTGTAGTCTGCATCACAACAGAAGGTAGTCAAAAAATATTGATAACTCGTCACTGTTGCCTACGATTGAATTTTTGCAGCGCTCAAGTGATTTGTGGAGAACAAACGAAGCCAAAACAACGAAGCAGGTTGACGTGAAAAATATGAATGTCTTTATCTCACCAATTCTCATAGAAACATGTCCCAGAAGTGAATGACACAATATGATACAAAGTTGCCTTTCTTGATAGAGATGTGCCATCTGTACAAAATGCAGTGATATGGAAGACTGCAGAAAGAGAAAAAAACCCTTTCACAAAGATAACAAACGTCTGCATGAAATCCAGAAACATTGACATCATTAAATTCATGGCAACACTGAAATAGATTTGTACATAAAGACACTAGTATAATAAATACTCATTCTTGCATTAAATAATACTGATAGCTCATTTGCAAACATGAAGCCAATATTTAAAGACAAGCTTTAACCTGTCATGAAAAGTAAGCCGCTGTAAACCCACGTCATGCTCTCTTTACACAAAACTGCAGAATTGATTTCAAAGTATTGCTTAAGCCATTACGATATAAAACACATCAAGCCAAACCCTTTCCTGTATGAATCAAAACCTCTTTCTAAACAAACCTCTAAAAGCATCACTTAAAGCAACCGAACATTAGTATTAAACAATGTCCATAACATCTCCAAAGCAATAAGAACACACATACCGCGTCTCTCCAATCAACTTATAGAGATAAATAAAGGTTCTTTCAATAACATCAAATCACTCAATAATGATGAAACGTGTCGGTCAAACGGCAGGAGACGAGTCCTGAAATGAGCATATTAATAGCAGGTATCATTTCCCAGCATGCAGCGGGACAGCGAAGCATCGGCTTGCATTCTATTCCATTAAAACACACAGAAATACTACTGAAACTTTGTGAATAATCAAAATATTTACAGAAAACAACGAGAACGGCTTTGGACAGACAACAAAGCTCAACACTAAAGCACATGCTCGAGTCCATCTCACCGAGAACGTGTCCAGTTAACCTTTCACCCCAAAATGAAAAACAAGACTATTACGTATAAAGG
>NC_136776.1:23809439-23821939 GCF_947034865.1 Barbatula barbatula | reverse complement strand
CCGCTCTGAAACACACACAGTTTATAACCGACACACTTCATTACACAACAGACTCGTACAGCGTGTCATCACTCACGTGTTGGGGTAAACGCGGGTGACGCCTCCGTTGGTGGATGCGAACAGAGCCAGAAATCCGTACCTGCAGAGATCAGATTTATCATCTCATAAACTCAGTATTAAAGTCCCAGTGAAATAAAAAATGACAAATCCGTTTTTTCATGAACTATTGCAGCGTTTTTTGTAAATAGCTTTGTGGGTCATTCTCTTTTTAAAATGCGTGTGTCCTCATAAACTTCCTTTCTGTAATGACATGTGTAAGAGGTCTTGGGCGGAACATCCGGTAACTCCGCCCCTTCAATCCTCAGTCTGCTGCCAGTTCCGTTTCCAAATGCCACCGCTGTGTTTATACATCCAATCAAATCACACTGAATAAAAAAAGCCACGCCGACTATTGTTCTCATTTGAGATTCCATTTTACTCTGAAATTCCTCAAATTACGGAAGTAAAAACGATCGCAACATCGCGTTCGCAGGGACTTTAAATAAATGAAGGAAACTGCTGTGTGTCCTGCTGTGTGTGATCTTACGTGTTGAGATCTTTGTTCTGCCAGACGCGTGTGGCCAGCTGCCAGAGGATCCCAGAATCCAGAATCAGATTGTGAATCAGACCTTGATCACCTGCGCCAACAACAACGTTGTCTTGGAAACATCTCGAGGATGTGTCATATTCAGATATTCAGTAGTGAAGTATTGTTACTCACAGTCTTCAGATTCAGGTGTGATCTCCACCATGAGAGATAAGAAATCGGCCAGAAACTGTGTGTTATTCTCCGCCATCTGCAGACGCTTACAGTATTCTCTACAGACACACAACAGCTCTGTGTTTATTCCCATACACAAACACATAAACGCTCTTAAAACAACATCCATGTGTGTGTGTGTGTGTGTGTGTGTGTGTGTGTGTACCTGGGCGCTAGAAACACGTGACCTGCAGACTCGAAAGAGTTGGGCAGCAGTGATTGTAAATCTGTCAAAAAGAAAACTAAATGTAGATCTGACACACAACAACATCATCATCATAAGAGGTTTGTGTGTATTGTGTGTGTTTGTGTGTATTCTTACACTGTAGCTGTAGCATGACATCACTGAGATCAGCCTGTATGTAGTATTCGCTGTACGGAGGCAGTACCAGTCCCAGACTGCAGGGGGCGACAGAACACAGAATCTTACAGAGTTGTGTATGTGAAAGGTTAAGGCCTGTTCCTTCAGATGATGTCATACCTGTAATCTGTGTCATTGATGGGTGTCCAGGTGTACACGCGGACGACATCATCAATGTAGCGCTGTAAGAGAAACACACACACACTGAACTTACACAATACACTGGTGTGCAAAACATGCCGTAATTAAAAACCAAGATGGGACAATACTATAAATATCAATGACAATCACTTTACTTTAGGGACTTAACACACATATATGTGGATCACAAGTCATTTCATTATTTTGAGCCATTTATAGAAAGTACCAGATGTCACACATGTCCTACTTTAATATGACACATTAAACACACACACACACACACACACACACACACACACACACACACACCTCGTTCACAGATTTAGTGAGTGTTCTGACGGTCATGTTTCCTGATCGTGCATCAATCATCTGCCGGCGAATCTGAAAGGTAAGAAGTGTTGAGATGTTAGTGTGTCGTCTGCTGGAACAGATGAATGATTCATGATGAAATCTCTCATCTTCTGCTCGTGATAAATAAAGTGCTGCTCGCACTGAGACCAGGATTTATAATAAATGATCAACAAACAGAAAGAAGAGAGAACGTGTCATTACAACAAATATCAATCCACGGCATATTAAAAGACTAATTACATTTACCACAAATTATACATTTGACCCTTTTTTAACATTTGCCACTATCCTGGGTTTTGCTCATCTGTCAATAAGAATGTTTTACTCCTTTAAAGCACAATAAAATGTAATGTGCTCCTGTATTCTTTCATATATTTAATATGTACAAGTCAGAATAAGCATGTTACATATACATATTGTGTTACCCAATTTAGTCATTTTACTCTCCATAAACAATACAAAAGAGACATTTGACATACATGTGATGTGCTTTCTATGGATTTAAAATCACTTTTGATGGGGACATCTTAAGGTCTTCTACCCACCTCTTGCTTGCTGTTGTCCTCTACTTCAGCATCCAGGAAGTCCAGCGTCACCGGCTCCGGTAAATCCTCCTCCTGTGATGAGAACATCCATCACGACACCAGTGATCATCAACTTCCTCCCAAACACAACTAACTATAAGAAACAAGTCTATTTGGTATTAAATGAAGCACATCTTCCCATCAAATCGAAACAAACAAATGAAAACATGAGGATTACAGAACTGCTTTAGTTCACAAGCTTTAAAGCAAAAATGACGGCAGATTTGCATCCGGGCTGTGTGCTTCATTATCCTCACACACACTAAAACACAAACCTGACGTGTGAATGTGATGATACCGTATGATGTGGTGTGAGATGAGAGAAACACGGTTCACCTGTGGCTGTAGGTTTGGATGGAGCAGCACGTATCCGTTCGGGTCGATGGCGAAGATGTAACCGTTAGCTCCCAGCTAAAACACAGACACATAATATTTACTCCAGTATACTCACATCATACATGAAAACATGTAAAAGACAACAAATAAGACACACACACAATATTGCAAATGTATACATAGTCAAATACATAGTCTGTTCTATTGTATTTCTATAGCTTCCCGCAGTGTGTATGATAAAGTCCCAGTGAAATAAAAATGACAGTTCCTATTTTTCATGAAATATTGCAGCGTTTATTGTAAATAGTTGATCAATGTGGGTTATTCTCTTTTAAAAATGTGTGTGTCCCCATCATCTTGAAAAATATGTGTAAATGCTCTTCCGTCCTGTATAGACTATTCATCTTAAATGATGGCTTGGGCGGGGCATCCGTTAACTCCTCCCCAATCAACTGTCTGTCTTGTCAGTTCCATCTCAAAACGCAGTGATTTTATACATCCAATCAAATCTCAGAGAAAGACGAACGCCACGCGCACCATTTTTTCTCATTCGAAATTCCATTTCACTCGGAAATATGGAAGTAAAAACGATCACAAAATCCAGTTCAGGGGGACTTTAACCCCAGAGAGCCCTGATGAAAGAATTCGGTGTTACCCTGTACTGCGGCGTCAGTCTCTTCAGCTCATCCAGATGAACGTCCACTCCCATCACACCTAAGATCAGCTGATTCTACACAAACACACAAATGAGACACGATTGAGAGGAAATGAGCGAGCATCACTGCTAAATCATCGCTCACCTGTGAGTTTCCATCCATAGTGAGATTAAAGACGGGCATCGTGCCGGTCACCACCAAACCCAGACCCTGTCAACACAACACACGTGATCTCACTTCAGATGGACTGAACATTGATATGTGTGTCTGTTGATCTCGAGTGTGTGTTTCTGGGGTGTGACACACATATGTTCACAGATCTGAGGCGGGTGGAGGCGACACTCACCAGTGCGTCCTGATAGACGTTGGTCCACTGCACCTGTTTGGCACTCGGGCCTGCCAGAACCATAGGGCGACCCAGCACGTCCAGATATTCCTATTACACACACACACACACAGAGCGTCATATTGTGTTTTCTTCTGCATTTTGGTCATCATTTAAGCTGTCATTTAAAATATGCAGATTCAACCGTAAATAAAGAAAAATATTCAATTTAGTTTTCTTTAACAATGCATAGAATTAAACAGCAATATGAATCGATTCATTGACTCATTTCCACAAATCGGTTCAGACATTTCAAACCTGTTCAGCTAGTTTATATCATTATGTGAGCACATACATGCGATCAACACACAATAGTGTGTATGGGGTAACTCACCTGGGTGTTAATCCGTATAGCACAGATGGAGCGGATCTCAAAATAGTATCCTGCCGAGACGGAGAGAGAGTCACGTATAATTACTGTATTATTTAAACCTGTGTCACTGTAACTCCCTCATCATCATCATCATCATCGCAGCACGGGCAGATGGGAAAAATCCCAGCCATGATCCCAGGATCCATGTACTGCAAATGAGCATCTGTCTCTCTCTCACCCTTATTAGCGCATGCGATCCACTGCAGCGGCGTGACATCGTAATTGTGCTGCCCCACCGAGAACGTGAACACACGGACCTGCGGAGAACACGCGACAGCCCATCATTAACCCTGACAATGAGACGGGCGTGAGGAGGAGAACGGGTAATTATGAAGAACACGGAGCTCCGGATGAACACAGACCAGAGAACAGAGAACAACGTTAGAAATAATGAGAATTGAATCTCACTCATAATCAAATCAAATAAAATTAATGTTATATAAACTCCAGAACAATACATTCATATTTAGTCATTAATTAATTACTGATATTATTAATAAACATAATATTTATATGATTACAAATTAAGAAAAAATGGTAACACTTTACATTAAGGTACCCTTTATAACGCATTTATAAACGTGTTCATTAATGATTAATAAGTCGTTTACAAATGCATTATAAAGCAGTTATAACAGCATTGTGTCTTTTTATTTCGTTATTTAGTTTATATCAGTTGCGTTATAGGAATTAACTTACATAAAAGGTCCTGTGTGTCATTTTTTGATTTTATTCTAGAGCAGAAAAACATGTATTTATTCATCATTTATTTGACTGTATAGCAGATTAATTATTATCTTGATGTTATTTGTAATATAGTCTGTCAGACTGGACACTGAAGGGTGTTGTGTTGTTTTTCTTACACCTGATCACTATTTGACAGGTATTTCATTACAATCCTCCTTTTATTCATGTAGTAATAACTGCTTTATAATGCATTTGTAAATGACTATTTAAACATTAATGAACACATTTATAAATGCTTCATAAAAGGTATGCTAATGTCAAGTGTCACCGAAAAAAAATTATTTTATTAGAAATAAAGTATAATAGTGATAAATATTGAATGATTTATGTAATTCCATTAACACAAACATGAAAACTAAAATGTAAAAATAAAAGTTCATTTTAAATATTGATTAAAATAAATAAATAAATGTTATATAATGTTCACTCTATTTATATTTAATATATTTTTTGTGTAAGCTTAATGAAGGCATTTGTGAGAGGAGGTGTCGATCAGACCGTTTTATTGGGATAGTTGTAATGCTCAAAGATGTCCTGAGCTCGGTCCTCTCCTCCGTCCGTGAATAACATGATGATTTTATTACAGTTGGCTCGGGGAACGTTTGTCTGCTGTAAAAGAGAACAAACAACAAAAGATTTCTTTCTAGTTGGTATAAAAACAGATCACATGTAAAAACATATCATAGAAACTTCCTGTTGGGTTAAAACTGAAATACATTCTGGTCAGCTGTGATTGTTCTTTCACTTTCAGTGTAGAAAGAGTTATATAATCACATCTAAATCAAGACATGAAGTGGAATTGTGGGAAGGAATGAGACTCACATTGAGCAGCTGATTAAAAGCGAAGTGAAATCCAGATTTATAATCCGTGGTTCCTTTGGCTTGCATCTGCTGAACGGCCTCTTTAAAGATCTTCTTGTTCCGCACGTTTGCCTGAACCAGATGCTTGAAGCAGGGAACCACCGCCTCCGCTTTCTCATTAAACTACAAGAGATGAACACATTCAGACGTCATGTACTGGTGTGAACAGCTCGTAAACTATGTTATAAGGTCAAAGATTCGTGTCATTCTTAGCACATGACATCATGTATGAGGTTTTCTACCCTGGCGACGTTGACGTAATCGTCATCTGAGAGCGTGTCCAGCATTTCAGTGACGGACGCTTTGATGAGTTTCAGCGTGAGACCGCTAACACTGCCGCTCCTGTACACAAACACACACACACTTAATACACACTAATGATGACCATAAACACACACACACTTAATACACACTAATGATGACCATAAACACACACTACACAACACACACTTAATACACACTAATGATGACCATTAACACACAAACACACACACACTTAATACACACTAATGATGACCATTAACACACAAACACACACACACTTAATACACACTAATGATGACCATAAACACACACACACTTAATACACACTAATGATGACCATAAACACACACTACACAACACACACTTAATACACACTAATGATGACCATTAACACACAAACACACACACACTTAATACACACTAATGATGACCATTAACACACACTACACAACACACACTTAATACACATTAATGATGACGATAAACACACACAACACACACAGACACTCACACGTCCACCAGTATCACCATGTCTTTAGGTGATGAAGCTCCTTGAATGTACCTAAAGAAAACAGACACACAGACTTAAGTATCAATGTCCCATAATAAGTCTGTCAATATTGTTAAAGTCCCTGTGAAACAGAAGGTGTGATCGTTTTTACTTGCGTGTTTTGTCACATTTCCCAATCAAAAGGAAAAATCTGAACGCGGTTATACGCAGGGCTCCTCAGAAAATATATATTTAATGCTTCATCGGAGGCCATAGAAACCAGTGAAACGTGCATAACGTTCTTCCTCAGTGCCACACATTTCATGAGAAAAACAGTGGGCGTGGCATTCGTCTTTCTCTGCGATTTTATTGGATGAATGAGAACAACCGTTACGTTTTGAGATGGAACTGGCAAGACAGACAGTCGAAGGGGAGGAGTTAACGGATGCTCCGCCCAAGCCGTCTAACTTACGTCATTTGAGATGGAAAGTCATTACAAAGAGGAAGTGCTTTTTCAGATATTATTGAAAGATTATGAGGGTACATGGATTTTAAATTGATTAACTATTTACAATAAACGCTGCAATATTTTAAATGTAGAAATATCTTCTTAAAAACAAAATGGAACTCCTACCAGCAACTATATATAGTATTTTATCAAATTTTTATCAACCAGATTGAAATACTACATGATCTGAATCATCTGCTCTGCTTTTCATCACCACTTCAATTAGTTTCATAATCTGACGAATTTTATTTAGTACAATTCTTCAGCAATAATATACAATGACCTGAAATGTAAATAATAAATAACTCCTCACTGTGTGCCTGACAGCATCGGTACAAACGATCAGTTACATCGCTGAAAATAAATATGACCGACAGAAACTTATGTTCGAAGTGATTCATTACGTTCGTTCAATGAATGATTCATCTGACGATCCGATTAGGCAACTCCCCGTTAAACCGTTCGCGAGTCTTTTCAAACGATTCACTAAAAGAACCCTTTCATAAGAGTCGAGATTTGCGCTACACTGTCTTATAATGCAGATAAATAAAGACTGTAAGCAACATTAAAACATTTCTATTGAGTGATAAATGTCCGTCGTCTCCGCATTATTGGTCGATTTGGCTCCTAGTCCCGCCCTGCATCGATAACTGACCAACCACAGCCCAACAATTGTTCGCACCGAAAACATAAAGGGATATTTCATCTATTCCGGTTGATATTTAATCATATTTGACACTGCTTGTGTGATAGGGCAGCATCATTAATCTAAACTAAACATTTAAGCATGCAATAATGATATCGAATTATCACAAACTAAAAATATTTATTCAGTATTTTATAAACACATAAACTATAACACGTTTTGTTTTGCTCTTTATAATACTGTTCCACTCTTCCATAGTGTTCAAAATAAATAAATAAATCGCAGTGTTGACAAGTTAAGTGAAGGGTGAATTATGGGTGAGTATTTTTACCAGGGTCTCCGTCGGACATCGTAAAGGTCGATCTTATCCGGAGCTCTCCAGGGAGCCGCTAAACAGAAAACATCACATTAGAGTCTGTATAACATATATCCTTATATCTGATGAGGTTTACCTGGATAGTATCTGGTGACCCCGGTGGCGCTCCCGAACGCCTGCCAGAGCAGTGATGGATCATCTCTGCTGTTCTCCATGAAAACTCTCTCTAACGCTTGAGTCCAGCTGAGTTCATTCAGGATCACCGGAGCTGAGAGACGGCTCATGTCATGAGATCTCACTTTAATATTATACTTATATACTCTGTCAGTCCTCGGGCTCCTCACCTCCTTTGTAGATGTCTGTGGGGATCTGTACGGCCGTGTGGGAGTAATTCACATGGTTTTTAAAGTTGGGGTCGTACACAAAGTCCAGTTTCAATGACTGCGTGTCGATGTCCTCACCGTCCTGATGAAATCACACACATGCACATCAGCTTGATTCTGTACATCATGTTTCTTGGTGTAAACAGATGGATTCAAACTCAATCACGTGTGACACAGAAAGGAAATAGTATGCAGTGGAAAATGAAGAATGGCTGAATTGAATGTTCATGAAAACTCTTACTAAGACTAGTTGTTTAGAAACAACACAATTATTAGACTTTTCACTTTTCCATGAATGTATTAATGTTGTTAAGTTTCATATGAATTGTTAGGACCCTTCAGTAAACAGCGTAGTGTCATGAATATTACGTCATTTACTTACATAATCCATATCTGCTTTAGAGTTATAATATTCAATATTCTCCTCCTGAAATAAACACACACAGCTTCAGTAGATGCAGATGTTTCACTGGTTTGGTCAGTGTTGTGTAATGTTGTGTGTATTGTGAAGTGATCTGACCTTGATTCCATCCTGCCACTGATGATCTTTCTGAAGACGCTCCGCTTCACTCACCAGTTTCTAAATCACACACCAACATTAGACACATATAATGTGTGTATATATGTGTGTGTATGTGTTCAGTTGTGTGTGTGTAAGCCTGTGTGTATTCAGGTGTATGTATATGTGTGTGTGTTTGTGTGTGTATCTTCAGTTGTGTGTGTGTATTCAGGTGTGTGTCTTCAGTTGTGTGTGTGTGTGTCTTCAGTTGTGTGTGTGTGTGTTTGTGTGTGTATCTTCAGTTGTGTGTGTGTGTGTCTTCAGTTACATGTGTGTGTGTATTCAGGTGTGTGTCTTTAGTTGCATGTGTGTGTGTGTATTCAGGTGTATGTATATGTGTGTGTGTTTGTGTGTGTATCTTCAGTTGTGTGTGTGTATTCAGGTGTGTGTCTTCAGTTGTGTGTGTGTGTGTCTTCAGTTGTGTGTGTGTATTCAGGTGTGTGTCTTCAGTTGTGTGTGTGTGTGTGTGTGTGTGTTTGTGTGTGTATCTTCAGTTGTGTGTGTGTGTGTGTGTGTGTGTGTCTTCAGTTACATGTGTGTGTGTATTCAGGTGTGTGTCTTCAGTTGTGTGTGTGTGTATTCAGGTGTATGTATATGTGTGTGTGTTTGTGTGTGTATCTTCAGTTGTGTGTGTCTTCAGTTACATGTGTGTGTGTATTCAGGTGTGTGTCTTCAGTTGTGTGTGTGTGTGTTTGTGTGTGTATCTTCAGTTGTGTGTGTGTGTGTGTGTGTGTCTTCAGTTACATGTGTGTGTGTATTCAGGTGTGTGTCTTCAGTTGTGTGTGTGTGTATTCAGGTGTATGTATATGTGTGTGTGTTTGTGTGTGTATCTTCAGTTGTGTGTGTCTTCAGTTACATGTGTGTGTGTATTCAGGTGTGTGTCTTCAGTTGTGTGTGTGTGTGTTTGTGTGTGTATCTTCAGTTGTGTGTGTGTGTGTGTGTGTGTGTCTTCAGTTACATGTGTGTGTGTATTCAGGTGTGTGTCTTCAGTTGTGTGTGTGTGTATTCAGGTGTATGTATATGTGTGTGTGTTTGTGTGTGTATCTTCAGTTGTGTGTGTCTTCAGTTACATGTGTGTGTGTATTCAGGTGTGTGTCTTCAGTTGTGTGTGTGTGTGTGTGTGTGTGTGTATGTTCACCTCTAGTGCTTTGCGTTTTTTGGCCAGCAGTCTCTCGATGTCCGCCGCCACTTTTTCGACGATGTCTCGTGGATTATTTCTCACCAGACTGAACTGTCTTCTCTTCTCATTGTAGATCTGAAACAACACACACACACACACAACTAAACAACCCAAAATCACAATGTCTTTAACTCTAAAATTAACAGATTCATATCAATTCAACGATTAAGTTTATTACAGATCATCAGAAGAATGTTAGACAGCTGCAGGAATCAGTGAGAGACGCACAGCTATGTGTGTGTGTGTGTGTGTGTGTGTGTGTGTGTGTATTAATGGCCTTCAGTGAGATGTGTGTGTAACTTCCTGTCAGCAGTGACACGTTACAGTTAAACTCAAATCTGACTGAAGACAAGCTCCATTAACCAGTCTGACTGAACAACAACACCAGACGTCTACAACACAGATCAATACACACACACACACACACACACACACACCCTTCTCTAAACGCTCTGTGATGGAGGATGAGGTCAGAGGTCAAGCCTCAGGGTCAGAGGTGTGTACTTATGTTTCTCTCTCTCATCTGATGTTGTGACAACAGAAGTGTGTAGAAATTTATCTGATTCTCGGTTCAGTTATTAAAAACAACACAACATGTGCAAAAACGTTTTGTTTTACTTTTAACTCACTTTGTGTCGTCCCTTTTTCATTAGTTAACACATATAAAGACAAAAGAACACATTCTGTGTAAAACAGCACAATGCATTAATAATGAACACATCCTTTTTGAGAGTGCAATGGTTTACTGCACTGTGGCATTCTGGGTAAATGAATGACTTTACTATCAGAGGAGCAAACCATCTGTTCATCTGCCTGTCTCTCTCTCTCTCTACAGACACAACGATCAGGTTTGTTCGACTGATGACATCAGTGTGATCCAGAGCACACAATAATGAGCACACACACGCACACACGCACACACACACACACACACACGCACGCACGCACGCACACACACACACACAGTGTCTTACCCCCTTGAGCTGTTGAGCACCGCTGACGTGCTGCAGGACTCGGTCAATCTCCTGTTCAATGCGCCGGGCCCAGTGCATCATCCTACACAACACAACACACACATGACACAACACAACCGTTACACTACACAACTGTAAATCACTTCAAACAACATACCAAACGCAGCTGTTACACAACACAACCAATACACAATGCACACTACACCACTGTAATACAACACAGAAACATTACACTTCACAAACAACACTGATGTTAAACACAATACACAACACCACACAACTGTTATTAAACACACAACACAAACATTAAACTTCACACACAAAACACAAATGTTATACAACAATAAAAACACAGTTGTTTCCCAATACACACAAATTAACACACTTCACACCCACAACAAAAACGTTACACAACACGACGCAAAGTGTTATACAACACACAACACAACACAGATGTTACCAAGTGCACCTAAAAAAACATTATACAACACTACACAACTGTAAATCACTTCAAACAACATACCAAACGCAGCTGTTACACAACACAACCAATACACAATGCACACTACACCACTGTAATACAACACAGAAACATTACACTTCACAAACAACACTGATGTTAAACACAATACACAACACCACACAACTGTTATTAAACACACAACACAAACATTAAACTTCACACACAAAACACAAATGTTATACAACAATAAAAACACAGTTGTTTCCCAATACACACAAATTAACACACTTCACACCCACAACAAAAACGTTACACAACACGACGCAAAGTGTTATACAACACACAACACAACACGGATGTTACCTAGTGCACCTAAAAAAAACATTATACAACACAACTCAACTGTTACACCTCTTTTAGCCCATAAACGCAGTTCCACTGTTATAAAACCATTACAGAACACTACAATAACACAACTGTTATACCACACCACACACTCAACAGTTGTGCAACACACATAGCACACGTTACAACACTGTGTTATTGAATATTTCTTATATGAACATGATATACTGAATGCTGTCTAAACAAATCAATATAATGAATGCACAGAAACAGATGTTTACACACACACAACACACACACACACAGTGTCTGATTAAAACATCAGATGTGATTTATTTAACACAGAAGCAGGCGGTTGTGTTAGAGAGAACTGTGTGTGCAGTAACATCCCAACCCTGCAGTCTGATCATAAATATCATCTGTTACCACGACAACAACATCCCAATATGAGTACAGCTCAACCGCAGTGATGTTTTATTACATAAGTGCAGGTCATTGACAAACTCAATTAAACCATTCACAAAAACACACAACACATCATTAGACACATCACAACACGCCCGAAGATTTCATAAACAAAACCTGAAACACAATCAATATTCCTGTTTTCACATAACATCAGACACCAGATCTGTTTGAGACACAAAAATAACCTTGTCTGGATGTTGTGTTGAAAACATTGTGTTGAACTCACCGCCGTGTGCTTTCCAGGATCTTGACATGTGGTTACTAGGTGAACTGATATAAAGTCAAATATCTTTACAGTATCATTTCCACC
>NC_136776.1:23503866-23809239 GCF_947034865.1 Barbatula barbatula | reverse complement strand
TCATGTAAAATGAGTAAATAAACCTCATTGTGGTCCAAGTCACATTTGAACAGAAGAAACATCCGTGTGGTTTTTATCATGTAGGATAAAGGAGACACAGATGAGTGAGTCAAAGTGAAACTGCTGTGGTCTCCTCATCACACGTGTGGTCTCATCTGTTCACTGGACACGTTTGTTCCTAAGAGCGCATCTGTATTATGTCCGTGTGGTTTGTTTGCGTTTGCAGTTTTCTGGTGAAAAGTTTCCACTCATCATCCCTCCAGATGCACTTATATACATATAATATAAGATATATACTCAAAACTCATCAACATCAGTTTCAAACAGACACTGAAGTGTCAAAGGTCAAACTAAACTATCATCCATACGGCTTACACTACATTCAGATAAATTCAAACCTTAAATTCATCAGGTGTTAGTCAACATTACATCATATGTGTTTGTCTTAAGATTTATAAGATGTGAACATTGAAAACCTTCATGTAGCGATGTGATGACATCATTCTGCGCTTCACTTCAACAGGAGAGAAGCACATTTGTCACTTTACTGAAGTGTTTTTTAAACTTTAGTCATGAAATATATCAAACGGTCATCTGGTGAAGCTCACAGAGCCGTCAGAGATGAAGAGATTCAGCTCATCTTCCTCCTCAGATCTGCTCAGATCCTCCACATGTGAAGCTACTTTATCATTTCTCTTGAGCACCTAGATGACGTGCTAAACACATTCATGTTAAATCTCTGATATAATCCCACTAATCTATAAGTGTCAGAACTCATCAAACTATAATAAAGAAAGTTTAAAGTGTGTTAAAGTTTCCCTTCTGTTAGACGCAGAGATCAGAAGCGTGTGCGCGTTCACATGTGTGTATGTGTGTCGGAAGGAAATCGGTTTCTGTCACATTGACACAAATGAAGCGTATTGTTCTTCACACACCTCTGGAGAATATGCTCCGTGTTCTTGCTCTTGTGCAGTTGTGTTTGTGGCATTTGGACGGTAAGTGATATTTTGACATTTGACATTTAGTTTGTGCATCTTGTGAAAATGAGCTATTGTCAGGTAAACCTAGAAACATCATTAAGTCAGATTGCCAATGACAATCTGTCGTTGTTGTTTTTTAGAATAAATATTCTTCAATGGCTGAGCTTTTGCATTGGTTTCTCTGCTTTACAGAAATATATTTTCTTGCGAACACGATCATTTAATATTTATCAACATCCTGTATTTTAGCTGCTTACCAAACCATCTGCGGATGAAAGCAAACTTAAATATTTATAAACAATATTAAATGAATACACATCCTATTGAAGTAGTTATGGAATCATTCAATCTGTCAGCAAAATGATTTGTGAACTGACTATAAAGCTAATGGCACACATTTTGAGGTCATTTGCACATAAAATATGAAGAGATTATAGATACAATCTAATTTGTTTTGCAAGATGACTAAAAAATAGTGTAGTATACTGCAGTATTTACTATATTTGTATTAGCATAGTAGGCCTACTATTTAAGAAAATATACAGTCTAATGTTACTACAATTTACTATAGTAAATGCAATAGTATACTACAGTAAATTTTTGCAGACATTATTCTCATGAAACCCTTACAAACTGGTAAAAAGTGTTTCATGTTTGTGTTGTTGAGGTGTGTTTGGTGATGAAGTGAAGTCAGCGTCAGTGATGGAGGGAGACACTGTCACCTTATATACTGATGTCACTCACATACACACACATGATGTGATCGAGTGGATGTTTGGTGTTCAGAGTCCAGATGAGATTATAGCTGAAATCAACAGAGAAGCCGATATAACATCATTTATCAATGAGAGATTGAAGAATCATTTACAGATAGATGATCAGACTGGATCTCTCATCATCACAAACATCACAACTGAACACACTGGACTTTATCAAGTTCAGATCATTGGAAATACTGTTCAAAACAAACACTTCAATCTGACCGTCTATGGTGAGCTGAGAAATATTATAATCATTCTTTCATATATCGCTATAGTATTATCAGTCAAATATATTTATTACATTTGTTTACAAATTAATTTATTCTCAAATGTGTTCATCAGCTCGTCTGTCTGTTCCTGTGATCTCCAGAGTCTCTTCTCAATGTTCTTCATCATCTTCATCATCATCATGTTGTGTGTTGTGTTCAGTGTTGAATGTGTCACATGATGTGAGCGTCTCCTGGTACAAAGGAAAGAGTTTATTGTCCAGCATCAGTGTGTCTGATCTCAACATCAGACTCTCTCTTCCTCTGGAGGTGGAATATCAGGATACAAACACATACAGATGTGTGCTGAGACATCCCAACACAAACCTCACACAACATCTGGACATCAATCACGTCTGTCACACGTCTGCAGGTGAGTCACATGTGATTATTAGTGTTTTTTACTCAATTGAACGTTCGGATTTAAAAGAAGTATAGGTTGATGTTTACTAGATGGCATTTTTGTGTGTGTTTTATGCAATTCACTGCATTATTTGTATTTGTACATTGTATTTAAATCCCAATTAAATGCTAATAAGCCAAATAATGAATATAGTTCTGTAATATTGGGCTTTTAATCCAGCACAATATATTTAGTCGTTTAGCAGACGCTTTTAACCAAAACAATTTACAAATGAGATAAAAAGTGCCATTTTGAGGGCAAAGTGATGTAAAAATGGTCTCAGTAACGGTGTGACGAAACTGGGTTCTCAAGACGAGATGAATAGAAGTTTTTAAAGAAATAATCAATTTAGGAAAAATATAGATTTTAATCACCTTAAAATACAAAACAAAAAATGTAGTGATTATAAAATCACCATGTACTTGAAATAAATTAAACAATGATGTATATTATAAATAATAATAAACAATATGTAAAAGCTAATAAATGTTTGGTCACAAACTCAACAGACAGGCAGTAACTGCACAAAAGTGACGCTTTGTTTTCTTTAAGGTTCAGCTTTTAGTAAAGAGCTCTGGTTGTTTTCTTCGTGTGCTTTTATATAGTACTCGACTGCTCATGTTATGAGAGGTGAGGATCATATTCACTGTCAATGTGAAACCCCACAGCCTTCAGAGAAACACTTCAAATACATCAACACAACATGTTTTATGCTTTAAGTGAGAGACAGATGATCTGTTTTTGAAGAAGTTGTTTTTACAACTTAAATACATTTGCCTGTGAATGTGTTTAAAATAATGTGATGTGAATTTGCAATTGCTGAACCTGTGGTCAGGGATGGATTACTGACCGGCCCTTGACTACCATGAGGCTTCAAGGTTGCTCATCCAGTTTGGAATAGAAAACCCAACAACAATGAAAGCAAATCTGTTGATCTGTTTAATATATGGATCTCATTGCTTCTGTGGATACACTGTAAAAATGAAATGATCACCAAATCATGGAAATGCATGACTTTATGTTACTTTAACTTATTAAATTACAATTAACTTATTAATTAAATCGCAGCACATTTAAATAGCATTTTCTGAATCATTCGTCTGATGAATTGATGTTTACAGATGTGTCACCGAGGCATTTTATGGAGAGAAATCATTGTTCATGTACAGTATGTGATGCATTAAATACGTGTTTATTTGACAGTTAATTAAAGACTTGCTAAAGATAAAAGAGGATTATTAAGAGCTTTCGGACGCAGACTTTGAAATTGAGCGGTCAGCAGACTGACGGCTGGAGGGGAGGAGTTAACGGATGCTCCGCCCAAGCGGTCCAACGTACATCATTTGAGATGGATGGTCATTTCAGGACAGAAGTGCATTTTCAGCTTTTAACTGAAGATTATAAGAGCTCATGATTTTTAAATAGAAAATGACCCACATTGATTAAGCATCCTACTATAAATGAAGCAATATTTCATGAAAAAAAAGGGCTTTGTCATTTTTTATTTCACTGTGACTTTATTAGGTTTGTATTAGTAGTATTTTACATAACTATTGGTATTATTAAACATGTATATAGTCCAGAAGTACAGCAACACATGATGTGCAGGGCGACGAGAGAAGTGTGTGGAAAAGAATACAGTGTTATTCATATGGTGAGTAATGTAAGAGAGTTAGTCTGTGTTCAGATGAGGGTGTCCTCTTGTGGCAGAAGCGGGTGAATGTCTTTAACTGTTAAAGGGACACTTCACCCAAACATGACAAATCTGTCATCATTAACTCACCTTCCAGTTGTTCCAAATGTGTATAAATGTCTTTGTTCTGATGATCACAGAGAAATATATTTGTTAGAATGCTTATAACCAGACAGATTTTGCCCCCCATTCACTTCCATAGTAAACAGTTCTGGGCACTTTTGACTACCATTGTATTTGTTCCTACTATGGGAGTCAATGGGGGCAAAATCTGTCATGTTATAGGCATTCTTTCTCTGTGATGGAATGATGTTTATGAATGAAATGAAATAGTAAAGTTTCAACAGTAATGTATTCTGCAGTAACAACACTTCTTAAGTTGACAGTTATTTATATGAATGTATATTTGACGTTACAGCTTCAGGTTGGATAGTGTCAGTATCAGTATCTTGTGCTGCTGGATCTGTGATGATTATAGCTGCACTTGTGATCTACTGCATCTGCAGAAAACACAGAAAAACACAACAACACGGTAAATGAAAAGAAAGAGAATCAGACGGCAATAAAAGATCTCATTCATATCTCAGGCCCATGAACAACGATCACATCTGTTGTAGATACTGTGTATATATGTTACTATGAGTAAAGAAACTGTTATATATATTTAAACATGTTTACAGAAGCGGTTCAGACCGGTGAAGAGGAGATCACTTATGCAGATCCAACCTTCTGTAAAAGAGGAACACATCCACCGGTGAGATCATATATGAATTGTGTGCTTCACATTTACATGCATGTGTGTGTAATGATCCGTAATAATGTCATAGAGGTTTTGTTTCTCTGTTCCAAATGCAAGTGTCAGTAAACAGATGAGTATTTAAGTGCATACAGACGGTTTCATCTTAACACGTTACAGCGCATGCACACTTTTGTGACCCCACTGCCTGTACACATTCACCAACAATAGAGCGCCTGTACATTATTACAACAACTAAAGAAACCGAGGAGAAGCGTTTCTTATCTCTCTGATATTCTGACCTTAGACACTGATGACATCTCAACCGCTAGATGTCAGTGTACCGTACACTTTCTTTAAATGTTACCGAACTGCAGGACACATTCAAATATTTGGTTATTTAATAAACATACAACAGAATTCAACAAATAATTTATTTAATATTTTACAGTTAAATAATAATTAATTAATATGAACATAAATGAATTAAAATATAAACAGTTATATTATTAGACACTAGCCAAGCACAAACCAGAAGTCAACTAGGGGTCAGGCGTGTGCGCACATCCTATGAGATGATCTATAACAACATTATATGTCATGAAACATAACAACAGAACCCAAGGGCAGACAGCTCTCAATAAAATTAGATTTTATTTAACATGGGACAAATCATAACTCAAAAACAAGACCAATATACTTGAACAAAACTTGATGAGAAGACAGGATCCATCACAGGAGAGCAAACACAAGGGCATTCAATGGGGTGGAGAAGAGGGAGACAGGTGTGGGGCGAGAAATAATGATGCTAATGAATAAGGAAACAGGGGGCGGGGCTAAGACAAGACACGGTGCTGTCATGATCCCGTCAGCCTGAACTAGAAGAACAACTAGAAAGATGACAGGAACATGACCAATCCTACCATATCTCTTACCTTCCTATTGTGGGTGAAAGAATCTGGAGATTCTGAGTATATGTAGGATGGAGCTGTTCTCACGAGCATCGCCTTCATTTGATGTTTTGGGTAAAATTCCACACAAGCAGCTGAAAGAGCCAAAGCATGATGAACATAAAACAATAGAAGAGAAGTCACTGGGCATGTACAGCAGTCATAGAATTCATAAACCGTATAGATTGAATGCACCATGTATGTGCCATCAAATGTAGATTTATTAAATGAAACAACTTATATTTGATCATCTTCATTGAATTTGCAGAAATGTTCTGTTGTCATTTTATCGAGCCGCTTGTTGAGAAGACATTATTATATTGTTAAGATCCCATCAAATCTGTCCTCTCATTGGCTGCTTGTCCACATGACTAAACATTCAGGCAAACACCTACAGATCTAAAGTTTCTAAAGTCAAAAGATGCATTTCATTGAAGCGTCTCTTAACTTTAGTTGTATGTAGTTTGTCATGAGTGGTCCTGACTGTAAGTTAAACTCTTTTCTACACAGCAGTCATGTGTTAGATGACGTCATCTCAATATCATTTCATTATTAACTTCTGTATCTTGTGTGTGTTTGTATTTGTCAGCGGGCTCCGGTGGAAGATGATGTGGTGTATGCTGGAGTCATGAGAAGATGATTGGGACATCCTCAGACTGAGACTAAACTGGAACTACGACTGCTTTTAAATATGCTTTTACTTGTTATGTGAAATGTTGAGTGTGCATGTATGGTAACTGTCATTTTATTTATACAGAACAATTAAAAGAATGTACTGTATGTTGACCAAAATAATCTTTACAATGAGATTTATAAAACAGAAGTCACTGACTAAAGCCATATGATGAAGCTCTCGGTAACGGCTCTATAGTAACTAGACAGGCTATTCTTCAAAAACAAAGCCCACAATGCATTGTATACTGTGCTGGGCTTTAATGGACTAGTTTGATGCACTTATGTATTTTGTTGCCTATGTTGTTATAATTTCTTCCAATGTTTCCTCATCTGTAAGCCGCTTTGGATAAAAGCTTCTGCTAAATGACTAAATGTAAATGCATTGCGTACAACACTAAAATCTCATTATGCATAAATGCTGCAGATTACTGTTGAAAATGCCTTTTAAACTAACAGCCGTTGCTTATCATGGCATTTATATACAGTAAAATAAAACAGACAGCAATGACATTAGTTTGAAACATGGCTATAATATGGTTTTAATTGCAAAAGAGTCTTAAACTAACTATAGTTTGAAACTCTGTTTCAAATTTGTAATTCTCATTTTATTACATTAAAAAATATAAACATTTATTTTACAATTTCATTACATTTGTTTACATGGTGCCACTGTTTTTTCTAAATAAAAAAAATTGTATTTGTTTTTCTATAAGAAAATGTTTTATGATCATAGTCTATGACACATTTAAAAAAACAAAAAACACACATTCAGGTTCACAACGGACAAAAATGTGCAAAAAGTCTCATGAATGTTTTTTCATGGCTCAGTGGTTAGAACATGCACAACGCCAAGGTCATCATGGGTTTGATCACAAACACATGTGTAGCATAATGCTAATGCTATGTAAGTCGTTGTAAGTCGCTTTGGATATGTGCTAAATGCATAAATATAATATAAAGTGTACTAAGGTGCTCCTGATATGATTATGAGATTATGAGTTTAAAGCCCCTTTGTGTATATTGTATTGCTTTGTGGCCCCCCAATAAAACACTTTCATCAAATTTAAACTAAACCAAAACCATATTCAGTTATATAATGCTGGAACTTCAATTATTTTGGTTGGTGGTCTTATTTTCTGAAGTTTGATTGGGTAAAATCTAGGATACATTTCTATAGTTCTTAAAAAGCCATAAAATCCATCTTGCGGCCCCCAGTTTGAGAACAAGCGGCTCTAGATCCCTGCGCTGTGCTCATGAACAGTGTCTTGTGGTACCATCCCAAAAATGGCACAAAATCACTTTCACCTTTGATGGAACGGTTCCACGGTGGTGGTGAGATGATCTGTAAGAACCGGCTCTCGAAGCTGCATCTCTTGGGTCAACACCTGACACAATGACTCCTCTTCTGCTTGATGCAGTGTTGCCCTTGTTGTTGCACTGATGGCTTCTATTGTCCTGCATCATATTGTAAGTCTCTTTGGATAAAAGTATCTTCTACATGACTAAAGGGAAACACTACTAGCAGTTGGGATAGATAGAGCGGTTGATTTTGAGGGGCTCTCACCATTAGACCACGACTGGCCCACATACCTCTGTGCAACACCTTTACACTGATTCTGCTCCAATCCTGTGAAGGAATGAGAACCAGAGAGAGAGATTAGATGTCTATGATTTTCATAAATGTGGTTTCAGCAATATTAAGAAGATATGTGTGTTAGTATGAGGACACACACAAACACACACACACACACACACACACACTCATCCAATGACATGTACATCTTTTATTTGACTGTTTACCGGTGTAGTTTTTCTTTCAGACACCTTGAGGTTTCTTGGTCTTCAGATGTGCTGCTGGAATTGTTGCTAAGTTTCTCATCAGTGAGATGATTTTCACTTTCTGATGATTTCCTTAGACATGCTGAACATGAAGTGATGTGTTATTATTATGATGTTTTCTTAGCAGAGGTTTCACAACTGTGAAAGGGGTTTTTCTTTGCTATATACTGTAAGTTGAAACTGACCCATTCTTTTCTTCATGTAGACGATGAAGATGATGAAGAAGATGATGATGATGATCACAGACAACACAGAGACAACTACAGCTATAATCACAAAGACCTTCTGCTCAGGAGACTCTACAAGGATAAAGAGAATAAACACGTTCATTTAAATAAATGTTCAGTCAATTCTTTATACCTGCAACGTGTTGTATAAAAGTATTATAAACATAAATATGATTTGACGGTAATGATACGTGGTGTAATAATGCACACAACTGAATACTGTGAGTCTCACAGGGTACGGTTTAATAATACACATAAATTCAATATAAATATGCCGTTTTAATAACGGATGAGATTATAATCATAAATAATTAAAGCAATGTGAGTGTTCGTCTCAGACTGCATATTCTGACTAATGCTGGTTTCACACCAAAGGACAAGACTGATGCTCATAGTCACACGTGACTCACCTGAACTGTCTAGATCTTGAGGGTTCTTTGTGACGGGATTCAGGGCAAGAAAAGGAACATGACCTGGAAAATGACATGAGGATTGAGGTTCAAAAAAAGAAAAGAAAAATGTTTTCTGTTTCATTTAATTCCATTTTAGTTTTTCTGAGCAAAAAATAGACATGTTTCCAATCTCCAAAAATGTCATTTAATGTTCTTTCTATGGACATGAAATCACTTTAGTTTATGTCTTTTGTTGGGGATCTTAACGTCTTTGAGCCTTATACATGTCATTTGTTGACTCTATGAGACCGTTGTGTTTCTATCATATCACACACAGAAGAAAGTTTATTAAATCTGAGATACTGACCACTGACAGTAACATTGAATCTCTTGTTTGAGACTTTATTGTTGCTGCTGATCCTCAGTGTATAAAGTCCAGAGTGTTGAGATCTGATGTCTGTGATGGTGAGATCTCCAGTCTTATCATCCAGCTCCAGTCTGCCTTTGAATGTCTCATCTTTAGATACAAAGGTGCTACTGGCCTTCCCGTTGATTCTTGCCACAACTGTGCTTTCAGGCCCATAACTCCACACGATCAGATCATCTTTCTGTTTAATGACATCAGTGTGAAGAGTGACAGAATCTCCCTCAGTCACTGACACTGACTTCACTTCATCTGGATCAACACCAAACACACCTGAACAACACAAACAGTTTCTTCATTACCATATGTAAGCAATAACACACCAGAGGGTTTTCCTGCGGTTCAGATCAGGCGCTAGCAACACAAAGGTCATGGGTTTGATCCCAGGCATCGCACATACTCTGATACAAGTGCAGAATGGAATGAAAGTCGCTTTGGAAAAAAACGTCTGCCAAATGCATTAATGTAAATGTAACGTGAACTTAAAAGCACTACTTGAACCATCACGGGAACACTGTGGCTTGAAAGAAGCAACGGGAAAGAACTTTGGACATAAAGTGCATAAAAGTTGAAAACAAAAATTTAATAGCATATACATAACTATATATTGTGCGAACAGAGATATGTCGATATAAAGAATGTTGTTATGATTGTGCCCTTGAGGTGGCGCTGTGTGTTTTCATTTGAATGTTGAAACTGGACTACACCCAATCCTGCAGAAAAACAACTCAACTGCCAAACAAAGACTCAGACTCAACCAAACCCGACCTGTAGGATCAGGTGATCATGGGTGGAAGCATATTGGTTGCAAATTTTCAATTTGAAATGCAAATACGCAAAAGGGCAATGCAAGTGTGTATTTAAATAAAGGCTACATTAAAAAAAATGAAAAGAAAATATATATAATATAAATAAAATTTGTCAGTTCCTAAAGTAGTTTTAATATGTTTTTTATATGGATATGTTTAGCGCTCTTTGCGTTGCCAAATGTAAATGCATTCCCGGATTCATTATATGTGTTTAAGATAGTCAAGAAAAACTGTAGCAGAATGAAAACTCCTGTGTTTTTGCCTTTATACATTAACATTAAAGGGTTGAGGCATTTATCAATAAATAATCAATGTTTGTAAGTGAGTGCACTATAAAGAACGCTGAAAAATATACCAAGAGAAACTATTTCAGTCAGTCAGAGATTTTATTAGATAACATTCTACTTCAAGAGCAGTCTTCATAGAAACTCATTCAAACAAACATGTATGCACACAGAAAAGACCTTCAATTCAAGAACACAATGATTTCTTTCAGAAACAGAGATGAAGTGAATTAGTGTGAGAAACAGTGAAATGTTTGGAAATCCTTCTGCAGTCCATATTCTTCCTGTCGCAACTCTGTTCTTCACGGCTCTGCGTCACTTCTATCATAGAGCGATCTTATCTCGATATCAATAACAAGATAACAAAGCCACGCCCCTCAACGAGATGAACCCTGTGTTACGTGATGACTGTGCCACGTCTCTTAGAGTACGAGTATAAAACAGCTTCTTATGGACTTTGACTTCTTTCAAACGAGATGTGTAGATCCGCAAAACACACACATACATTTTAAATTAAATGATCTACAAGACGGCTTTAAATAGATTAAAAGTCCATGAAAGAGAAAGCAATGAAGCCATTAAATACTGACCTTTCACAGCGAAGTACGGCAGAAAAGAGAGGAAAATGAAGCACAAGTCCATTGTCGTGTAAAAGTTTAAATTGTTCCGTTTCGTTCAAGGTTGTGCTGTAGATTATGACCTGTGATGTACACTTACATTTACACATTTAACAGATGATTATATCCAAAGCGACTTACATTACATTAAACTAAACATCAATATCATCACGTGGATTCAACCCCCGCGGCTTCATGGGCAACTAACGCGATGTTCTAACCACTGAGCCACGAGAAGAAGATATACAGCAAAACCTTGACTAGATTATATTCGCGCGAAACTGTATACCAGCAGAGAGAAACTAAACTGCCCATCACTTATATAGGTCTTGTCCTCACTGTTGTGGGTGTGTCCTCCTGCAGTCATCACAATCTATAAAGTGCTTTGTTGTTCTTCATGTTGTCGAGTCATCTGTGTTCTGGGCTCGTGTGCATAAAGACACTCAGAGAGTCAAATTCTACTTTTCAGTGTCAAAGTTCGAAGAATGACTGTGACTTCACCTTCGCTTGCTCCTATTGGCTGATTCAGAGGTCAAGGGCATCTGCATCTATAGATGTATAATATGTTCAATGAAGAAATGTAACAGTAAAAAATATAAATTTTGTGTTTAAATCATTTATTCCTTAATTTACAACACTTAAGTCAGAATTTAAGAATCTTAAACCTTAAAGTTGCTTTTAGCTTCTTCACAGAGGTTTCCTACTCTTAAAAAAGTCTTTTGAGACTAAAGTCAAAGTTTATGACTGTTCTTAAGAGCATTCTGGAGAAGTTTTGAACAACTTAAGAGTTATAAAGAGTGATAAAACACTATCAGGGGGAGCGGCTCCGTCTGTTGTCACCGGAGATGATCTTCTGGATTATTCATGTGGTTTTCCCGAAACAAAGTGACGGTACAGATACTGAAACAAAGTTTTACAAAAGATCTTTTAAATTGAATGTATTGAAACAACCTGACAATAGTTTTAAGTAAAACAGCAACTGATGTTGTGGTCAGTTTATGACGTTTCTTACTTCCTCATTCAAGCGTGTTTTGAACTCACTCACGTGTTCCAGTTTTGAATTTGTCCTTTACCTCTGCCCTTTATGACGGTTATGCCTGAGGCACAGGCGTGTATGATCTCAGTTCATAAACATGTTTATCCATAACTGCACACAGTGTTTAGCAGAGGGGTTCTGTAAAGCCATTCTCAGCGCAAACAAGGACATAAATCATCATTAAAGGACATTAAAACACAAAATGGGACACGTTGTACTCATGCAGACTTCACACACATATTAAGAAGGGTGCAATAATGATGACAAACAGACATTAAAACTACATTCAGACAATGTTTAACATGACGCAGCAGTCCTACATTGACTATGAACTGTCTGCGGACACATAATATATATACTGTGTTGCCATAACAAGACTGGTCCGACCGCTGTGTATGTTTTAAACTAGATGACTATTCTTTTATGAGCAGACAAAGATCAGAGGACATATGAGACCTGCAGACGTATGCGGAAACCATGGACTCTTAAAGCTAATCCTGTTCTGAGAAAAACATTGTTTCTGGAACAGAGCAGAAAAACTGGTTTTGTTATGCTTGTTGACTACGTGACATATCATATCATACTAATGAATGTTTGACATGAGCATCTGAAGCATTTTAAGCAGCATATTGTTGGATGATTACAGATAACCGCTGTAAAAATGACACATGTTGAAACTTGCCCATTATTTCTTAACAACAGGTATGTTCACTGAAACGAAAACAAATGGGTGGCGTTGATTGTGTAACTGTGAAATCAATGGAGAAGTGTTGTTCTGTTGCTATATCATGGGATCTCAGTGGTTGTGGACCTGCTGACTGCAGTCAACTATCAACTTTCCAAACTTTGGGGAAATTCATCCTGAACACTTGTTTGCTCCAGAATCCAGAGCTGGAGGACGAATCAGGGTTTACATTTGCTCTCATTTGACATGAGATTTACATCCGCTTTCAAAACACAAACAAATGTGCACCTGACTCACATTCACAATGTATAGGGATTTAAAAGAGTAAATACGTTAAGACTTTAATAATAAAAGATCATTGCCATTGTACACAACTTTATTAACAAACACTTATCAGTGTCTTTATTCATTAACGCACTTCGTGTTTTCTGTATTACAGTTTCCTTTGGCAGGAAGAATTAAACCAAGAGCTCATTTCCTTGTCTGTAAATGCTTCATTGGTGACAGATGTGCCCAAACTCTTCCTTATGAAGGCCAGAAAACTTCTCAAAAATAAAGTCCATATACCAAACTGTTCTACTGAAATTGAGCTTGATTTCCTTTGATTTCACAGCATTTAAAGAAATGAACAGAAATACTGCTCCAGATATAAAACTGCATTCGTTGTGCAAATCACAAAGGTTTTAAGTTCAATTCATCTTGCAATGTACACAGTATAAAGTACAAAGACACAATGGCATGCAGTAAATAGAAACCGAACCACTCCTATTCTAAAGAAATCACGTGACAAGTGAAAATGGAAACAGAAACCGTCCTGTTTAAAGACAAGTACAGGCAAAGAACAATGAAAATAAAAATGAAAAAGACCAGAAGAATCCAAAAATAACTTTGACTTCAAAGTAACTTCTTTAAAATAAAATATCTTTATTAACAAAAAATATTTTAAATTTAAATGCAAACTAAAGTTGTGCGCATTAGAGACTGACGCCAACGAAAGAAAAAGGTTCAAGTTGTTATTTTGGTTTTATTGCACACAAAACGTATTCTCTGTCTTTCCTAACTTTCCCAACCGTCTATGTAGCTCTGGGACGACCTTCATATGTGTTCTGAAGATGATGGAGGACTGCGGGTGTCAAACGACTTGAGTGATGAAATAATGACATCATTTTCATTCTGTGTTGGGGTCTCCCTTTAATACTGAAGGGTTAATGTTGGGCCTAAAATAATGTGTGACATCATGTGACCAAAACTAACTCTCGAGAGAGTATTTTTACCAGCTTAAAGCAAGTCAACATTCATTGATTATTTTATTTGGACCTTATGAGAGCTTGATGAGCACGGAGGAAAAAGGATGTTTGTCTTTCTGCATTACGTGCTAAAAAGAATAAAAACAACAAACGACGGAAGACTATAATATTGGATTTAAGCTTTTACCACCTCAACATATGACGCATCACTCGCTCTAGATTCTGATTGGATGACTTCTTTGCTGCAACCTGCCATGGACATTCAACCCCGCCCACAACCAAGAGTGATGGCCCAAGCCGCGCCCACAAACCCTGAATCAACTCTGTCTAAACAACAAAGCAGCGAAGTGACAGAATCAAATGATAATAAAATATCTATAATATGAACAAATCAATAGACATTCATGTTAAGCGCTAATTACATAATTATGAATATGTAAAAAAAAAGAAATTAATTCAATAATGTGACATATAGAGGTAAATAACAATATGACATATAGATGTAAATAAATTAAAAGTCTTTGCCACAACACATTTATTTACTCGATTTACATTTGTACTTCGTTCACGTGACCTACAAGTGGAATCATTTCACTAAATATTTAAATAAAAAAAACCGCGTGACAGTCAAACTCGTGTACGTGTATCCTTAATACAAACACAGCTGCCATAAAACACTAAAACTGTTTATGAAACTCGTGGTCAGATTTAACATTAATGCATGCATTTAAACGACTGCATTTAAACTGAACTACTGCATTAAACCAAAGAGAATAAGCGCAAACTGTGCTGAATTACGATTGAATAGAAATATCGTGAAAGCGACAAGCATACAGAATGACATAAATGCATTCTTACATCATTAATATCGTCATTATTAACAGTGAGTGATGCTGTAATGTGTGTTGTGTGATTAAATACCTGAAAACTGAGAGAAAGAGGAAAGAATAACAGAGACATGAAGCTCTTGAGACTGCTCTTCTTCTTCTTCTTCTTCTGTGGTGTTTAAACGACGCGCATTGTTGCACTACCGCCATCTTGTGCTTCGGCTATCGACGGCCTATTTACTCGAGTCTGTTTTGACATTAGTTCCGTTGTCATTTTAATACCTGAGAAGATACTTGTGACTCGAACACCTCCATCATTACAGTTAATCCCACATAACATCTTTCTTTAAGAATCACAAATATATCCGAACACGTTATAACTCTGAGTCTGCGTCAGTACGTCACAGAAGTGTGCGCGAGACCTCTAGTGTTCATATGAGGGAACTGCAGGACACACGAGTTCTGTCTCTGTGCGCTTTTATGATGCTGAATCATTATAATATAATTCATTCATTTCCTGCCAGTGTGTTTATTAATAATATAATTCAGTGTCTGTGTTTTTAAATCCCTTCAAATGTTTTTGACATATTAAAGCGAGAGGACAATGACACATTCATATAAAGTGCTTTATGAGTTCACATAATAAAAGTCCTCCTTCTCTTCAGATGTGTGGAGGGGCCGGGGGGGATTATGGAGGATGAGCAGCGCTCACTGAAACATCAACTGACGTCTGTGTTCTGACCACAGAGGAGCATCTCTGAACTTTATGTTTCACTAAACATCACATTTATCTTGACACTATAATAACACGACTAATATTCTACTGTTCTTGTTATAAATCCATATTTGCTCACATGTGTTCTGCTGGCAGACTCTCAGACACACACGTGTATACAGACAATATCAGAGGTTTATTCACATTACTGGTGCTGCTTGAATGATTTGAGGTTTATTGTATAGATTTGTGTGTTTATAAAGGTTTGTGTGTCAGTGGTGTGGTGGTGAGTGAGGAGGAAGGAAACTGTGGATCTCCATCATGAACAGACCCACAGCACAAAGACCTCTAGAGACGCTTCATCTGTTCAATCTTTACTCTCGGTCACGTTCATAATAGTGTGAAGATAAAAACCTTCACAATGTGTCTGATATTTCTTCAGTGTTTGTTCTTCTGGCATTTGGACGGTGAGTTAGGTTTTATTTTTACACATTTAGTTCTTGCTGTAAACTGTAAACTTTTATAAATGCAGATTATTTGATCATTTTAACTTTATTTACATACAAAGTGTTTAGTTGTGTTTAATAAACTCATTTGCATTTTCTATAATGTCAGTAATGTGTTTGTGTTGTTGAGGTGTGTTTGGTGATGAAGTGAAGTCAGTGTCAGTGATGGAGGGAGACACTGTCACCTTATATACTGATGTCACTCACATACACACAGATGATGTGATCGAGTGGATGTTTGGTGTTCAGAGTCCAGATGAGATTATAGCTGAACTGAACAGAGAAGCCAATAAAACATCATTTATCAATGAGAGATTGAAGAATCATTTACAGATAGATGATCAGACTGGATCTCTCATCATCACAAACATCACAACTGAACACACTGGACTTTATCAACTAGAGATCAACAGAAAACCTTCTGTTCTCATCAGACACTTCAATCTGACCGTCTATGGTGAGCTGAGATTAATACATTTTAACCAGCATAATCCTTCAAGTATAAAATATTTTAAATAAATAAATGTTGAAGTGAATGTGTGTCATGACAAACTTGTAATAAACATAAACTGGTTTAGGAAAACTGTTTTCTAAGCAAATATTTCAAATAAAATTGAGTTTGCTGTTTATTACTTTGATTGGTTGCAGTTATTCCAGCTCGTCTGCCTGTTCCTGTCATCAGAGTGTCATCTTCTTCATCTTCATCATGTTCAGTGTTGTGTTCAGTGATGAATGCGTCACATGTGAGTGTCTCCTGGTATAACGGAAGCATTATTCACTCCAGCATCAGTGTGTCTGATGTTAAATCCACCGCATCTTTACATCTGGAGGTGGAATATCATGACAGCAACACATACAGATGTGTCATCAACAATCCCATCACAAACCAAACTCAACATCTACACATCAATGATCTCTGTCACAAGCTTTCAGGTCAGCAGCTCACTCTGTGCTCAAAGTTTTTCCTTTGCTTTGGCTTAATAATAGTCATTGTTTGTCTCTTTGAACATAAACACAAAAGTCTCTTTCATTTCATTTCCTCAGTTTGTGTCGAGTGTTGTGGTTTTACTGAAGCTGTGATCCGATTGGTCGTCTCTGCTGTAGTGGGTGTGGCTACCATCGGTGTTGTCATATATGACATCAGATCCAGATGAGAATCACCATAAAGCTCTGATGGATCAGATATTCAAAATGAGATTGAATTGATAGAGTTTATTCGAGTCAGTCTTAAACTCTTGTCTTTATTAAATCTTCATCTATTGCCTCTATAAAATAATTCAAAAGAAATAAAAGCTTCTTCTGGGAGGTTTGCTGGTCTGATTCAGAGTCCTGGAGCTATGACATGTCACTGTGAGGTTTTTAGTGAAAGTGCTCTACAGTAATATGATGTTCTATAAAGCTGATGTGAAAACCTATAAATAAAAATGTGAAAGCAAATAAACATTTGTTCAATTGTAATAAGCTGTGTGTTTGTGTACATGTAAAGCGGTCTTTATGATATCTATGTATATATGTTGATCAAATAATGCACCAGCAATTCCCACAGTGGTGGTCTTGACCGGTCTTGAAAATAAAATCAGAGACAACAAAGTCTAGACCAAGACAAGACTTGGACCAAAGACAGTCGAGACAAGACCAAGACTATCAAAAAAGGTATTGAGCCCAGTCTTGAGTCCTACAACACTAGATATTAACAAATCTGATCCTGTGTTCTTGTGTCATGACATTCTATCGCTGTGTGATGGAGACATCTAGTGCTCATCTATGGAAACTGTATGAGATTTGATTTGACTTTTATGTACACACACGTGTGTTAGTTGCTGGTGAAGTGTTAGAATTCAACATGGCAGCGGCGTGAAATGAGTTTTTACCACTCCGAAGCAGTTTTCAAAATCTCTAAGACAGCGCTTTTTTAACTTCTTGTTGAGTTCACACACTCTCAAGTGGCCAAGACTGCAAGTGGGTGTGGTTATTTGGACAAAGCCTTTAATCCACTGTAATGATGTGTCTATCTTTATGTTTTTGGAGTGTTTATCATGTTTTTGTGCATATGCGTCAATGCACTCTGCCGTTGTCCTCGAGCAAAGCATAAGACATTCTGTTTAAGATAAAGGGTCCTCACGTATTGTGTGGACCACAGAACCGCTCTTGCTCGAGGGGAAAGGTGGGGAGGGGTGTCACGTTTTATTCATATATAATCTCTGTGTGCAGGAGGAAAGAGCGCCTTTTCTCTGCACCGCATCTCATTGCTTATGATGCAGATCAAATGACAATAAAACACTTTGTAAAGTACCTCATGCCTCTGTGCGTTGCGTTTGTCTCGGCTGACTCACCTAGTTTAAGGAATAATAAAATTGCACAACACCACCATCCCCATTGTCTTGCAGTGCATACACAATTTTTGCTCACCTTACCTCTAGTGCTGAGAAAAGCGCTGGCTGCATAAACATGAACCAGCATCCGTGCCCTGACCACGCATGGAGGTGGAGCAAGATATTGATCGGATGTGGTTTTCAATGGAAACAACACACATGTGCACTGCTGGTGTGGACAAAGACTTTGGCCACATTGCAACGTAGAGAAACATATCTAGCCTACTACTAGTACTGTTTTTAAACATAAAACTTTGAATAAAACAAGAATTTTAGAGAAAATGATATGTGTAAGCATTCTACTGAGTTTATACTCGTGGCATTTGGACGGTAAGTGATTTTTTTGTAAGTGTGAAGGTGTTAAACTTTTCTCAATAGATATAACAGTATAACAGTAGCACAGTAAAGGATTTTCATTGGCTGCTTTATTCTCTGATATAATCACTTCAATCAATTTTATCCGATGTAATGTTTACTGTATCTCAGCTTCTTCAGGTCAGTGTTTCCAGCGTTCACAAAACTTTGTTTTCTGACATTAAGTAATGAGTTGTGTTTTAATCATTCCTGTAATGTTGTTCAGTTGTGTTTGGTGATGTAGTGAAGATTACATTGATGGAGGGACATTCTGTTACTCTACACACGGATGTTACTGAACTAAAGAAAAATGATGTCATCCAGTGGGCATTTGGTGTTCAGAGTCCAGATCAGATTATAGCGGAAATCAACAGAGACGTCAATATGACATCATCTATCAAGAAAAGATTGAAGAAAAATTTACAGGTGGATGATCAGACTGGATCTCTCATCATCACAAACATCACAACTGAACACACTGGACTTTATCAAGTGACCATCATCAGAAATACTCTTCAAAACAAACACTTTAAGGTTTCTGTCTACGGTGAGTTGAGAAACATAAACGGTTTTGTTTGTCCTAATCAGTGTAGTGTTAAAAATAAAATAATAATAACTAGATGTGTCCAATTTTCTGAAGAAACTATGAGTGAACCCTGCTGAACAGGAAGTAAAGCAAACTACAGCAGGACAAGTCAACTGGGGTTGTTGCTAGAAGGACTACAGCTAGGGCCGGAAGTGGTCCAAAACCGGTCAAATCTCCCAAAAGACGTCTTGTACCCTCAGAAGTTAATGCAGGAAGGGTACAGAGAAGGTTCTCAGAGAAGGGATGACTGTGTTGTTTTTATAACTGCATTCATTAGGTATGATTTAAACGACTACATTTACAAAAAAACGCTGTTCATCTCCCTCCTTCTAAGTGCATGGGGCACATGAATGCGATTGGCATCACTGGAAAATATGATAATAGCACTTTGTACAGACCAATTGATTTGCTTTATAAAATGCTGGTTTATGCCAAGGGTCAGGGATTAGCATACTTTTGTGCTGAATGTGTTAGCGTTTTTGACTTTCGTTGATTTGTCTTTCATAAATTCAACCAAATATCTTCTTGAAAAACCAATGTACACATCTTTGATTTACTGGACTGAATTTTTGGGTGAACGAACACATTTAAGGAATATAAAACAAAATTAAAGGACAATATCCTGTTTACTTAAATGTCACGAAAAGGCGCAAATACCGGGTGCAATATTTGTGTTTGTGTTTTAATATATGACCTACACAGCAACAAAAACAGTATAAAAGGAACAAAATGCAATAACAGTATCAAGCTAAGCAAGACTAGACGTGCCTTGATGCCTCTTGCCTTGGAGTTCATCCTCTGAAAGCAACATTTTGTAGCTTTCAGACGCAGCCCACATCCTGCTGTAATCTAAAAGTCAAGTCTGGTAAACTCTGACCCGCAAATTCTTATCACATGACGAAGTGTTATCAATAGTGCACCATGCACTCGACCATGTAGTGTATGGATTTAAGAAGGGTAGTATCGTCCCAAATGAAATATTAAACACAAGTATATCGGTTACCCAGACGAGCGCAAATGAAGTCAATAGAAATCAATTTGTACATTTGAATGTAGTTTTCATCTGCCTGTCTGTCATCATCAGACTAAAGCGTTATCACTCTGCAGGAGAGATTTGCTCGAGCAGCGTCTGATAGCTTCTCTTTCCTTCCACTGCTTAAGTGAAACTGCGACCGGAGAGTGTGAAGTGTCCACCATTCCACACTTCATATTTTCGGTTGAAAAAGTGCATCATCAGGGTACTTAAAGCGCACTTCTTTTGATTAAGTGCTTAGTAGAGACGCCTAGTCTCACCAATTTGGTGAACTAGGCTGTCACTAGAAGACAGCATGACCATTTCAGAGGATGACATGCTTTTAATAGTAACCCTCAGTTCGATTTTGTACAATGCAGCTTTAAAATAATTAAATCACCAATAGCAATGCAAATATAAAAGGTGATTTTCATGGTTGCTATAGTCCTGTGGTGAAAAAATGTCATATTAAAAGTCCAGTGTGACCATATAGGCACAAAGGTTTTGTCCAGAAAAAGTAGAGAAAAATAGTGTCATGATTTGGTAGGAAGAACCCAAGTGCAGGCAGCAGTGAAGGGGTTAAACAAGGCTTTAATATAGAAAACAAACAGAAAACAAACACCCATGACGGGGTAACAAAACAAGAACAGGGGACACTATAACATAAAAACGATATACTAAAAATAACTCACCACACTCGACAAGGACTAAAACACCAAGACTAAACAGAACACTCACATAGACTAGACTATCCTTTAACATGGAGGGAACCAGGACGAGGGAACCAGGACGAGGGAACCAGGACGAGGGAACCAGGACGAGGGAACCAGGACGAGGGAACCAGGACGAGGGAACCAGGACGAGGGAACCAGGACGAGGGAACCAGGACGAGGGAACCAGGACGAGGGAACCAGGACGAGGGAACCAGGACGAGGGAACCAGGACGAGGGAACCAGGACGAGGGAACCAGGACGAGGGAACCAGGACGAGGGAACCAGGACGAAGAACATGGATACAAGTACAACGAACGAGCACAAGACAATAGACAAGAGGGCATTAAATAGAGAAACTAATAAAGGAGATCACGATGGGCAGGTGTGGGTAATGAGACACAGGAGGAAAGCAATACTAGGAACGAGAGTCCTGATTGACAATAACATGCTTCTCTCCACATAAAACACGTGGGTCTGTCATGATTCTGCCCCAGACCAGAAAATCAAGACAAGAGAAGGCAGAATCATGACAAATAGTGATAGTAGTGTCCTTCCAAACACCGCCAATAATAATCATAATGAATATAAAGAGACAGCCAAAGGTGTGACATTGTCCTCTGAGCTCGAAAAATATAATTTAATTTGTTATTAATTTACTTTGATTGTTCCCTTTTTCCAGCTCGTCTTCCTGTTCCTGTGATCTCCAGAAACTCTTCTCAATGTTCTTCATCATCTTCATCATCATCATCATGTTGTGTGTTGTGTTCAGTGCTGAATGTGTCACATGATGTGAGTCTCTCCTGGTACAAAGGAAAGAGTTTATTGTCCAGCATCAGTGTGTCTGATCTCAACATCAGACTCTCTCTTCCTCTGGAGGTGGAATATCAGGACAACAACACATACAGATGTGTGCTGAACAATCCCATCACAAACCTCACACAACATCTGGACATCACTCATGTCTGTCACAAGTGTTCAGGTGATTTCATTATGTATTTTCACTGTTTCCTTTTGTTTTACTAGATTGTAAAATGGTTCTTGGAATATGAACACAAACATCTCTTTCAATTCTGTCCTTCAGTTTGTGTGTGCTGTTTGGGTCGTACTGAAGCTGTGATCCGATTGGTTGTTTCTGCTGTAGTGGGTGTGGCTACTGTTGCTGTTCTTGTTTATGACGTCAGATCCAGATGAGAATCAACATCAACCTCCGAGGAATAATCTTGTGCTTTCTTCAAGAATATTTTTGAGTTAGTTTTAAACTATGCTCTTTGTTAAAACTTGATGTAGTCTTTATTAAATAATCAAAAAGTTATGCAAGGACAGAATTTGCACATTTTCTTTTATTCATATATGAATTGCAAACACAAATAGGCATCTGCAACCTCTCAAACCTGTCACCCACCTTGACTTTTGCTACTACTGTCGCGATAAACACAACTTGTGCACTTGAAAGAATAATTCATTTACTACATCATTATACCAACACAGAACAGAAAGACAAGATTTAACAAACACAATACAGTTTACTACACATTTATTAATGATACAAATTTAAGTACACAGTTATTAGACACAGATTTATATTATTGTCCTTCGTGATAGTTTAAATAATGAGATTTAGACTCATAAAATGAAACGATGAGTATTTATCTAATCTTAACACTGAAGATAGCAACAAGATTAGCTGATGGACACAGATCATGTCGACAGGCTTTAACCCCATTTAAAGTTTAAATCATCAGCTTGCTAGTATTATGACAGTCATTGTTGCGGTTGCCAAAACCCCATTACAGTTTCATTAAACAAATGGTCATAAATAAACAATTCCAACAATTACTAGCTCATATTTCAGCTAACGTTAGCTATCATAATCTAATGGATGTTGTACTGAATTTAGGGCTAACGCTAGCAATGCTCACTTCGGGTTCATTAAGTTAGCAAGGCAAATCAAGCTCGACATCCATTTTGTTTTGATCCTTAATAAAATCAATCTAAGGTTAAAGAGACAAAACTTCATGCACATGATGAAAGTACTCATAATTGTTGTCCATTCTGTCCATGCAACTTGCTTTTCAATGGCCCAGTATAGTTCAGTGTGACTCAACTCGCCAACCTCGGATCTTGAGCCCAAAACTGCCCACATTGAGCTGCAACGTTTCCCACAAAACGGCATTCTGGTGTAAATATTACCTCAGAGACAGTTGAAGCCAGATTCACAGCGTAAGGCCACGTGTCTCCACACATTTATGCATTTGGCAGACGCAAAGCGACTTACATTGCATTATCCTATACATTATACATAGGTATCTGCAATCCCCTGAGATCAAACCCGCAACCTTGCGTTGTTAACACAATCCTCTTATCACTGAGATACAGGAAAGGATTGTTACACATAACACAACAAGTACAAAAGACATGGTACTGTCACGACTCTGTCACAACACTAGTACTGTCCACAGAACTAGAAAACTCATGACAAGGACAGAATCATGACTCCTCTTCATCAGAGGTGCTTCTGGAGAATATACTGCTCTCTTCATCTTTCTGAGCTCCTTTACATTGTGATGTTTTTATGAGACCTGAAAAATAAAAAAACATTATATTAACAGCAATGTCACAATTGTGCAGGAAAGTTTTTGTTTACTGTAAGATGAGCTAAGACTTGCTTTCATGATGCTTTCTTTTGTATATGTAGACACTGATGATGATGATGATCCCAAGAACAACTGATATTATAATGGCCCACACGGGAGGAGAATCTACAAGAGTAAAGAGAGATCAGGTAAAACTTGAATAACATCTGATCCAGGAATTTATAACTGCACTTAAGAATATCATGTCAATAATAAGGTTTCTTCAGAGTTTTTATGATTTCTCGTAACATTACAATGTAACAAACACAAATGTGTTAAAAACAACACTGACACGAACTATATAGACATGACACACATTCAAAGACCTCACGTCCAGTCTCCAGAATGTATTATAACACAGAGCCGTCATTTGAAACATAACATACATGTGACAAACCTGCAGACGTGTGACAGACATGAGTGATGTTGAGATGTTGTGTGAGGTTTGTGATGGGATTGTTCAGCACACATCTGTATGTGTTTGTATCCTGATATTCCACCTCCAGAGGAAGAGAGAGTCTGATGTTGAGATCAGACACACTGATGCTGGACAATAAACTCTTTCCTTTGTACCAGGAGAGACTCACATCATGTGACACATTCAGCACTGAACACAACACACAACATGATGATGATGATGAAGAACATTGAGAAGAGTCTCTGGAGATCACAGGAACAGTCAGACGAGCTGAAAAAGAGAAAACAATATTGTTCATATACATTTATATTTGTTCATATTTATACAATTGAAAACTCGAACAAATTAATCGAATGCTCACAATTAACAGTAACACAGAATTTCTTGTATGAGATCTTATTCTTTCTGATCATTAGTGTATAAAGTCCAGAGTGTTGAGATGTGACGTCTGTGATGGTGAGATCTCCAGTCTGATTGTTCATCTTCAGTCTGTCTTTGAATCTCATATCATTAGTCACCTTGATGCTTTTGTCTATTCTAATGATTTTCGCGAGAACAATGTTTTTGGGTCCAAAGCTCCACAGTGGGCGAATCACATCATGTGTGTGTATGTGAGTGAGATCAGTGTGTAGAGTAACAGAATGTCCCTCCATCACTGACACTGACTTCACTTCATCACCAAACACACCTGAACAACACAGAGACAGAGATAGTTTATGTCTACAAAAAACAACATAGTAATAATAACCAATTATAAACAACACTATTGTCTGTAAATATTTGCAGAGTTTGGCTCAAAAATCATTTTTTTAGTATTGCATCATGTTTTTATTGTGTTAGTTAGCTGTGTTTATTAGTTATTATGGTTCAAAACAAACCAACTGCAGTTTGATTGATATTACTTTAGTTATCTAATTTTGGAACCAAACTCTTAATTTTTTTGTATGTGTCTAGTAGCCTTAAAATTGTCATACGATTGTAATTCACTATACTATATTTCAGCTACTATTAGTTGAATTTGAATTAAATAGCTTTTATTGTCTAAAAAGAGATGAAGTCATTTAAAATTGAATACAGTAGGTCTAACCCTAACCCTAACCCAATGTTGTATCAAATGTTCCCACTAGATAGAGCTGGAAAACATTTAAATGTATTATTATATTACACAAATCGCTTTACACAATGATTCTGGTGTAAAAGTATAAAATAACCAACATTGGTTCCATGTTTCTTACACAACATGATTGTAATTGATCCAAGCAAAGACACAGCTACTTACTACTGTGAGATTTATTGTGACTTTTGGGGTTACGAGTTGAGCTTGTGTGGTGTGCATGCGCGGCGTAGTTCATGTTAATGTCGCCTCAAGGAGATACCTTGGCTAACAAAGTAAATAAAAGTTATATTGCCGGTCGTGACTGCCTGCATTTTCTATGCTGGAACCCTTCCGAGGATAGTGAACTTCTTCTTATCGTGCTCTTACATGAATTGGGGGGAGCGTGTTTGGAACAAGTGCTGTGGAAAGTTAAACTGTTTTTCGGCGGGTAGTCGGATTACATTAAATGGATACGGCTTCACTTTACGATGTAAATGAGAGTTTTGTGATAACCATAACTGCGAAGAGTGAAGGTTTACATTAACTGCACATAGACCTACTGTATGTGGTTCTCAGTGATTAAACATTACATTTTATTTGTGCTTCCTGCCAGCACAAGTCATGACGTATCAAGTTTCGTTAACAAATTTCTATTAGCCTATTAATATTTAAATAGCTACACTGCATAAAACTTTTCTTATTTAGCCAAACAGATAGCTTATTATTTAACACAAGCGAAGTCATAAATCCTGTATGAGGAAAAAGTGAAAATAATAGCCTACATACGTTTAACCTATGGGATGAATTCTTCTTTGGAGCTTTATGAACTTACTGTTTTTTTGGATGAACATTTTAAACAGCTGGCGTCATTGCATTCTGTCATGTTAGCAAAACAATTAATAAAAGCTACACTTACTATTTTCAAAAATCACATATAGGCCAAATTTTTTAACAGCTAAGAGTAAATGCCAAATTTTTATAATCAATGCAAAAATCCATGGCCTATTTTGCCATAAGAAACTTAAGATAAGATATGACACGAAAAAATCATTTGAATTTGCTGATTCAAAGCCAAAAAACAAAAGCATATGATTTGCATATTTAAGGTTAAACAAGCGGCACACGAAGTGACTGTGATAGTGATTTGATATTTTTGACATTTTCTAAATGTAAAACAAAGTGCTCTGTACATGTTTTCTCCTTCACTAGAAGTTAAAACATAGCTTTGTCACAGGAAGTGAAATCTTCATTTTTTCTATTTGCTCTAATTCAAACGAAAGATAATAACAGTTGGAAATATTAAATAGCATAAATGTTGTGGAACATAATAAAGTAATTCTCTCTCTCTCGTAGACTTTGTGCACGAGCGTAGTGACGAACTTCCGCTGTCGCCAGAAGTCGGGATGTAAGTCGGGTTTGCTCTCGATCTGCCAAATATAAGCATTAACGTCGATGCCTGGTCTTTTGCTCCAACAAACCACCGGGACAAATGACTTAAGCTCTATATATCGAATTATATCCACAACTACGAGGATCAATTGTTTAATCTTATGTGGTGCTGACAGCTAACGTTAGTGGCTAACTTCGTACTTATTAAAGAGTTATATTAAACACGAAATACCTTCGCTAAATCTTCCGGAACACAAGAAACGCCGTGTTATTAAAGATGATAGCTGTTTAGTTTAGTGTATGGTGAAGTCATAGCTTACGCTACACTGAACATAGCTAGCATAACTAGCTTAGCCACAGCGTACGTTACACTGAACATAGCTTAGCCACTAACGTTAGCTGTCGGCACCACATTCGCTTAAATTTATCCTCGTAGTTGTATATATGTATGTATATATATATACACACACATATATATAGATATACAGAGCTTAAATCATTTGTCCCGGTTGTTTGTTGGAGCAAAGGAACAGGCATCAATGATGAGCTTCATATCATCGGACAAAGGAGAGAAACTTTTTTTTAATTTAAGGAACCAGAGTAGAGAACCCACAGTGATCAAATGGTTTTATTCACTTTTAAATCTCTAAATATAATTATGAATTATTCTCTTAAGTGAGCTGACAAGGATAACAAGGATTATTATTAACAATTTAAAAAAAAAACTGAATTTACCTATTACAATCAGATGGGATACGAAGAGAAACATATGGACGTCCATGGTGCTGACTTCAGAGGAGTTGATGTGAAAGTGTTGCTATGAACGATCATCTGTGATGGGAGGTGTTAGGGTACACAACACACCGCAATGACTTTATCACTGCTGCAGGCGTGCAAAAAAGGTTACTAACCCCACCCAACCCCACCCAACCTTATGCAAACATTCACTGACTTAACCCTCCCTTTTACCTTTTGGTATGCAACAATACTATTTATAGTATTAATTAAGGGAATGGAGACACACACTGTATGTTCTACCAGGCTTGTGTGTGTTCTTTTATAAGATTACAAAAAGCAAAGAGAGAGTTTGACAACTTCGTTTTCATTCATAAGGACTATATTGACATCATCCATTCATCTAAAGACAAAGTTTAAAGCGATATGTTACACGCTAAAGTCTTTGGATCGTTTAAAGTGGCCATGACTGGATTTGTCACGCTAATCTGGAAACCCTACCTGTGTGCTTGGGCAGAAATTTTTCTCGGAAAATATAATAAAGAAGTTTTTAAATTGTATTGCAACATTAAGGTGACATGTTAACTGCACTTAAATGATCTACAATCAGATTGAATTCATTCGGATTGACAAAAAGGGGTACATGTTAACCTAGGCAGTAGTTTCAAACAGGAAATAGGGAAATAAACGCTTGCCAGGTCAAAAGGGAGAGGTTGTTGCTATAGAAGGGATACAGCCAGAAGTGGTGCAAAATCTCACCATATAATTACTATATTTCATAAGTTAACGCCTACACCTACCCCATCCCTAAACCTTTACTTACAATAATAAAAAAATATGAACTGTTTTTAGCATGACAAAAATATTCAGAATCAGAAGAGCTTTATTGCCAAATGTGCTTGCACACATAAGGAATTTTTCTTGTTGTTGGAAGCTTCTAGTATAGACATTCAACTCAATGACAATACATATACAATAAGTTTCTTTTAAGAAAGTCAAACTTGCTGACGAACTTAGCGGAACCACACAGTCCTCGACACGGGGCAAAGGAAAACAGTCTGGTTTTGTTAAAGCGTTAACTTTGCGAAAATCCGTGCAAAATCTCACAGTACCATCAGATTTTCCCACTAAAATACATGGAGAAGCCCAATCAGAAACCGAAGGTACTGCAATATTGTGGTCCTCCATATACTTAATTTCCCTCTCCATCAATTGCCGTTTCTCAGGTGAAACACGCTGCTTAATAGGCTTTGCATCCCCCACATCAATATCATGTTCAACTAAACGTACGTGACGGTGCATCAACAAATAACTCAGGAAAACTATGTAATAAACCACATAACTCCTGGGGCCTGTACCATGAAGCTGGTTTAGGTGGCTAGCCAGCTATGTTTCAGTTTAGTTTGAGCCAACCCTGGGTTTTAGGTACCATGAGAGTAGCTCGGCTTTCTTCGGTGTTGGTCGCCATGGTGTCTTACGCTGCACGGCTAACCTGCTCCGGGCAGATTCAATAGCATCTGGCTGCAGACAAGATGCACTGTCAGACACATGCACGCTCAGCCGCGCATGCGCACTCGTCACATGCACGCTCAGCCGCACATGCGCACTCGTCACATGCACGCTCAGCCGCACATGCGCACTCGTCACATGCACGCTCTAACGTGGTGAACTGTAAGATTCTATTAATAAAATGTAAATGTTACTGCTTTTTAAGAGTACCGTGAATACTGGTGGTTCAGGTCAAGGCCAGGTATTTATTATAATTATAGCTGAAATACATTACTAAACATCTACACTAATAATGAAAATACATTACTAAATAAAACCTTTTCTTGTACACGTATTCTTCCGGCCTAAAATTATAAACAAACACACATGTATACATAAATGACTCATTCTACAATAAAAAGGTGCTTGTTAATCAATGGTTTAATGATAAAGTTTTATTATGTAGACATGTAGCGAAGAACTACTCTGAGAGGGGAGGGGCTAGTTTGGATGTATATAGCAGTGAACCGGGGTGTCGATCAGAACACAACAGGGAGCGTTGAATCAACTGACATCTTTTATTCTTCCCACAATTACAAATCACCAGAGGGGAGAGCCAGAGTTCACAAGATAACTGAAGAATGCAACTTTGCGCAGATGTGTGCAGATGTGTGCAGATGTGTGCAGATGTGGTTTCCTCTTGTTCGACGCACATGAGCACACTGTGCTAAAAACTTGGTACGGATGATTCCGTTATAACTTGATTCTCGAGTGTGTATGCCGCGGACCCGTCACACGCGCTGTTCACACACACCTCGCGCTCTTCCGCTATTTCTCTGCCCGAGCGGTACTCGCCTTCATAATAAAGGCTCCTATGCGTGGGTCTTTTGCACAGCCGCCCCCAAATTGCTTGCAATTTGCCCCTGCAAAGACTCACATCTTACTCTGAAGAGACCGGGTTGCCGTGCACATCATCACTGTGATCTGAGATAGCAGGAAGAGGAATGAGTCTGGCCACTGGCCGAGTGTAGATCTTGTCCTTGATCTTCACATCCGCAGATCTAACATGACCATCTGCACTCTGATGCACTTTGACCACTCTGCCAACCGGCCAGAGGGCCCTGGGAAACTGTGGGTCCATTAGCAGCACCACTGCATTGACTGTCAGATCTGTAGGGGTGTCATGCCACTTTTGTCTGCGTTGGAGGGCTGGCAAATATTCTCTAATGAATCTTCCCCAGAAATGATCCGCCATCACTTGACAGTGTCTCCATCTTCGCTTACTTAGTCCCTCGCTCTTCTGGTACACCACCTGCGGCAGTGATCCATCTAGCCGCCCCATCAGAAGGACGTTTGGGGTTACTGCATCCAGGTCGGCCACATCAGATGAGGTATAGCCCAGAGGTTTTGCGTTGAGGATGGCCTCTACCTCCAGCAAAGTAGTATGGAGCACCTCTTCAGATATAGGTAGGGCCCCTATGACGGTACACAGGGCAGACTTCACAGACTTGATCTCTCTTTCCCACGTCCCCCCGAAGTGAGGAGCTGCAGGGGGGTTGAAGCGGAAATCAATTTTCTGTTCAGCCAGTAGTTGTTGTAGATCTGAGGACATGCTATTGAAGGACTCACGGAGCTCCTTCTCACCAGCCGTAAAGTTCGTCCCCCGGTCTGAATAGAGCTCTGCAGGAGCTCCCCGGCGAGCAATAAACCGTCTGAGGCTCATCAGGAAGGAATCCACATCCATACTGTGCAGGAGATCCAAATGCACCGCTCGGGTGGTAAGGCACTTATAGATGATTCCCCATCTCTTCTCTGAACGCCGTCCCATCTTGACGTGGAAAGGTCCAAAGCAGTCGACACCTGTAGAGAAGAACGTGGGCTTGTGTAGACGCAGACGGGCTTCAGGTAGGTCGGACATTCTTGGGATCAATGGCTTGGACTTCCATCTTCGGCACTCCTCGCATTGGTGTTGCACCTTCCGGACGGCCTCTCTGCCACGAAGAACCCAGAAGGTCCGGCGCAACTCTGCGAATACTCGCTCAGGGCCTGGATGACAGAGGCGGGCATCGTAATCCCGGATAAGAAGCCTTGTGGCTGAATGAGAGGGGTCCAACACAATGGGGTGCTTGAAAGCCGAATCCAACCACTCAGCATGTCGGAGTCGTCCTCCCACTCGTATAATGTCCTCCTCAGGATCTAACTCCGGTGAGAGGCTAAGTATGCGACTGCTTCTGAGCAGTGCCTTCCCTGCCCTCAGGTGGCGCAGCTCCTCTACGAAGCACTCAGATTGGACTCTCTTGAAAATCGTCATCTCTGCTTTCTGATAGTCGGCTGCGCTCAATGGCTCCTGTCCTGCCGCCCCATGCAGCTCCTGAGCTACGGACTTCACCATATCCTTCCATGACAGTGAGTGCACTGGCAGGGTCTCGGTTCCATCCAATCGGTTAATCACCCCGCATGTCGTCAGCTTCTTATATTCTGCCATGTCATGCTTGGGTTCCATGCCCGGCCAGGTGGGCCAGTCGTCGGGTCCTTTGAGGAGAAAAGTTGGCCCTTGGCTCCACCGATTAGGCATGGCTAGCTCTGCTAAGGTCTTGCCTCGCGTGACGTCATCAGCTGGGTTCTGTGCGGAGTCCACATAACGCCATGAACTTTGCTCTGTAAGCTCTTGGATTTCGGCTATGCGCGTACCGACGAAGACCTTGAAGCGGCAAGACTCTGACTTCAACCATGTGAGCACCGTAGTTGAGTCACTCCAGAGGATTGTCCCATCTGTCCTGATACTCAGCTCCTTCTTTATAGTCTGGGCAAGCTGGGCGGCTGACAATGCACCGCAGAGTTCGAAGCGGGGAATCGAGTGTTGCCGGCGGGGGGCCACTCTGGATCTAGCTGCTAGGAATGCCAGGTAGACTTCACCTTTGGTATCTTCGGTTCTCAAGTAAGATACTGCCCCGTAAGCCCTTTCGGAGGCGTCACTGAATAAGTGAATGTGTCTGGATACAACATTCTGATCTGCATGTGCGGGGACATATGCACGAGGTAAGGAGATGCGGGACAGCAAAGGCAACTCTGATTCCCATTCCTTCCATGCCTTCTGCAGGTCAGAGGGAAGAATCGGGTCGTCCCAATCCCGGGGTTTGTCCCACATGCGCTGGACGATCAGTTTAGCTCGAGTCGTGTAGGGTGAGATGAACCCTAGGGGATCGTACTGCCGGGCTAGCACCTTGTACACGTTCCTCATAGTCAATGATCCATAGTCCAATGGTCGGCTCTTGTAGCCTAAGGTGTCGGTTTCCCAGTGCCAGCTGAGTCCAAGGGTTGGCTCCGCCAGGCCAGACTCGTTGTGCGACAGCCACCTCTCCATACCATCAGACCTTGCTTCTCCGGGTAGGTGCTTAAGGACATCAGGCACGTTGCAGGCCCATTGACGAATCTCGAACCCGCCCGCAGCTAAGACTTCTCGGAGTCGGTCCACCAGGTCCTTGGCCTCCTCGGCCGTGGGCACACTCTGGAGACAGTTGTCCACATAAAAACACTGCTCCACCGAATACCTGACTTTTCCGTCTGGTCCACCATGGTCTCTCGCATGCTTCTGGAGAGCAAAAGTAACGCAGCACGGTGAGCACGCAGTACCAAACGGCAGAACTTGCCACTCAAAGATGTCTGGGGGTTCGTTACGTCTCATGTCCCTCCAAAGAAACCTGAGGAGTGCTCGATCTTCGGGAGGGAGGTGAACTTGTTGAAACATGCTGCGGATGTCTCCACTGATGGCTACAGCCCGCTCTCTGAAGCGCAGCAGAACCCCAAGCAGGGATGGTCCCAGTGTAGGACCGGGAAGGAGGGCATCATTAAGGCTCCTACCCTGGAACTGGTATGAACAGTTGAAGACTAGGCGGTTCTTCCCGTTGTGGCTCACTAGATGGTGGGGTATGAACCAAGATTCCTCCTTGAGTGATGTTTCCTGTGGATCAATCTTCCTGACAGCTCCTGCTTCTACCAGCTTGTGGATTGCGGAACAGTACTCGTTAGCCCTTTGAGGATCTCTTTCTAGGCGCCTCTCCAGACCTCTGAGACTTGGTAGGACTGCCTCTTTCGGTGCACTGAGGGTGGGAACCCCTCGTTTACGCAGCAGTGGGGTGACATACCGGAATACACCTGCAACATCTGTTCGCCTTGTCTTTGTCTCGAGGAGCTCCACCGCTTCCTGATCTTGCGTTGATCGTTCCACCAGTTTGCTGGTCTGGTAGGGCAGTACATCCATCTTCCAGAGCCTCTCTACATCCTGTGCTAAATCGGTCTGGGGAGAAACACTGGTGAAGAGACACTGCCTTGTGCCCATTGTCCACTGTATGAGATGCGCAGGTCCTTGGAGGGCCCACCCTAACCTAGTGCGGACAGCTGCCGGTCCTCCTGGTGGTCCCAATCTTACCGGCTCAACCGGGGTGAGTAGATGGGGGTAGTCAGCCCTGATCAGCACAAGTGGTTTCACATGCTCGAAGGGTTCTAGTGGAAAGTCTGCCAGATGCCTGTACTTCCTCGTAAGCCGTGCAATGGGGTAGGTGTGATCTGCCAAAGACAAGCACCGAGAAGTGAAAGCTTCTGTTATCTGGAAAGTCCTCTTGGGATGAGAGGGGGAGGATATGCTGAACGAGACAGAGGATCCTTTCAGCGTCTGAACCTCCTGTCGGATTGTGCGGAGGGCTAGGTCCTACAATTTCCAGCATCTCTTGTTTGCTCGTATCCACTCTCTGACCTCCTCTTTGGTGAGTTTCTGAATATCGGGGCACCTATTCAGGAAGTGGTTGTTGTTCTCACAATAAGGGCAGTACGGTTTCACATTGCCTCTTTTGGTCGGATTAAACAAGCGGTGACTCTCCTGCTTCCCTTCTTGACTCGGTATACGGCCTTCTGCTCCATGGAGTACTGTAGCTGCAGGTCGGCTGCGTCGGTTGTCTGATCTGTATCCTGTTGACCCTTGGGTGCGGACGTCTGAGAGGTTGTCGTAGCCTTGAGACACCAAGACTCGTGCCTGAGCCATTCTGCCAGATCACGTAACGTGTGGGTATGCCCATGACCGTGGAACATCTGACGCCGGAAGTTCGCTCTCATCTCTGCTGGAAGCTTGGAGAGGAGCCGAGCTACATGAGAACCACATCTTAGCTCCACATCTCCGTCTGGACCCAATGTCTTTAACATGCCCACCAGTGACTGTACATGCAGTGAGAATCTTTCAAAGGCTGCTAGGTCCCCTCGTCTGATCTCAGGTGAGTCCATGATGGTGGCAATCCTCTTTAGGGCTACATGATGCGGCTGGCCGAACTTCTCTGTCAGGGCTGCCATTGTGTCTGTGTAAGGCTGGAGTGAGTTTATAAAGGAATCAGCTATTAGGCAGGCTTCCTCGAGCTTAACGTGGTCCACAAGGATCTGGTACTTGAAGAGCTCAGGGGCATCAACAGGTAGAAGGTTGGTTAGGGCTAGCTTCAGCCTGGAAAACTCCATCGGGTCTTTATGAATGAATAGGGGGATTCTTGGCGCTGGTCCCTGGTATTCTCTTCGTCCCAGTGACATTGCTCCTGGCGACTGAGGTAAGCCTCGAGCGTGGTGCGGATAGCTCATGTCGACTCTAGTTGGGAATTGCTCTGCGTGAGACATAGGCAAAAGGGATCCTGACCTCTGTGTTCGAGGTCGTGCATCACAGTGTTCCTTACGTAATCTGTACGAGGAAGGATCGTGTTGGTGAGAGTGCTGGAGTTCAGGAGCTGATGCACTGGGCACTGCTTAGTCTCTCATGAGCTGCAGCTCGTTCATCATCCTATCTATCATGTTAATCACTCTGGTTTCCTCCACCCTTGAGGGCACAGAAGGGTACTCAGATGGTGGCCATGGCGGTGGCGGTAATTCTTCAAGCTCCTCTTCTTCTCTTAATTGGAAGTCATCGGACCTGAAGGGCGGAGGCATCGGCCACGGTTCTGCCGACCGTGTGCGGCATTCTACTCTCGGCTCTCGGGTAAAGGTAGGTATGGCGCGTGACCATGCTAGGTCCGTGTCTAGGGGGCGCTCCCCTGAGTCGGTGAAGGACTCATCCCTCATGTAAGGGGTCTTGTTCCATGTAACATGAGACTGCGGGATCCACTCAGCGGCTCCGGATGTGAAGGAGGACGTACTGTAACGTGTTGGGCTAGACCTCCTCGGTGGCGCTGCTCCGACCACATAATCTTGTAAATACTCTGGTTGTCTTGTTTGGCGCTTAGGCCGGGCAGGCGTGGCCCACGTTGCTCCATCACTCGGCTGCATACTCCCGGCACAGCTGCTATCCGGCTCGAAGGACCACAAATGTAGCGAAGAACTACTCTGAGAGGGGAGGGGCTAGTTTGGATGTATATAGCAGTGAACCGGGGTGTCGATCAGAACACAACAGGGAGCGTTGAATCAACTGACATCTTTTATTCTTCCCACAATTACAAATCACCAGAGGGGAGAGCCAGAGTTCACAAGATAACTGAGGAATGCAACTTTGCGCAGATGTGTGCAGATGTGTGCAGATGTGTGCAGATGTGGTTTCCTCTTGTTCGACGCACATGAGCACACTGTGCTAAAAACTTGGTACGGATGATTCCGTTATAACTTGATTCTCGAGTGTGTATGCCGCGGACCCGTCACACGCGCTGTTCACACACACCTCGCGCTCTTCCGCTATTTCTCTGCCCGAGCGGTACTCGCCTTCATAATAAAGGCTCCTATGCGTGGGTCTTTTGCACAAGACATATATATATATATATATAAAGAGCAGGCTCACATCTGTTTTTTTGCGAAATAGAGGCTTCCATATCAGTTTTCAATGCATATGTGGCATAAAATCATAACACAAAACAAAAAAATGGACAACCCTGTTCAATTTTGTACTCGACAAAAGACTCTAAGATGCATTTTGTCCACCACATTCTCTAAAAATGTTTGCATGTCCTGCATAAAAACAAACATCAGAGGCTTTACACTATCATGTTCTATGAAATGTGTACTGAAGAACTGTTCCAAGGCCTCTGCAGCTTCATCATCCTCCATGAACTGAGCCAAGAAGATTCCCAGAGAGTCAGTTGTGATCAGAAGGTTGCTGGTTCAAATCTCAGTGTCAGCAGGTCATGACTGAAGGGCCCTTGAGCAAGGCACCTAACCCCTGATTGCTCTGCAGTAATGTGCCACTGTAAAAAAAAAAAAAATTACTTGTAAGTCGCTTTGGATAAAAGCGTCTGCCAAATGAATAAATGTAATGTAAATGTTCACCAAGCACCACTGACTGGCAGTTTTAAGATCCGTCATGACACGTTCATGACACGCTCCTAAGAAACAACAATGTAGAAGATGATAAATAAAAATATGCTGAACAATAATGGCCACAACCTCTCTAACAAAACCTACTTTTCGTGGAGACTGAACCACCTGCTTCTCAGATGAAAAGATTGGTTTCATCTACCTAAAAAGCAAATATTAATTTTAGTTACCTTTAGGACTACCTTTTTAAGGTTACTGGTACTTTTCCTGAGGAGTTACCTGAGAAGTTACCTGTCCTGTAAGGGGAGAAAACACAGCCCAAGTTTACCAAGTTAGTCATGACAACATGCCATTCTTTACCTTATGATTAGTCTATGCTTTTACCTGAGAGATTTATTCCAACTTACGTTTTGCAACCTAAATACAGGCTGCTAATCACCTCTCAGGAAGGCTTTGGACTCCTCTGTATATAAGGCAAAAAATTTTCCATGCCTGGAAAATAGTGATTGAATGTTAGATAATTCCTTTCTCATAAAAGCTTTAAATATTCAAAATACAAACAATTCCATACCGGTCCAGTCCAAAGTTCTCCATTAACATGACGCACCATCATTTCCTCAGCTCTACCATGTCCTGCTGCTCAAAACATAAAAGTCAATGCCCTTTGTCTCAAAATAAGTCTCAAAGTTATTGAAAACTGTACTAATACTTACAATTGTGTAGTCAAATGGGGCATCCAGCACAATGTACAATGCAGACTATACATGAAAGAGACGTCAGTATTATGGCAAAACAATATAATATTAACTACAAACATAATGTACTTACCATCAACATAAACACACCACAGTCGTTGCCATATGATTGTTCTGGAAAAGCCTTAAATATAATGAAAGGAGGGAATAAGCAGAATTTCATAGAAAGATAGATACATAAGACTTAAAGAGATGGATGGGATAGATAAATGGACGATAGGATACAATTTAGATAGATAGATTTGAATAGACAGACAGATATATGGATGGATAGATACCTTTCAGTCCATTTTACGGGTTTTAACCTATGTGCAATGCCCCTGTCAAAAATGCAAAAAACAAATACGTAAATAATAATTGATGTGTAGAAATATAAGGCTGTACAAGCTTATACTGTATGCACAAGGTTATTGAATATATAAATAATACGAATCATCTGAATATTTAGTTTTCAAGCAACTCTACAAAATTAATTTAGATAACGTTAGTTCTTCAATAAATGACTGTATGAAGAACAGGTATCGTTACCCAAGTATCATAGATGCGATAGATCTGGTATCATAAGGGTTAAGTTAGTTTTCGAAAACATCATCTTATATATTAAAACAATACTTTTACATCTATCTAATACTGTATGAATGAAATCAATATACTTACAACATTCGTCTGATAATGTTAAAGACATTTCGATTACATTTGTCAAATAATTCATAATAACACTTTTACTTCAACTTAATCTTGTTCGAATTGAATATAGTTAAAACAACACTTTCACTTCGACTTAATATTGTATGAGAATAAATACATTGAATATTGAATAAATATACTTACAATTGGCCTGTAGGTCCATTTGATTCACAAACGTGTCTAACAGTGCATTTGTTGGAGTGCGCATGCGCTGCTGAGACTGCATGTGTCGGAGTGCGCATGCGCCGCTGACAGTGCATCTGGCCTGAGAGTGCATCTGGTCTGCAGCCAGACCCTTCTCCTGGATTCGAGATCTCAGACTGAAGTTTGACCAATCAGCTGTGAGCAAAGAAACATATAGGTGACGTAACTGACTCACAGTGCGTGTTAGAATGGCTAGTTATTTTTTATACGGTTTAATCAAATAAAAATACTAATATCAAAATATATATTACAAATATAAAATCAAATATTGTTTACTATATAGATAAAATCTGATTTTACAGATTTGCTGGCTTTCCCTTACACTCACATGAAATTCAATTTACTTATATTCCACTTTTATTGTATCACGTGTATTTGCATTGTATTTTTTACATTCTTGTCTGTGGTGAAGAACATCTAGGAACACTTTCAGTTTCACTGTATAAGAACATTTTTCTTTGTCCTCAACCGTAGTTTTTATTAAGGCTTCAATGAAATGACTGACCCTGGTTAATGGCGCAAAGTTTATTAAATGTAAAGGCTTATGTATTCTGTTGTAAAAGCAGCCCGTTTTATTAAGTGTAATTCTTATATTTTCTACCGCTTGTCTGTGTTGCAGAACACACCGCTATTTTATAATTCTGAGCTCCGTCTTCTTTCTGCAAAAAAAAAACTAGTTTTTATCATATCAGTAGCATATTAGTAGCATTTATTGATTTTAAACACGTAAGATGTCAGAGTTTACAATGCAGAAGCGGTGCGTGTCATTTGCCTGTGAAATTAGCCGTTTACAGCTTTAACAAATTTGTACAGAAGTTCAGAAATATATGAGAATGAACTTTATTTGCACGCGACTCCTCTCATGTGTACTCAGAAGGGAAATGATGAAGCAGATGTAAGGTTAACTTTCTTGCTTCTGCTGCCTGAATGGATGTTTTTTGTCCGCACGCAGGTTAAAATTGCAATATGCGGGAGCTTCAATGAACATTGTTGTAATATTTCTGTACCCGTGCCTTACATAAAAAAGTTGCCCGCAAGGACACGGACCCCTTGTAGTTCCACCGAGGACCCCGCGGATCCTGTTTGCCGTACAGCACTACAGTAAATATGTGTACTATATAGTGTTTTAACTTGCGCATGAACGCAATCAGCAGTGTTTCTGAAACACTTCTCTCTTGAGTAGACAGCAGAAACATATCAGTCCAATTCATGTTTGTGTTCATATTGTGGAAATCGCTTTATCCATTTATAATGCGACTGGTTTAGCCATGCTGACGTCACTCGTTCATGTGCACGCGCGCGCAAACTAATCTTAGCTTCAGGATCAAAGCTTGAGTTGACAAAGAAACTCCACGAGCTGCTTCATGGTACCAACAAAGCTTGATCACGTTGGTTTGGTTTTGTCAACCCAAAACTAATCCTGTAACCCTGAGTTTGTTCAGCTACATTCATGGTACAGGCCCCTGGTAGCTTCAATCAAGCTTTGTTGGTACCATGAAGCAGCTCGTGGAGTTTCTTTGTCAACTCAAGCTTTGATCCTGAAGCTAAGATTAGTTTGCGCGCGCGTGCACATGAACGAGTGACGTCAGCATGGCTAAACCAGTCGCATTATAAATGGATAAAGCGATTTCCACAATATGAACACAAACATGAATTGGACTGATATGTTTCTGCTGTCTACTCAAGAGAGAAGTGTTTCAGAAACACTGCTGATTGCGTTCATGCGCAAGTTAAAACACTATATAGTACACATATTTACTGTAGTGCTGTACGGCAAACAGGATCCGCGGGGTCCTCGGTGGAACTACAAGGGGTCCGTGTCCTTGCGGGCAACTTTTTTATGTAAGGCACGGGTACAGAAATATTACAACAATGTTCATTGAAGCTCCTGCATATTGCAATTTTAACCTGCGTGCGGACAAAAAACATCCATTCAGGCAGCAGAAGCAAGAAAGTTAACCTTACATCTGCTTCATCATTTCCCTTCCGAGTACACATGAGAGGAGTCGCGTGCAAATAAAGTTCATTCTCATATATTTCTGAACTTCTGTACAAATCTGTTAAAGCTGTAAACGGCTATTTTGACAGGCAAATGACACGCACCGCTTCTGCATTGTAAACTCTGACATCTTACGTGTTTAAAATCAATAAATGCTACTAATATGCTACTGATATGATAAAAACTAGTTTTTTTTTTGCAGAAAGAAGACGGAGCTCAGAATTATAAAATAGCGGTGTGTTCTGCAACACAGACAAGCGGTAGAAAATATAAGAATTACACTTAATAAAACGGGCTGCTTTTACAACAGAATACATAAGCCTTTACATTTAATAAACTTTGCGCCATTAACCAGGGTCAGTCATTTCATTGAAGCCTTAATAAAAACTACGGTTGAGGACAAAGAAAAATGTTCTTATACAGTGAAACTGAAAGTGTTCCTAGATGTTCTTCACCACAGACAAGAATGTAAAAAATACAATGCAAATACACGTGATACAATAAAAGTGGAATATAAGTAAATTGAATTTCATGTGAGTGTAAGGGAAAGCCAGCAAATCTGTAAAATCAGATTTTATCTATATAGTAAACAATATTTGATTTTATATTTGTAATATATATTTTGATATTAGTATTTTTATTTGATTAAACAGTATAAAAAATAACTAGCCATTCTAACACGCACTGTGAGTCAGTTACGTCACCTATATGTTTTTTTGCTCACAGCTGATTGGTCAAACTTCAGTCTGAGATCTTGAATCTAGAACATAATCTGCCCCGGAGCAGGTTAGCCGTGCAGCGTAAGACACCATGGCGACCAACACCGAAGAAAGCCGAGCTACTCTCATGGTACCTAAAACCCAGGGTTGGCTCAAACTAAACTGAAACATAGCTGGCTAGCCACCTAAACCAGCTTCATGGTACAGGCCCCAGCTTAAACCAGCATCAAAACATACTAAACCAGCATTTGCTGTTTTTTCAACAGGGTAGTTTTAAGACTTTTTCTTGTTGTCCAAGCAAGGTTCTGTAGAATAATTTTTGTTGTTCCAACAATTCCTGCACTTAAGCCATGGTAACATACTCCTCATTCCTACTGTTTGTAGCTTTGGGTGGAATGATTTGATCTTCAAGGCCTACTAGGAGATAGCCGGCAAGATGGCGGACCGGGTGCTTTGTAATCAGAATCAGAATCAGAATCAGAAAGAGCTTTATTGCCAAGTATGCTCGCACATACAAGGAATTTGTTTTTGTGACATAACCTTCCAGTACACAGAGACAACAACACACAGACAAGAAATAGGCAAATAAATAAGTGTATAAACAATTGTGCTAGAAATTATAATGGGATAGGATTAAGTAGATGCAGAGATGTAATAGGATGGAGGGGTTAACAATAAATATAAGGATATTGCACATTTTTATTGCATAAGTGGGGAACATTTAACTGTTCATGAGGTAGATTGCCTGGGGGAAGAAACTGTTCTTGTGCCTGACTGTCCTGGTATTTGCGGCTCTGAAGCGCCGGCCAGATGGCAAAAGTTCAAAGATGGAAAGATCTGAGCTCTCTAGGCCTGTCCCAGATATTAACAATATTTTGCTATCCAAATTGTCACATTGTGCTCCTTTTAAAATTACAAACAACAGTGTATTTTAAATCATCGAATCAGTTTGTGCACCATGTCGTTGAAGGAAAAGAATCTGGGTAATTTATCCAGCAGCATCAACGCAACTGACGACCACGAGTTGCCGTTAGGATGGAAGTTGTTTCCACCGAAAAAACTAAAAGAAAAGATCCGTTCTCACCGGAAAAGAACTCACCAGCAGATTACGGGGTCAGAAGGAAATGAAGGTATGAATGCGGTCCTGGATGCAATAAAGCAACTAACTGATAAGGTGGATACACTGGGCTCCCAGCTGAAACAGAACTCCATCATGTTGTCTAGCATAGCTAAGGCTGTCGAGTTCAACGCGGCAGAAATTAAAGATTGCAAAATGCATTTACAATCGACAGTTCGAGATGTAACGGCTGTAAAGAAAGACAACGCAGATCTAATGGAACGTGTCCTTGAGTTAGAACGATACAAACGGCGGTGGAATCTCAGAATTCGTGGATTAAAAGAAAAGGATGGTGAAGACATACGGGTGGCGGTAGCTGAGTTAATGGTCAAAATCTCACCTTCATGGTCCTCGAGCATTAACCAGATTGTGGACTTCATCGAATAGGGAGACGTGAGGGAAACATATCAAGACACGTCATAATTCAGTTCTCTCAGAGAATGCATCGGGATGCGCTGTGGAGAATGACCAAGGATCACGCGATTTGCAAAGAACTTCGTATCAGCTTTATCGAAGACCTCTGTAAAGCCGACAGGGAGACCCGAGCTGCACAGTGGCCAAAAATGAAAGAAGCAAGAGATGCTGGAAAGCGTGCGTTCTTCAGAGGTGGTTATATTAACGGACAGAGAGTCACTTAGGAGCACACAAGGTAACGATATAGGTTTGGAAAGGAAGTTTGGATGGTCTCATCTACATTCAACTCTTACTGAAGGGACATTGCCTATTTGAGCTTTTTCTCACTTCTCTTTAAAAGTTTAGTCTGTTGGACTTTAATATTTACTGACGGTTGTTAGTTTGTTTATGAATATTTTTTTTCATGTATTTCACTCAATGCTAGGGACTTAAGAGAGAACACTAAGAGGAAATCTATATTTTTGTTTTGTAAGGGTGAAAAAGCACACTTTATTTTATTACAAGAAACTCATTCAAGACCAGAGGATGAAAAGTCGCACTCACAATCTATTGGATCTCTGGAGATTTAAATATCCTAACGTAAAGCAATATTCATGGTTCAAACCAAACAATGTAGTAAAGTCGAGAATAGATTTTTGGTTAATCTAAGTCTCCGCTATAGACTTCTTCAGCGACTGTTGTATGTCAGCAGCTCCCCTCACAGATCACGCGGTCATTAAATTGAGCTTTAACCCTCCCGGTGTTAGCCAACGGAATAAAGGGTATTGGAAATTCAATTCTTGTTTATTAAAAAGCCAATCGTTTAATGAGGGTATTAAAGCCACGGTCTCTAATGTGATGTCTGATAGTTCGATTGTATCCTATATTTCCAAATGGGAATTTCTTAAATTTAAAATTAGAGAATATTCGGTTAATTTTGGAAAAACAGTCAATAAAAGTAACAGATTAACTGAAATGAACATTATTAAAGATATAAATATGTATTATAGTAAAACTTCACCTACTGAGAATGATAAACAAAAACTTCAAAATCTTCTAAACAAGCTTGATGGAATTTATCTTCATAAAGCAGAAGGAGCCTTTATCAGGTCCAGAGCCAAATGGATTGAGGATGGGGAAAGAAGTACCTCTTACTTCTGTCGTTTAGAAAAAAGAAGGCAAGAAAAACTTTCAATTAAAGCCTTATCGCTCCAGGGCAAGGTAATTACTGATCAAGCTTCAATCACTAAGGAAGTTGTCTCTTTCAACAGCAATCTATATTCCTCATCATTTTCCCTGGACGATGAAATATTGTTTTTCAATCATATTAAAGACCTTATTCCTCAGATAGATGATGAGGATGTAGCGCTGTGTGATGCTGATATTACTTCCGATGAGTTGGATAAAGTAGTAAATAGCTTGGCTTCAGACAAATCTCCAGGTTGTGATGGCCTCACAGCCAATTTCTATAAACATTTCTGGATTTTTCTTAAAGAACCTTTTTTGCTTATGTTAAAAGAAGCAACTGAATATATGACTTTCCCTCTCTCTATGAAACAAGGTGTCATAACCTTAATCCCTAAACCTGATAAGGACACAAAAATTTTAGATAATTTTAGACCAATCATATTATTAAACACAGATTATAAAATTGTAACCCTCATATATGCTAACAGATTAAAATTATTTTTACATAAAATCATAAGTGATTCCCAATCCGGTTTTATGAAGGGAAGATCCATACATAATAATATTCGTTTAGTGCTTGATCTTTTAGATTACGGACATCTAATAGAAGATGGTGGCTTTATTCTTTTCATTGACTTCTACAAGGCATTTGATTCAATTGAACACCCATTTATTTTTGACTGTTTGAAATTGTTTGGTTTTGGTGATAAATTTAGAAATATTATAAAATCCCTTTAAGAAAATTCGAATAGTTCGGTTTCTTTATCGGGAGGTACATCACCAAGATTCCCAATCAATCGTGGCATAAAACAGGGCTGCCCTATTTCCCCTTTTCTGTTTATTATAACTACAGAAATGCTTTCTATCTTTATTAAGAACTCAAGCATAGCCCCTTTAGAGATACTTGGCCAGCCAGTAATCATTAGCCAGTTTGCTGATGATACTAGCATTTTCATGAAACAGCTAACTGAGGTCCCCAAAATTTTACAAATAATTCACACCTTCTCTAAAGCCTCCGGTTTGAAAATGAATTTGAATAAATGTGAATTAATGCCAATTCATCAATGTCTTTTAACTGAGGCTTTTAACATCCCTATAAAGTCTAAAGTTAAGTACTTAGGAATGTTTATTTCAAAAGATTCTGGTGAAATAGACGATATGAATGTGTGGAAAGTTTTAGATAAATGTCAAATTAAACTTAACTCTTGGTTGTTGCGTGATATAAGCTTATTAGGTAGAGTTTTTTTGACGAAGATGGAAGGCATTTCAAGGTTAATCTATCCTGCATACACAATAGCTATTTCGAATAGAGCCATTAAAAAATCAACCAGATCAACTTTGGTTTCATCTAGAGGAAAAAAAAACATTACATAAGAAAGGTTGAGATAACAAAAGATTATAAAGACGGAGGGCTTACAAGCCATTGATTTTGATTCTATAAATGGGACGCTGAAAATTAAGTGGTTGAAATCCTTCTTGAACCACAATAATTGTTCGTTTCACATTCCCAGAGAATTGTTTAAGAAATTAGGAGGAATAGAATTTTTACTTAATTGTGATTTCACCGTTCAAAGTCTTCCAATTAAACTATCCAAATTTCATCAACAGGTTTTGTTATATTGGAAAATTTTATATAATCATAATTTTACACCACACAATTCACCATTATGGAACAATAGATATATATCGGTCAGGAACAAATCACTGTTTGACAAGAACTGGATGGAGAAAGGTATTTGGTCAGTGTCCCATTTAATTGACAGTAATAGTGGAATTATACCATATGAAAGTTTCTGGGTTAAATATAATCTCATTTGCAATCGGGCCAAATTTGAGTCTATTATTAAAGCCATCCCAAAATCTGTTATATGTCTAATTAAAGAAACTCTATCTTATTCTGTCGCTATAATCCCACATCTCCCCGCACTTGTAGTTGAAGGCCGTGATTTTAAAGGATGCCAACTTTCAAACAAAACGATTAGAAATAAATTTAACAACATTTCTTTTCCTGTATTAGTTTATAGAAACTCAATTTCAATTTTTTTTTCAAAAGATACCATTCTCAGACTTCGAACCAAATATTTAAGATTTCCTTTGTCCCCCAAAGTTAAAGAAGTTAATTTCAAAATTCTAAACGGGATATATCCATCGAGTGAATTTTTACGAATTCGATTTGGTTTTGATTCCAATAAATGTTTATTCTGTTAAACTTTTGGAAGAAAATATAAAGTTCGGACCTCTTGGCACTTTAATTTAATTCCCCTCACCTAGATAAGATAGATTTAGATCATCAATTAAGTGATTTTTCATTAAACAGAGAAATTCACATTAAAGCTAATGGAGTTTTGTGGTAGATGGGTACAAAAGTTCTTCATATCTCCCAAAACACAGCATTGATGCAAAGATAAGATAGATTTTTAATAATACAAATAACATATCTATATTTTTAACAATAATTTATTGACACCCAAAAACCAGTAGTGTAAACAGGAAACAAGCACCAATTGAGGGTTCATAAACTGTTGTGCTGCACAAGGGGTGGGCACATTGATAATAAAATCAATGGTATCAGAACGATATTTAATTTTTAGGTTCTCTAATCTGCACTTAAGTATTGCTCCTGTTCCATAAAAGAGCAGACGTGGGTCTGAACACGCTGCTTCTTATACATTTCTAACACACACGTTGCTCCTCTGCTGTTGAGGTGGGAAATACTAGAAAAGTTTGGTCTCAATCTTAAACCAAGAAAATACAGGGCCAGTATCTTCAATATCGATAAAGATTTTTACTTTTTAAAGCATACACCTGCCACCATCAACACAAATTTCCTTTTTTTTCGAGCGCAGGTGGAGGCCCCTCCGGGTGTGTGGCCAGTTTTAAGTGAAACATAGCAAAGAACGCTGCTGGTCTGCTGATGACACACAAGCAATACTTTAGTGATGATTAGAGAGATTAAAACTGAAAAATATAGATCTGGACAGTCTATCAATCCAATACCAATGTTGATCAAATATCAATATTTGTGTCAATCCGCCCACCTGTAATGGATTCTCACTTTCCCTTTCCTGCCTCACGGTTACAGAAACCTTGAAGCTTCTCCATTACACGCGGTGCCGTGAGTTTATGCTGCTTTTGCCATCTGTCAGACCATGTGATGAAAAATAGAGTGTTATTTTGTGAAGGCCCTCATCAGCAGTCAAAAAGGGGTTTTGTTGTCATGTTATCTGAAGGTAAAGCTGTAAGTGCTTGATCACCTCTTCAGGAGCACACAGACACAGATCAGAAGAAGAAGTAGGCATACGACAGGAACTACCCAGAGCCACAGGCCATAAGAATCTACAGAGAGAAAAATAAACAGAATAGAGGGATATAAATTTTAATAACAGATAGTTGAATACACATAGTAGAATATAAACTGATGCATTTTTATCAATCAATCAAACAAACATTTCTAGTGGCAGAGAAAGTTTACTGTGAGAATTTCACATCATGATTCACTTTAATATCTGTGAGGTCTGACCGGGGATCTTAAAACGCAATTCCAGCGTTATGGACATTTAAACTGTATTGCAGATATATTGAATCATCCTGATAGTAAGTTTTCTACTTTAAAAATGGAAATAAACATGTGGTATGGGTGTAACAAAAAACTTTTGTGCGATGACAAACTTTGTAGGATTTCTGTCTGTTAAAGTGCACAGACCAGACCAAAAATACGCAAAAAGTGGAGAAGGGACACTTTTTTATTTTATTATCATGTGCCCATTATAAATGTGACAGGTCTGAAAGCCCTTATCTGACTATGGAAAATCATTCTTTAAACATAAAAAATGCTGTAAAAACTTTAAGAGAGACCTTACATGGGTATTTAAACCAGCATATGTTGACATCTGTGGTACCCGTGTGGTGAAAAACCTTTGCTGAACTATTCTTTTTTCATATGAAGGTTGTGTCATGATTCCGCTATCATGTCATGTTTATTCTTGGTCTTGCAGCGGAGTCATGGCATAGCCTTAGGTTTTGTGTGAGAAAGACATGGCTTTGTTTTGATTCTGACTTGCCATGTGCTTTCTCGTGTCTCGTCAGTGTTTCCCGCCCTTTTGTCTCGTTAGCCTTCCCATTAGTGTTTCATTACCTACACCTGCCCCTTAGTAATTATCCTGTGTTTGTTCCCCTATTTAATGCCCTCTTGTCTATTGTCTTGTGCTCGTTCGTTGTACTGGTATGCTTACTTTTTCATGCTTAATGCTATGCCATGTCTTTGAGTTGTTAGTCTAGTCAGTCTGAGTGTTCTGTTAGTCTAGGTGTTTGTAGTTGTAGTTCTTGTCAAGTGTGTAGTTAGTTCAGTTTTATTGTGTACCCTGTTTTGTTACCCCCTCGTGGGTTTTTGTTTTGTTTCTGTTTATATTAAAGTCCTTGTTAAACCCTTCATCTCCGTTTTGCTGCCTGCACTTGGGTTCTCTGTCACAGTTCATGACAGGTTGCGATTTTCATGGAAAAGCCCAGGAGTAATGCCATTAATTAATAAACATTGTTTATTAATGATAAGGCTCTATTTTTCAAGCACACACAAACACAATTTTAATTGAAATTAAAATACTCACTGTGAATAGTAACTTCAAATGTCTTATATGAGACTTTATTGATGCTGATCTTATAAAGTCCAGATTGATGAGTTGTAGTGTCATGGATCATGAGAGCTCCGGTCTGTTCATCCATCTTTACTCTGTTTCTGAATCTCTCATCCTCAGAGAACGTGATGCTATTGGCCTTTCCATCGATTCTTGCAACAAGTGTGTCTTCAGGTCCATAATGCCACTCCATCAGATCATCTCTCTCTTTAAGAACATGACTATACAGAATAACAGAATGACCTTCCCTCACTGACTTTACTTCACCTGCAGAACACACATGAAGACACAAACACACACAGATTAATGAAAGTGACATTCTGTGGATAAAACAGTTTCAACGCACGACTGGCAGACTTCCAGTGTTGGAGTAATATAACCTGTGCTGCAGGAAATCAAAGCTCATTTCTATATAACTGCTCACACGAGAAACATAAAGCTGGTTTGATTCATGACTTGTAGACTTTAGAAAGTAGATGGAATCTGAAATACTCACCACAGATGGTAAGATTATATATTTTGACTGAAGCTTTATTATTGATGCTGATCTTATAAAGTCCAGATTGATGAGTTGTAGTGTCGTGGATCATGAGAGCTCCGGTCTGATCATCCATCTTTACTCTGTTTCTGAATCTCTCATCATTAGAGAACGTGATGCTATTGGCCTTTCCATCGATTCTTGCAACAAGTGTGTTTTCAGGTCCATAATGCCACTCCATCAGATCATCTCTCTCTTTAAGAACATGAGTATACAGAATAACAGAATGACCTTCCCTCACTGACTTTACTTCACCTGCAGAACACAAATGGAGACACAAACACAGACAGATGAATGAAAGTGACATTCTGTGGATAAAACACAGTCTCAACGCACGACCGGCAGACTTCCAGTGTTGGAGTAATATAACCTGTGCTGCAGGAAATCAAAGCTCATTTCTATATAACTGCTCACATGAGAAACATAAAACACTACAAAACATGTTTCTCACTACACACACTTACATTGAAATATGACTTGGACACATAGAAAGTAGATTGAAGCATAAATACTCACCACTGACGGTAACATTGAACCTCTTGTAGACTTTATTATTGATGCTGATCTTATAAAGTCCAGATTGATGAGTTGTGATGTCACGGATCATGAGATCTCCGGTCTGATCATCCATCTTTACTCTGTTTCTGAATCTCTCATCCTCAGAGAACGTGATGCTATTTTCCTTTCCATCGATTCTTGCAACAAGTGTGTTTTCAGGTCCATAAGTCCACTCCATCACATCATCTCTCTCTTGAAGAACATGAGTATACAGAATAACAGAATGACCTTCCCTCACTGACACTTCACCTGCAGAACACACATGAAGACACAAACACACACAGATTAATGAAAGCGACATTCTGTGGATAAAACAGTTTCAACGCACGACTGGCAGACATCCAGTGTTGGAGTAATATAACCTGTGCTGCAGGAAATCAAAGCTCATTTCTATATAACTGCTCACACGAGAAACATAAAGCTGGTGTGATTCATGACTTTAGAAAGTAGATGGAATCTTAAATACTCACCATAGACGTTAAGATTATATATTTTGATTGAAGCTTTATTATTGCTGCTGATCTTCAGTGTATAAAGTCCAGAGTGTTGAGATGTGATGTGTGTGATGGTGAGATCTCCAGTCTGATTGTTCAGCTCCAGTCTGTCTTTGAATCTCTCATCATCTGAATACATGATGCTACTGGCCTTTCCATTGATTCTTGCAACAAATGTGTTTTCAGATCCATAATACCACATGACCAGATCATCACTGTGTTTGATGACATCAGTGTGTAGAGTAATAGAATATCCCTCAGTCACTAACACTGACTTCACTTCATCACCAAACACACCTGAACAACACAAACACAGGTTCCAATGCATACAAATAACATTTAAATGTTAAAGTGTTTCATTATTTGTATTAACTCTAATAAAGCTAAATCTAAGCCATTACTGTTTATTACAAGAAAAGTGTTGAAACATTCAGCTGGGACATTCTTCAAGTAATTTAAGCAAAGCCTACATGAGCACTGCAAGTTGATTGAACTCGTGCTACATCATTTAAGTAAAGAAGGTCAAGTGAACTCTTATACACAACTTGAGCTCAACGCAATAAACATGTTTGTGTTATTTTGACCTAAAATCTCCTTAAATTGAATTTACTTAAAAACCATGATGCAATAATGGTGCACATATGTTTTAAGTTATGTTAACACATGTTTTTTTACAGTGCATGCTCTCTGACATGTAATAATTCCCACTTCTGAATTGATGATTCCGAGCTGGTTGTGTTCAGGTGCTTTAATGTTATTTAAACACTATAATCCACATGCTAGATCAAGAGAAGTAATAATTACAAGACAAGGCAATGAAGCTGTGGTGGTCAAAACAACAGAAATCTAACTCCCATCCCTCATGTTTAAAGTTTAAGGTCGGCCCATCTGGGGAATATGGGTACTCAAATGAACCCTTCCAGTTGTTAACAAGGCGCTCATGGGTAATTTTTCCCCCAGAAACTCATATTTTAGATCATACTGAGATCATGTGAAGACAGTATTGTAGCAACGAAAGAGCATGGTCCCTTTAAGCTATTCTCTGTGTTCATCTTGTCTCTATTTCTATTGGCTATGTAATGTGTCAGTCAGAGACGATGTGCGAGTTACGGAAATAGAGGAGTTTCTAGTTTAGTCTACAGGTTGTTTTCATGCTCATCGCACGGTCGGAAAAGCTGCCGCCCTGTGCCGGAGCGAGACAACCGAACAGTGTGAGGTTTGACAAGTAAACGGGATATATCGTATACTGTACCGTTGGTGAGTGTACTGGTGTAACCAACCTGTTGAAGAAGTAAAGTGAATGTTCGGAAAGCGAATCCTTTGTCGTGGCTCGTTACTACCACGCACCCACACAGGCTAACGTTTGACGAGACTAACTAACTACACACGCGAACACGACAACTGGTGTCAGAAGTGGGATTACAACTGCAATTGCCAACAAGGAAAGGGCCATCGGACGCCGGCGAGACAACAGCAGATGAACAGTAAGCTAATTTGTTAACAATCTTTGAGGACGAGAGGCAAGCGGGCTACGTCATTGCGCCGATGAGAACCGTGTGGACTCAACTTTAAGTGAATTGACGGAGATGAGAGACTCAATTACTCCTCAAGTACATTTGTAAAGTTGATCGAATTTTTTTAATTATAATTAAGAGATGTCTCAAGAGGAATTGTGTCAGGGAGCCATGGCAGCAGCTTCTGATGTCAGCCAACCCCCAGACTGGTTGAAAGTAATGCTCGAACATCAAAATAAGAATAATGAGCAACTGCAAATGATGATGGCTCCAATATTGACTCATATTACCAGTTGTACTCAAGCCCCCCACACGTCAATGTTCACTGAGCCAAAGAGTGACACACGTGAGAACTCCCAGGCAGTGGTCAGAGAAAGGAGGCTGCCTTATACAGATTCACCTTTCCTTCAAGATAATACTGAAAGGGCACGCAATGTCACGGGTGGGCCGTTTGCTGCCGAGCTGGAGGTAATACAGCGGAGAGCACGTACTTCGGGTCCCTCCAGGGCTACCCTCTCCATGGAAGCTGGCGCAAGACAACGTAACACTGAGCGTGGTTTCCAGCCAGTGCCACAGACTTCTGGTGTCGATCAACGGTCTAGTACTCCTCACTACCAAGGCCAGCCGGTTGCTACGGAAGGTCCCAAGGCAAAGCTCGCTGTTTTTGATGGTAGCGGAGACTGGGAAGCATTTCTGGTACCATTTGAGAGACAGGCCAGAAAGCATAGTTGGAGTGGGGACTACAGAGTGGACTGTTTGTACGAATGCCTAAGGTGGCCAGCTATTAAGTATGTCTGTTCGCTCCCTGAACATATCCGTGAGGACTACACCCTTCTTAAAGAGCAGTTAACGCACCGTTTTGGTTTGCGCGACCCCCCAACCACAATCAGAAGGAAACTAGGAGAGCTCCGTCAGGTCAAGGAGCCGACAGCCGAGTTTGCAGAGGAGGTGCAACGCTTAGTCACTTTGGCCTACCCTGGCGTGGAGCTCGATCTGCAGGAGCAACTTGCTACAGACTTCTTCCTCAAGGGTCTTCATAATCAGAAAGTTGCTTATGAGGTAATGAACAAAGATCCCCATTCATTAGTGGAGGCTCAAAGATTGGTGGAGGCCCATGAGCACAATTATCGAGCTACTGTGGGCCGCGATATTGATGTGAAGGGCAGAACTAGACGTATTTCCTGGGCGGATGATGAGGAACAGTCCATTGATTCCCCGACAGCTTCACGCAGAGTTCAAAGTTCGAGCTACGCTACTGCAGACCAGGTGGCTGTTCTCTCACAGAAGACGGCGTCCCTAACAGAGCAAATGGAGAAGATGAGTAAGAGCTATATGTCTGCTGATCAGTTTAACATCCTAATGCAAAAGATGGAGCGGCTACAATTGAAGCTGGATAATCTTGCAGACAGGGAGCTGAGAAAGCCAGAGGAGGTAAATCAGGACAGGAGGCGAGGGCGGTCTCCGACACAAGATGGCAGGCTACGAGCAGGAACTAATTCGCCAAGCCCCAACCGCACTGGAGTAGGTTTGTGCTATAACTGTGGGGAAGAAGGGCATTTCCGTAGGGAGTGCGTCAGGCCATTAACCCCACCACGAAAGTCGAGGCAAAGTAGCAGTGATCAGAACCACAGTATCACTTCAAAAGGGCTAGAACGCTGGAGGAGCCAGTCCCCCACACCACAAGTGGGCCGTGCAAAAAGCAGAGGCCCAAGTTTGCTTATGGATGTGACCATAAACTGCATTCCAACACAAGCCGTTGTGGACACAGGAGCCGAAGCAACAGTTATCTCTGAGACGTTGTATCAACAGTTTCCTCTCAATATGCAGACAGCTACAACTCTGACACGTCTCCATAATGCGGAATCAGGAAAAGACATGACTGCAAAAAGTGGACTGAAAGTTACATTTCAAATTGGCACCTGGTGCACAGAGTGGGAAGTACTGGTTGCCCCGATTCGCGACCCTGTCCTTTTGGGGCTGGATTTTTTGCAAGCCGCAAACGTTACCATCCATACAAGTGGTAGAGTGTTCATTGAAGAAGAACTAATTCCCACAAGGATCGTTGGGGGTGATGGAGCACATTATCACATCGCTCGAGTAGTCTTGGAGACGGAGACAATGTTACCGCCGGAAAGTGAATGTCTAGTCTGGGGTGAAGTGGACAACCCAAAGCCTGGTGTCTGCGCAGTTCTGGAGCCCTACCTGATCACGGAAACTGTGGCCTCAGGCAGTGTTGTCATCACCATGGAGCGCAGAGTGATTGTGAGGCTCTGCAATCTTTCCAGAAATAAAACAACCTTACCAAAGGGGGCCTGTCTCGGTCTCTTGGTAGAGACATATCCAGAGGAGGATCTAATGGAAAAAGATTGTGCCAACACCGAAGAACAAAGAGACGACACAAATCACTCAGAGCTGAGACGACTGACAACAGCCACAGATCTACCCGAGCACCTGCAAGCCCTTTATGCCGCTGCAAGTGAAACATTAAGTGATGCTCAGCAACAACGACTTATTGAACTCTTGCTATCATACAAATTTATCTTCGCTGCTTCCGATGTAGACCTTGGCCTGTTAACAGCTGTCACACACAAGGTTAACACTGGGACTGCTGGGCCTGTACGCCAGCCAGTCAGACGGACTCCCCTTGGATTTCAAGAGGAAGAGGAGAGGCACCTTAATGCTATGCTGGAAGCGGGAGTCGTCACACCCTCTGCCTCAGAGTGGGCGTCACCCGTGGTGTTAGTTCGCAAAAAGGACGGAGGTGTTCGCTGGTGTATCGACTATCGGCGCCTCAACAGCTTGACAGCCAAAGATGCTTATCCTCTCCCCAAAATTGAGGAATGCCTGGATGTCCTTGGGGGAGCTTGTGTTTTCTCTACATTAGACCTGCAGTCTGGCTACTGGCAAATCGCGGTGAATGAGATGGACCGAGCAGAGACCGCTTTCATAACTCGCTACGGCCTCTACGAGTATACCCGCATGCCCTTCGGACTGTGCAATGCCCCCAGCACTTTCCAGAGGGCGATGGAGCTTGTTCTTCGAGGACTCCAGTGGGAAACGCTCTTAATCTACTTGGATGACATCATCATCTTGGGAAAAGGGGTTGATGAAAGCCTTGATCGACTGGAAACTGTATTCCAACGCCTTTTCAGCTATGGACTGAAGCTAAAGCCATCCAAATGTCACCTGCTTAAAGAGGAAGTCCTTTTCCTGGGCCATGTGGTTAGCGACGAGGGTATACGGCCCAATCCATCTTTGATTAGTGGTGTGAAAGCTTGGAACCCCCCCACAAGTGTACATGAACTGAAAGCTTTTCTTGGACTGTGTAACTACTATAGGAAGTTTGTGCCGGCATTCTCAGAGCTGGCCAGTCCTCTTAATGAACTCCTAAGGAAGGAAGCAACATTATCGTGGCTTAGGAGCACCAGAATGCTTTCACACAGCTCAAGGTAAAGTTAACTTCTGCACCTGTGCTTGGATATCCTCTAGTGGAAGGAAAGTACATTTTGGACACTGATGCATCAAATCACAGTATCGGTGCGGTGTTGTCACAACTTCAGTGGGGAGAAGAGAGAGTCATCACTTATGCAAGCGCTCACCTTACACCAGCTCAGAGGAGATACTGCGTAACGAAACGAGAATTACTAGCTGTTGTTTTCTACACCCGCCAATTTCGACACTACCTGCTTGGCAAGAATTTCCTTCTACGCACTGATCACAACAGCCTTACCTGGTTGTTCCGGTTCAAACATCCCGAGGGACAGCTTGCCCGCTGGTTGGAAGAGCTGTGTCAGTATGACTTCGACATCAAACACAGAGCTGGAAAACTTCAATCAAATGCTGATGCGATGTCAAGACATGCTGGCGTGGCCCAAAATATGTGCAACTGCTATCAAGCAGGGAACAGTGTTGCAAATCTGCCATGTGGAGGCTGTAAACAATGCCAAAAATTGCATGACCATTGGGAGAGGTTTGAGGAGGACGTTGATGATGTAGTGCCACTCGCAGTAAGGAGCATTGAGTATGTCACAGGGGAACAAGTTGTTGAAAACCCTGGCAAGGGTGAGGAAGAGAGGGCAGCTGCAGAGTTGTTGGGAGCAGCACGGGTGAACTGGCTGGAAGTTTTCCCAAAATAAAAGCTGGCACAAGAGCAGAGAGCTGATCCTGATTTAGGCATCCTGCATGAGTGGAAACAGGCAGGAACTCTTCCAACAAAGAATGACGTTGCATTGAGAAGTCCAGCAGTAAGGAAATTCTGGCTGTGTTGGCCACAAGTTGAACTTCATCAAGGAGTCCTCTATTATCGTTGGGAAAGGCCTGGAGGACTCCGTCCCTCTCTATTGCTGCTAGTACCAGCCTCGATGCAAAAAGAAGTGTTACTAGCCTGTCATAATCCACCCCAGTCTGGTCATTTTGGAGAAGGAAAGACTTTAGAGCGACTCCGTCAAAGTTTCCACTGGTATGGCATGGGTGGAGATGTACATTTGCACATACAGAGGTGCGGGCACTGCAATGCTTGCAAGGTTGCTGGACCGACCAAGAGGGCCAAACTTCAGAATTACCAAGCAGGGGCACCAATGGATCGGATCCATATTGATATACTGGCCCCATTCCCAGTGTCTAGTTCAGGAAACAAGTACGTCTTAATCATTATTGACCAGTTCACTCGATGGGTGGAAGCTTTTCCTGTCCCGGACCAAGGGGCGGAAACTACGGCCAAGACACTCGTGTACGAGTTCATCTCTAGGTTTGGGGCACCACTGGAGTTACACACAGACCAGGGTCGAAATTTTGAAAGTTCACTGTTCAGAAATGTTTGTAGTCTCCTGCAGATCACGAAAACGCGGACAACCCCCTACCATCCTGCCTCCAACGGACAAGCAGAGAGGTTCAACCGAACGCTCCTTCAGATGATTCGGTGTTACGTGAACCAGGAACAGAAAAACTGGGATGAGCATCTTCCACTTCTTACAGCCGCGTACCGCAGCTCCCAGCATGCAGTCACTGGATTCACGCCGAATAGGCTCATGCTTGGAAGGGAGGTTTACCAACCCCAGGATCTATGGTCCGGTGTTGCAGAGCAAAGGTCGGACAGTGTGGAAGTGGCAGATTTTCTGTATAACCTGGAAAAAGGGCTGAGATACCCCAGACGTTGCCAGGGAACACCTCCATGCAGCCCAACAACGACAAAAGAAGATCTATGATCTCAGGGCTCAGGCGAGGAAGTACATTGTTGGAGGTTTGGTGTATATGCGGGACAGTACTAAAAAAAAAGGACAGAGCCCAAAACTCCAGCCACCATGGAAAGGCCCTTTCGTGATATCTGCCTGCTGTGGACCAGTACTGTATGAGGTTCAGGGGTTACGGCAAAAGAGAGTCATGCATCATGATCGTCTCAAGCCCTATGACTGTGACGTGATTCCAGCGAGGGTCAGACGCCAGAGGAGTGAGATTCTGCGAAAGAGTAAGGGTACCCCTGACAACCCTGTTCTGCTCGAACCCCTGCAGGAGCCGGAACCATCTGCAGCCCGGGGGGGCAGTGAAACGGAATCCATTTCTTCTGACCCTGAACCCCAGGAGAACCAGGGTATGCAGAGGAAGCGGCAGCCAGCAGCTCGGCGACGTAGGAGGAACAGGAGTGGACGTGGACTAATATCGGACATAGGAGACAAAGAGACAATTAAGAGAACGATTAAAGGAAGAGAAACACGGAAGCCCATGAGATACGACAGTTAATGCTTTATTATTGTCTTATATTGTTTATTACAGTTTTTATAGTTCAGAAATTGCTGGGTTATTACTGTTTTCATTTTACTGAAGGGACTCAGTATTGTTAAAAGGGGGGATAGTGTTGCAACGAAAGAGCATGGTCCCTTTAATCTTGTCTCTATTTCTATTGGCTATGTAATGTGTCAGTCAGAGACGATGTGCGAGTTACGGAAATAGAGGAGTTTCTAGTTTAGTCTACAGGTTGTTTTCATGCTCATCGCACGGTCGGAAAAGCTGCCGCCCTGTGCCGGAGCGAGACAACCGAGCAGTGTGAGGTTTGACAAGTAAACGGGATATATCGTATACTGTACCGTTGGTGAGTGTACTGGTGTAACCAACCTGTTGAAGAAGTAAAGTGAATGTTCGGAAAGCGAATCCTTTGTCGTGGCTCGTTACTACCACGCACCCACACAGGCTAACGTTTGACGAGGCTAACTAACTACACACGCGAACACGACAGTATTAAACAGTATTAGATGAGATTTCACTCCTGTCATTTAAATAACATGTCACACCCTCAAACTGAAACCCAAAAACAATTTATAAACTGGCATGACAGGTTATTACACACAAAAGCTTTTCAAAGTTCTGTTGTATTTCTCTTTTATTTATCATGATATCACATAGGTGGATTTTGTGCTATCAACCAATGTTTTGACATTTCAAAGCAATATATCCAACCATGTCAACATATCATCCCAAAGCGATCAACAGACATGTCGATGCAGTGAAATGCACCCCTGCCAGTAACACTCTGTCCGATTGGCTAATCCTAACCCCTCCGCTAACATCTCATCTTAATCCTATTCCGAACCATTGTGGGGAGCGGGGTGCATCATCTGACAGGGGTGTGTCTGGGCATTAAACCGCCGTGTCCATTACACGGCGGAGTCATTTGATTCCAAAACATGAAAGGAAATCCACACAAATATGATTTTAATGAGAAAGAACTGCCATATGAGCAGCTGTGAAAGCAAATAAAACCTTAAATGATATTACTTACCATTGGCGATCAAAAAGGACAGACAGAGGATTATCATGGTGTGATCTACAGAACGAACCCTGATCACTGATGTTAAAATGGTTGTTGTAATGCAATTCCCATGCTGGAAAAGACAATCTTCATTTGTGATGTTTATGTCATAGCAGATGATTCTGTTCTTTGGCTTGTTCAGATGAGACTGAACAAGCCTCTGAGACTGATAGTTCAGTCAGCTGCGTCAGTAGATAGAGTCTGAATTGAGTTTCAACAGAAGTGAAAATGAAAGTATTCTTTACATAAATTATGCAAACTGTCACGGTCCCTTTCCCATCTGAACCCTTTGTTTGAAGTTTGGATCTAAGGTCTCAGGACAGAACGATCTGTTAAATTTAAGTTTTTCTCAGTTTTCAACTGGTTTTCAACCTTTGAACTTAGGGAGGGCTTTAAGCAGACTGTGGCGAGCAGGGCGGGACAAGAGCCGTGAGGGAAAGGTACAAGGCCGGTCACGTGAGTGATAATGAGCGTCAGCTGTGTGTGCACCGGTCTCGCACCTCTCACGAAGGAGCTTCGGGAGCATAAGCGGGGAGCAACAGGAGTGTATGGCGAGAGAGGACCAGGCCTGTACTTTTTGTTGTTTTAGTGTGTTTGTGTGGCCGGCAGTCAACCATGAAGGAGCTGCCACCATTTTAAGTTCGTTTTATTGTTTAAGAATTGTATTAAAAGACTATGTTACGTCCGCCTCCTTCCCTACATGGAACGTTGCTACACAGACCAATCGCAGCGATAGTTTTACAGTTTTGGAGAGGTGCGGTAGGGTTCTGCTAAGACTACACATAACATACACGACTGGATTCTGCCTGTCAACATCTGACTCAAGTACTCCCTCTAGCTTCTGATTAGCTGACATCTTTGCATAAGAATTGAGCCAGTGACTGATCCTGAATCAACTCCAAACAACAAATAAAGTCTTCTGACCGCCAAAGTGGGGAACCAGCAATTCTGTGTCAATGATAGACCAGTCTAGCCCTGAGTTAAACACTGAGACAAATGAAGCAGATTTAGCGGAGAAGGATCTATGATATGCATAGAAGAGGGTGCCTCTGTATCTTTGCTAAAAGTCCGTCATCATAGCAAGATATGTGACTGATTCTTCTCGATGTTCGGAAAAGGTTTGGCAGAGGATGTCTGTGTCGACGCAGGTTGAAGTCTGCACCATCTGTTGAGCTATCGCTTGATGAGTTGTGGATGCAGAAGAGGATGCCGAGGGGTATGTTGAACCGAGAAGGTTGGGAAAAACTGGGGAAGGCAGAAGATGTAATAGCCATAGAAGAAATGTAGGCAGAGTTCCCGATAGCTCTCTCAAAGGCCCCTAGCCTATTCCAGAGGCTTTTGAAAGTTCATGACAGTCCTTGGACTAATTGCACGAACTGGTTGTTACCTTCCACCAGATCCTGGGTGGGCGAAGAAGTCAACGTGGAAGGAGAGGACTTAGCTGTGCGTTTTCTGCCAGTTTATTTAGTTTGACAAGGTGGAGTTATGGAGATCGCCAGAATGTCTGTGACTTGAATGGCAGGATTACCCAGAGCGCCAGTAGAATTTGGTCTTCCCTCTCCAATTCTTTATTCATTGGAATGCCTTGCAGCTCTAAAGCGCTGATTTGTCCCGTTACTGGATGCGGAAACTACGCCGCATGGTTGCTTGAGATGACGGAGGAAGATCATCCTCCGAATCGGTAAAGTAACACATGACTAAAGGTTTTACCGACATGATTGGATCTTTTATGTGCTGAGGGATGAAAGGCTAGACGGTCACTTAATTAGTGACGGAAGGAGTCTTCCTGATAGAACTTGCTCAGAAGCTTACATTTCCAGATCTGTCGACCGAAATACAGTTCGTTATCATTGTGCCAAGTTTAACCGTTATAACGGATTTATTCTGTAGCTTTGTCCACCACAAACAGCAAACCGATTAAAAAAGTTTAAGAAATAACTTTTCATATTTATGGAAAGTATGAACATTCAAAAAAATTGGGCCAAAGCTGTTTTTGCCAGTCCAGAACATGAAATAAAAAAAGAAAGCGAACATCAAAGGAATCCATTCAGCTACTGGGAACCTGCGGCAAAGTAATGAAAGAAATGGAGCTTGATCCTGTCGATAATGTTTCAGATGACACCAAAAACAAAGCCACAGATGGATGATTGCTGTTGATATATCTAAAAAAAAACATTTCGTTCACATTAATATTTTGTAGTTTATTTCAGCTTCTTCACGTGATATAATTATTAATGTTTGTGTTGTTCAGGTGTGTTCGGTGATGAAGTGAAGTCAGTGTCAGTGATGGAGGGAGACACTGTCACCTTATATACTGATACTCACATACACACAGATGATGTGATCGAGTGGATGTTTGGTGTTCAGAGTCCAGATGAGATTATAGCTGAAATCAACAGAGAAGCCGATATAACATCATTTATCAATGAGAGATTGAAGAATCATTTACAGATAGATGATCAGACTGGATCTCTCATCATCACAAACATCACAACTGAATACACTGGACTTTATCAAGTTCAGATCATTGGAAATACTGTTCAAAACAAACACTTCAATCTGACCGTCTATGGTGAGCTGACATTATTTAACTTCTAAATTATATAAATCACCAAAATATTAAAAATGTAACAAATATTCTTCAGCTCGTCTTCCTGTTCCTGTGATCTCCAGAGTCTCTTCTCAATGTTCTTCATCATCTTCATCATCATCATATTGTTATGTGTTGTGTTCAGTGCTGAATGTGTCACATGATATGAGTCTCTCCTGGTACAAAGGAAAGAGTTTATTGTCCAGCATCAGTGTGTCTGATCTCAACATCAGACTCTCTCTTCCTCTGGAGGTGGAATATCAGGATACAAACACATACAGATGTGTGGTCAACAATCCCATCACAAACCTCACACAACATCTGGACATCACTCATGTCTGTCACACGTCTGCAGGTGAGTCACATGTATGTTTGCAGTTTTATCTTTTATTTTGTGGCACTAATATGGTCATGAAGAAGTTGAAGAACATCCTGAGATGATCTCTACAGGCTCTTCATGATCTCCACAGGGATAGATGGAATAAATAAATAAACGCACGGATGAAAACCTGCATGATATGATTTGACATCTGAAAGCTTCTTTCATCTTCTGAAGTCTTTTGTCACTTTCTTTGTATTTTGTTTGCCAACTGGAAGCCTAAAGACGTTAATTCTTAGAGTAAAGTTCAGCTGAAACTCAACAGGGACTCGTACACATTGAAATAACAAATACTTCAACTGAATTGTATCTGTGTTTAAGACTCAGTCACAGTATGTTACTGAAGAAAGAGACGCTTTCCTCCATCATCAGGATGTGAATATGCTTCCGTCAGTCTCAACCACAACAGAAACAGAGCGATGAAGGTGTAATAATATAATACATCATTAAAAACAAACAAAACAAGCATTGACGTAAGCTGAACCAAACAAAAAATAAAGTTATGTGACTAAATCAAAGTTTATTTATTTTAAAATACATGAATATTTACTGCTGTAGGATGTATGAGACACAGAATAAATGAGTCAAAGTGAAACTGCTGTGGTCTCATCATCACACGTGTGGTCTCATCTGTTCACTGGACAAACATCTCGTCTGTTAATGTGTTTGTGGTCAGTTTGCGTGTTTGTGTTGTTTTCTGCTGAACCTTGCATATTTTCCACTCGTATCTTAATGCCTTTCACTCTAAACTCATGCATTGACACAGGTCAGAGATCAAACAGAACCTTGCTCTTTAGAGACGAATGGCTTAAAGTGTATTAACATCACCTTTTCATAGAGAAGTCACGAAAGTATCTTATCTAAAAAAAATCATAAAACAGTGTTAAATGTTTTGTTAAACTAGGCTATATGACATATGTAACCCTGCCACAGGGTAGTAACTTAAGTATCACTCAATAGTACATTATCTAGGGGAACCACCACGCTGGTTAAGGCACAGTTTAAAAAAAACACAATTTCCACACAAAAACACAGATCTCAGACCTTCACTTGTTAGTGTCAGATTTATATTTTCTATTTGGAAATTGAACTACACCCCGATAGCACAATCCATCTGGCTTACGTCACGTCTGCATTTACTAACTAGCATTGACGTCAAACAGACGTAAGCTGGATGTTTGTGTGCTATCGGGGACAATACTGTATTTACCATTAAAGTTAGTAATACAACAGCAACAGGAAATCTCACAAAATGTATTGATCAATAAACATCTATTTATTTTCCTGGAACTCTTTCTGTCTTTGTGATCTTTTTCTTTCGCTTTGCCTTCACGTGAGTGTACAGATAATTCAATAACAGAGCTTTTCAACAGTAATTACTATAAATCACAATCAGTGGCGGTTATAGACAAAATTTACTAGGGGGGCCAAGGAGGGGCCAGTGTTTAACCAGAGGGGCACATAAAAAAATTGCAACAAATTATATTTAAAGATTACAAACTTTATAATTATATTTAAAGATTTACTTTACAATCATATAAACATTTATTTTGTACAGTAGTGCAAGAGTGAGTGCAGGTGCAAAAGAGGTAGGGCCATAAAAAAAAAATGCATTCAGGGTACAACAATGTGCCATTTCCTATTGTGGACAGTTAAGTCCACACTTAACTTGGCATAACAATGCTGGATCAATTATACCAGTTTGGCCTGAAGCTCCGTTTTCTGTCCCCCATCAAAGTGGTTGGGAATATATTCAAGATGGGCTGTACTGGTACATCATTCTTGGACTTGCTGATATCTGTAGAAAGATGTACAGTATACACACATTTATTTACTTATGCATGTATATCGACATGTATTTCAATTTATAAGCCAAGTATTTGCTTAAAATAAACATTAGAGTCATATTGTCACAAAAATGAATTTACAGCAGAAAGCACTATTTTAAGGACCCACAGTAGACCAACATGATAACTATATGATAACTATATGAAGAAAAAGGACTTAGGGGCATGCATTACATTTCTTTGCCTATTATGGGAACATGTGTGCAACATATGTACACAATAAAGGATACAACTTTGTGAATATAACATGTAATGCCATTTTGTCTTCATTTATAAATATTGTATATGTATTAGCCATTCATGGTCAATGCATATATTGCAGTATATTGAAAAATATAAGCACTAGTTTCCCATATATGGAAATGCATTATGTAATATATCGCATTACATTTTGAAGTATATTCCCATATATTTTTGTTCCGTAAGGGCATTGTGTAGACCTAGTAGCAAGGATACTGACATTTAGATATTCGCTTCTGCTTCAATAAGTTTGCTTAGATATGAATACGTTTCTAAACATATGGAAACCAGACATTTACAAACTTGATTTTATTATCAATGTAAGGGACAAAAGTAACATGGTTATGTGCAAGAACAACAAGTCACTTATGAGATCAAATCGTTTTTTCTTACCTGCTTCGACTCTTGCATCAGGAGAAATTGTAGCTCCGCTCTCCAAGAGTAGTTGCTGAGCCGAGCAGCACCGCAGGCGTCTACAGTGTTTGGGTGCGCCGCTTTAATTCACCCGTGTAGAACGTTGAGTCGTTTTAGTTCCGCTTTTGGCGCTCGCATGTAAAATCATAATTAATTGATAATTTTTTTTGGTCAGCACGGGGGGACACAGGGGTGGCCAGGGACATGTCTACAGAGGCACGGGCCTCCCTAGGCCTCCGTGTTGAACCGCCACTGATCACAATCACCCAACAGAAAACAAACCATAATACTAAACGAAATGCTCAGTCCAGTGTTTACCCAGCTGGGATTTTCAACACACCATTGGCGCGCTAGTCGGAGCTCTTTTAGTGCAACACAGAGTCCTCACGAATCCCGGAGAACAAGAGTCCATTGGCAGATCACTACTTCCCATTCCAGACAAGATGTAGGACAGCATCCGTGATGCATGATGACGTGGATTTACTGTGTAGATGAGTCCACATGATCACTCCATGATCTCTCAGCAATATGAGAACAATAAGCAGGATCTAACTCCAAACCACTGTGATATAAACACGAGTATATTCTTCCGGAATTCAGACAAGTAATAGGATAGAACTGTAACACTGAACTTATCAAATAAAACACGGATATATTCTTAAGGATTTCGAGTTCTTAATCTACTAAAACGGAAACATTTATCGATAAAAAAACTAGAGTTTCTCCCGCGGAATCTGACTGAAGAGGAGCTCAGGTGTGTGCGGCCTCTCGCTGTTCTTCCTCGTGCGGCGAAAGCAACCGGATGTTGAGCTCGTTCATAAGATAAGTCGATGCACAGCGAACTCGGTCCGTCGAGCTGTCACCCGTAAAGTCTGTGAATGTTCGTTGCTGCTCGGTGTTTATCTCACGTTTTCTCCTACTCCCCGAAAACGTCTTACCCCAACGCCATCTTTCTTTTTCTCACACAGCCCTTGAACTCTCAAGGTCAAAGTACACAGTTCTCATTGGGCAGATAGAAAATTGCAATCCTTACGTGTTTTTCCCTTGCACATACACACCGGACAAACTATTTTAGAAACATCAAAATTTGACTTGTATGTGTATCCTTTTTAAAACCAGTACAAATTATTCAATTATTTCCCCTTATTTAAGAAAACACAGCAATAAACGTAAACATTTGTTTAGGGTTCTTCAAATAGATGAGACTAATGTGAGTGATTCAAGGTCGGAGCTGATCGATGGAAAGTTGATGAGGACACCCTGATAGCACACATACATCTGGCTCACGTCTATTTGACATCTACAATACAGTGTTTGCTCATCTGCGATACGTCTCTGAGATGTCTGCTGTCAGACGTCATATAGACCTCCAGAAGACATCTGTGAGATGTGTATGATGTAGAATGGATGTACAAAAGCTCTTTCTAAGATGTTTAGCAGATGTTTCCAGATCTCCAGATCTTTAGCAGAAGTATTACAGACGTTCAGACGCCTCAGAGACGTATTTCAGATGAGCAAACTGTCTATTGCAGATGTATGTGGACGTCAAATAGACGTAAACCAGATGGAGTGTGCTATCTTGGTACAGACAAATCTCTGTGCTCATCTACAGATTTTAAAATTAATTTATTCTCATGTATCCAAAATGCTGTCGACATTCTTTTAATAGCTTTAAACACTCAGTGTTTGTCAACAATAGTGTCGTTTGTGTTTTTTATTTATTATTTCCTCTGTGTTCATCGGGCGTGTGGTTGTGTGTTTTTTATGTTGAAGTCTCTTCCTCTGTGTTGAATGAAGATAAACACATTTCCTGATGTTTCCTGTCACATCACAAGTGACTCTTAGTTTCTGACACACACATCTGCAGCACAATATGATTTGTGTGATAGTTCTGCTGTGTTCATGTCTGCGGCTTCTGAACGGTGAGTCACTTCTTTATGTCTTTATCATTTCACTTCTTGCGCTCGCTGCCGTAACTTACATGTTTTGCAATAGCCATTAACTTCATGTAATTTATATATCTAAACAAATATACAAGTGGATTACCTTAATATTTTGTAGTTTATTTCAGCTTCTTTACCTGACAAAATTATTAATGTTTGTGTTATTTAGGCGTTTTTGCTGATGAAGTGAAGTCAGTGTCAGTGATGGAGGGAGATTCTGTTACTCTACACACTGATCTCATTCACATATACACACATGATGTGATACTGTGGATGTTTGGTGTTCAGAGTCCAGATGAGATTATAGCTGAAATCTACAGAGAAGCCGATATAACATCATTTATCAATGAGAGATTGAAGAATCATTTACAGATAGATGATCAGACTGGATCTCTCATCATCACAAACATCACAACTGAACACACTGGACTTTATCAACTAGAGATCAACAGAAAACCTTCTGTTCTCATCAGACACTTCAATCTGACCGTCTATGGTGAGTTAAATTTCAATCACAAGTTTTAAATCACAATCACCATAATATTAAACATTCTTAAATATTCGTCAGCTCGTCTGCCTGTTCCTGTGATCTCCTCTTCTCAATGTTCTTCATCATCTTCATCATCATCATGTTGTGTGTTGTGTTCAGTGCTGAATGTGTCACATGATGTGAGTCTCTCCTGGTACAAAGGAAAGAGTTTATTGTCCAGCATCAGTGTGTCTGATCTCAACATCAGACTCTCTCTTCCTCTGGAGGTGGAATATCAGGACACAAACACATACAGATGTGTGGTGAACAATCCCATCACAAACCTCACACAACATCTGGACATCACTCATGTCTGTCACACGTCTGCTGGTTTGTCACATGTGATGTTTGCAGTTTTATCTTTTATTTTGCTTCTTCATTTTAAAATGTCAGTTTTTAAAGTTAAAAGTCTCTTTTCTCTTTCTGTCCTTCAGCTGGTGTCTTCTGTTGTGGTTTTACTGAAGCTGTGATCCGATTGGTCCTCTCTGCTGTAGTGGGTGTGGCTACTGTAGCTGTTCTGGTTTATGACGTCAGATCCAGATGAGACTCAACATCAACATTCAGAATTGAAATAAATCTATAAAATACCCAAAACAATAAATGAACTGTGTTGCTCTTTCATCATGAATGTTAATTATTGTGTCACTAATATGGTCATGAAGAAGTTGAAGAACATCCTGAGATGATCTCTACAGGCTCTTCATGATCTCAACAGGGATAGATGGAATAAATAAACGCACGGATGAAAACCTGCATGATATTATTTGACATCTGAAAGCTTCTTTCATCTTCTGAAGTCTTTTTTCACTTTCTTTGTATTTTGTTTGCCAACTGGAAGCCTAAAGATGTTAATTCTTACAGTAAAGTTCAGCTGAAACTCAACAGGGACTTGTACACATTGAAATAACAAATACTTCAACAGAATTGTTCTTGTGCCTCGTATCTGTGTTTAAGACTCAGTCACAGTATGTTACTGAAGAAAGAGACGCTTTCCTCCATCATCAGGATGTGAATATGCTTCCGTCAGTCTCAACCACAACAGAAACAGAGCGATGAAGGTGTAATAATATAATACATCATTAAAAACAGACAAAACAAGCATTGACGTAAGCTGAACCAAACAAAAATAAAGTTATGTGACTAAATCAAAGTTAATTTATTTTAAAATACATGAATATTTACTGCTGTAGGATAAATGAGACACAGATGAGTGAGTCAAAGTGAAACTGCTGTGGTCTCTTCATCTTACGTGTGGTCTCATCTGTTCAGTGGACAAACATCTCGTCTGTTAATGTGTTTGTGGTCAGTTTGCGTGTTTGTGTTGTTTTCCACTCGTATCTTTATGCCCTTCACTCCAAACTCATCTACTGTCACAGGTCAAAGTCAAACCTCAAACATCAGAGATGACTGGCTTTAAATATAGATGATCTAGATGACATTTGAATAGATAAGTCATGAAAGCAATGTATAACAGTTACAGTATTTATGTGTTTAAACTATATTAATGAAACAGATTAAACAATAATAATGTGAGTGATTCAAGGTCAGAGCTGATCAATGGAAAGCAGACAAATCTCTGTGCTCGGATAAAGAGCGTGTAACGCGATTGTTCATGTTTGGTGTGAACTCAGCATTATGGGATTGTCGCGCCACATCCAATATGGACAACATTTACAATGATAATGAGTTCTAATGGGTCTATTGTCTCTCGTCGTGTCGCATCGCGCCCGGTGTAGACTCGGCGTGGTCTTCTTTAAGTTTCCTCTCTGTCTTCTTGCGTGTTCATGTGTGTGCGCGTTCATGCAGCGGCTCTATTAATGATGCTACGGGGAAGATAAACACATTTACTGATGTTTCCTGTCACATCACAAATGCAGAATATGATTTGTGTGATAATTTTGCTGCGTTTATGTCTTTGGCATCTTTACGGTAAGTGATAATTAATTCTGAAATTAGGATTCGTATTGGCCATTATCTGTTATATATCTAAAAGATACGCGCGTGGTTCACCTGATTATTTATTATATTTAAGCTTCTTCACGTGACAAGTTGTAATATAATTATTACTGTGTTTGTGTTGTTGAGGTGTGTTTGGTGATGAAGTGAAGTCAGTGTCAGTGATGGAGGGAGACACTGTCACCTTATATACTGATACTCACATACACACACATGATGTGATCGAGTGGATGTTTGGTGTTCAGAGTCCAGATGAGGTTATAGCTGAACTCAACAGAGAAGTCGATATAACATCATTTATCAATGAGAGATTGAAGAATCATTTACAGATAGATGATCAGACTGGATCTCTCATCATCACAAACATCACAACTGAACACACTGGACTTTATCAACTAGAGATCAACAGAAAACCTTCTGTTCTCATCAGACACTTCAATCTGACCGTCTATGGTGAGTTAAATTTCAATCACAAGTTTTAATCACAATCATCATAATATTAAACATTTTAAAATATTCTTCAGCTCGTCTGCCTGTTCCTGTGATCTCCAGAGACTCTTCTCAATGTTCTTCATCATCTTCATCATCATCATGTTGTGTGTTGTGTTCAGTGCTGAATGTGTCACATGATGTGAGTCTCTCCTGGTACAAAGGAAAGAGTTTATTGTCCAGCATCAGTGTGTCTGATCTCAACATCAGACTCTCTCTTCCTCTGGAGGTGGAATATCAGGATACAAACACATACAGATGTGTGCTGAGACATCCCAACACAAACCTCACACAACATCTGGACATCACTCATGCCTGTCACACGTCTGCAGGTGAGTCACGTGTTTCTAAGGATCAGGTCTTTTATGTTGTTAATTAATGAATTAATTAATTTATATGGTTGTTTGGATAGGGACAATACAATAGTCACGATTCGAGTCAAAGACAAGCAAAAATGCCTTGCACATAGAGATTATAGCAAGCGCAAATTTGCATATCCAGTCCCTAGAAAAGCTTTAAAAAAGAGAACCCAAAATACCTGTATTATTAATAAGCTTATATAACAAATCAATCCAATACAAGCATTTACAAAGCAAATGCAAGCTCCTTTTCTATGAATACTTCCAATCCTGGTGACATAAATTACTGGTAAAAGACCATTTAAAATGTAAATATGCATACAGGTTTGGTTTATTTTGAACCAGCACTTGACCATCAATGTTAAATATTTTTTTATGTATCGCTTTTATCTTGTTTGGCAACCTGTTCCAGATTTGAGAACCCTTAAAGCGGCCTTAACTCAGACAGTTTCTGTATATCTCATGTTAATCTTGATGACTTACAGAATAGTATCTCACCCTTTTAATATCTGCGGTGTCTTTAGTTTGATCACATTTATAAAAGACAGATACAGCCGATCATTTCTGAAAACATGCGACGCGTGTGGGGGGGAGCGGGGTGAAACTAAATGACGTGTTCACACATTGCCAAGAAACACAGTTTCACTTACAGCATGCGGTTCATGTCCAGCATCTTTTAGCTCTGGTACCGCCGCTCCATCTATCAGTTTCATACAATCTCCAAATCCACCGTTATATCCACCGTTTATATAACATTCATCACCCAAATGCAACAGACAAACAACACAGCTAAACTTCGCGAACGTAGTGCTCTCTCTCTCTCTCTCTCTCTCTCTCTCTCTCCCTCTTTCTCTACTGCACACAAGTGAAAGTGACTTGTGCACATGCTCCTTCTCCCGCTCTCTATGTTGATAACAACCAGTTTTGTAATGACTGATGCTCAGTTGCCAAACATGTAGTGGTTTGCTAAATTTAGAATAGATTTTAACTGCAAAATACCATTTACCATTTAACTGGTTTCATACCATTTACTCCTAAAAAGTATAGATTTCATGAATAAATATATCACCACATTTTACAGTAGAACTGCTTTGAGTTTAACTATTGCTCTCAGTTAATATTTCTTTATACTGCTGACTTCATTACAGGTGTCACATTCATTGATAAAGTTGTGATCTGTTGTGCTATTGTTGGATCTGTGATGATTGTAACTGCTGTTCTGATCTTCTGGATCCGAAGAAAACACACAAACACACAACAACAGGGTAAGATATAGATATTAAATAAAGAATGTGTATATTTACACTTTACTACAAATAAACATATCTGTCATCGTTGCTAGCGGTCCGGACTGGTGAGGAGGAGATCACTTACGCAGAACCAACATTCTATAAAAGACAAACACATAATATGGTGAGATCATTCATAACTGTTTTGTATGTCTTAATCTATCACAACTATGTCATTTAAAGTGTTAAAATTGATCTCCTGATAAGATGACTGTGTATGTCTAAGTCCCCCTGTGGTGAAAATCACATTTCTTATATGTGGTGTTTTTAATTTTCTCTGTAAAACTAACATTTTTAAGAGATACCCTCATAAACTCATTTTTTCAAACGTATCTCAAACCAGTTGAGTCGCACAGGAGACCTAGTGCATCAGGTAGTTGAAGGTGATGTCAATGAGTGGAGGGGGGGCAATTGGCATAGTCATAGTTGTAAATAAAACATTTAATTTGCTGTTATAATAAATCATAAACAAAGCTGGCATGAGTAAAGAGACAGCAGTGTGATAAATAGATGTATCGGTAACAATGACTCGCAGTACTCGGATGATGTGTGAGATCAGTTTTGGCTGTTGATATCAGGATATATCAGACCTCAGAATGTCACAACTCACCAAGAATCTTATTCTCTGTGTGTCCTGCCGATGTTAATCTGCCACCAGATGGCAGAATAAAGCAGATTTCCATGTAGGTGTACAAGGTGATGCGGTCTTGCAAATACTACACATTTGATTCTGTTGTTGGTTGATGATTCTAATGCTGCCACAGTATATTAAAGTCTGATTGAAATTTGCTATGACATTTAGAAAGCAATGTCATAATGTTTATTCAGGTACTGCAAATAAAGTATAGAGTTTTAGAATCTGCAGCAGTGCATCATCTTGTTTACACATTTATTATGTATAGTGCACTAGATACGAGTGAGGGTATGACTTTGACCGTATAAACATGTTGTCTATTGGGTCAAATGAAGTCTGATTTCGCATCTGTGTCATGCGAGCGGTTGCACGTGAGTGCGCTCCGGACATGACAGCGCTGGTCATACGTGGAGAAAATAAAGCGTATCTGACCCGTTTAAAGTCTACACAAGTATGTTGTATTTTTTTCAATTTACAATAAAAATTTTCAGTTAACTTGGCCTTTGGTTCTGACATGTTTCACATGCAGATATAATTCAGGCATGATGCTTATTCCGATAGTATAACCTGAAGCGGGTCTCGTACCGGGTCGGTCCTGCATGGGAGTCGGGCGCACTAACTGAGGTCGGGGAGTGATGTTTACACACTGCACAGCTCTTCACTAGCTGGCCTCCCTAGCACACATTCAGCTTTAGTCTATTTGACGTCTTCATTTACATCTTGCAAGACATACTGTAGTTTACACATCTGCAATCTTATAGACGTCTGCTGTCAGACATCTTTAAGACATCTCTATGAAGTCTGTAAGCTGTGTATGATTTATAATGGATGTAAAATTGCACTAAGATGTTTTTACAGCAGATGTTTCCAGATCTTCAGAACTTTTTGCAGACGTCTCCAAGATGTATTGCAGATGTAAATGCAGACGTCAATTAGACTTAAGCCAAATGTATAGTGTGCTATATGACTTTTTATTTGATTAAAGTCCAATGGCGATTGTTGTCCGCACTTTGACACATTGTCATGTGTAACTAACTTTAATTCAAAACCTCAATTTCAACAAAATGAGAAACGTGTGAATATGTCAGTTCAAATGAATGAAAAAGTCAGCATAATTACCTTGCTGTATTTGCCTACTATAAGCTACTAGGCTTTTCCACCAGTAGAAGATCCTTATTTGGCTAAAACTTAAATGCAAAAAAGGTACATGACCCATTCAACAAATTGTTTATTTAATAAAATTATTATAAAATAAAATATAAATTATTATAAATAAAATATTTTCTAGTTAGCGTCTAAGGTTTCTTTTCTTTTGTTAATTCATTAATAAATACACAAACTTGACACTTGTTTCGAGTCATCCTTGAGGTTTTCCCCCCGGGTAGATTTATTTGTATGTCCCAAACCCCTAGACAAGCCGGGGACATAACAATCAGCAACTAGCCAGACCAAAAACAAACACAGACTGGAAGTTAACTTCAGGCCAGGCACGTGCATCCCATGAAACCATAGAGCTATATTCCTAACGTGGCTAAACATATAGAAAATAACATTTAAAAGTGTGTATTTGCTGAATCGTCCATTTACATTGATTCAATAATTCACTGTAAGAAAGCCGACTATACCCTGTTCATTTGTATATTTTCTGTGTTTGTCAGAGATGTGCAGTGGAGGATGATGTGGTTTATGCAGGAGTCACGAGAAGATGAACAAACTCTGTGATTCCTCTAATGGTTTGAGGACAGGAATTATGAATATAAATATGCTTTTACTTGTTTTGTGACATTTGTAAATCTATATATGTAACTGTTCAATTTGTTATATAGTTTACAAGCAATTGTTCATCATCATCATATCATTTTAATTGTTATTAAAAAAATTATTGGATTTAAAGTATTTAGTAGAAAAAACTAATTTGGCTTTAGGCATGGGTGCTAGACATATAACAAAAATCTAATAGCAAAAAATAATTCAAGAAGATTGAAACTATAAATTAATTACTTATAAATTACTCATTCATTATACTACTTACATGAACTATTACTAAATGTAATGAGAAGACACACAATAAACGCACGGCATGCACGCCACACAATGTTTTTAACTGATGTGGAAATCAAATGTTGTCTTTTAACTTATTTTGTTTTCTGTTCTTGTCTTCTATTTTTAGTTGTTCAGACTATAGCTGTGTATATACCTTTTCGATCCTTTTTCTATGTTCAGAGTAATCGTCTCATGTTTAAATATTTTGCCCACTTTTAGCCAGATTTAATTTCACTGCAAGTTGTATACCTTATACGTACATAAATCACAAAATATTGTATCACAATATTGATTTTGATCACATAACTGTACAATGAAGAGATGTGGAATATTATTTAGAGTAAACTGAAGGTTTTTCAGATAAGGATAACTAGATTATGTTTCAGCAAATCACAGTGCTTGTTGATTTTGATGCATAAATAAAAACAGAGAATGTTTTCCATTTTACCAAATAGTTTTTAATATGTTGAATGTGATCATTCTTATTGTCTTATTGTAGTAATAGGTCAATAGGTCTTATTGCATATGCTTGTTGGAAAAGTGTTTTTCCTATCAGCGATATCTACGGGTTTTTGAGGTGAACTTAACAAGTTTCCATTTTTATTTGTTTTATTCTATTTTAATATTCAAATATCTGTGAGAATAAATAAAATATATCAATCTCTATCTGTGATGGGTTTATGTGATGATAATCTTTTTGAGTCAAATGAACCGCACTCAAAAGATTTAAACCGGATTCATGAGACCAGTTTCTGGTTTTAACACGTGACATTTGGCATAAAGTCTATTACACGTATCTTCATGGCTATTATTGTTTGACTATTAAGCTCTAGATCACTCCAAAACATGTAGTATGGGGGTGTTTCAAACAATTCAGTGTAAAACTTTTTTTCATTCTGGATAGCTTAAAGACCTTTTCTAAATATCATAATGCATGAAAGACACAGAGTGAAAAACTGAATAAAGTGTATAAAAAACTGAACTTTTAAATATACAGTTTTTAAGAGCAGTGAAATTTCACCGTAATTCCGTGAGTGACTCAGTTTATGTAAAGAACTGTTTTTCTTATTTTTGTTAAAATTTATAGAGTGAATGTTTTTTATGTTAGATGTTATGTATTTTGCTAAAATAAACCATCTTGCATGTATACAAGTGTGAGGGTGGTTCCATTATAGTGGTTCAGGCTATAGAGATGCCACAATGACTAAAGAAACATTAACTGTATAAAACTTTGTATTACTTGTAAATGTTCGCCCTTCTGCTACTTCAAGAATAGAATAGTTTTGATTCCTACGATTTATATTTTCAACCACACAAAGAAATGAACCCATTCACTGCTGAAGCTTCTGGATCAAACAAGGTGCTGGAGTTTATGCTTTATCCAGCCTGTTAAGTTTTGAAACCTGTTGAGAAAATTATGCATAAATATGAAGCTCATCAATTAGCAGTGATGTCAAAATTGTGAAAGGTGTTGTCATGTTATCTGAAGGTAAAGCTGTAAGTGCTTGATCACCTCTTTAGGAGCATATAGACACAGATCAGAAGAAGAAGTAGGCATACGACAGGAACTACCCAGAACCACGGGCCATGAGAATCTACAAACATGAACAGATACAGTTAACTGAATAGAATCCAGCATGTCTTTAGTCTACATGAAGGCTCAGACGTGCACAAATTCTGGGAAAAGAAGTGGAATAAGGAACTTTTGTAAAGAATAATTGTCAACAGGTCATTCAATTATTTGAAAGTTAATGCACCCCATGAGGTGGTAATGTGGCCATGCCCCGAGCTTCTCATGAGTCCAGGGTATTTGAACCACCAAATATTGACATCTGTCATATCATTGTGGTGACAACCATATTTTCATGGAATTGCCCAGGTATAACAATACAACATTACAATGTTTATTAATTATAAAGCTCTTTCCTATAAAAGAGCACATTGAAATACTCACCATGAATATTAACTTCAAATGTCTTGTATGAGACTTTATTGATGCTGATCTTATAAAGTCCAGATTGATGAGTTGTGATGTCACGGATCATGAGATCTCCGGTCTGTTCATCCATCTTCACTCTGTTTCTGAATCTCTCATCATCAGAGAACGTGATGCTATTTGCCTTTCCATCGATTCTTGCAACAAGTGTGTCTTCAGGTCCATAAGTCCACTCCATCACATCATCTCTCTGTTTAAGAACATGAGTATACAGAATAACAGAATGTCCTTCCCTCACTGACTTTACTTCACCTGCAGAACACACATGAAGACACAAACACACACAGATGAATGAAAGTGACATTCTGTGGATAAAACACAGTCTCAACGCACGACCGGCAGACTTCCAGTGTTGGAGTAATATAACCTGTGCTGCAGGAAATCAAAGCTCATTTCTATATAACTGCTCACATGAGAAACATAAAACACTACAAAACATGTTTCTCACTACACACACTTACATTCAAATATGACTTGAACACACAGAAAGTAGATTGAAGCATTAATACTCACATTTGACGATAACATTGAACCTCTTGTAGACTTTATTATTGATGCTGATCTTATAAAGTCCAGAGTGATGAGTTTTAGTGTCACGGATCATGAGATCTCCGGTCTGTTCATCCATCTTTACTCTGTTTCTGAATCTCTCATCATCAGAGAACGTGATGCTATTGGCCTTTCCATCGATTCTTGCAACAAGTGTGTTTTCAGGTCCATAAGTCCACTCCATCACATCATCTCTCTGTTTAAGAACATGAGTATACAGAATAACAGAATGACCTTCCTTCACTGACACTTCACCTGCAGAACACAAATGAAGACACAAACACACAGACTAACAGATTAATGAAAGTGACTTTCTGTGGATAAAACACAGTCTCAACGCACGACCGGCAGACTTCCAGTGTTGGAGTAATATAACCTGTGCTGCAGGAAATCAAAGCTCATTTCTATATAACTGCTCACATGAGAAACATAAAACACTACAAAACATGTTTCTCACTACACACACTTACATTCAAATATGACTTGAACACACAGAAAGTAGATTGAAGCATAAATACTCACCACTGACGGTAACATTGAACCTCTTGTAGTCTTTATTATTGATGCTGATCTTATAAAGTCCAGAGTGATGAGTTGTGATGTCATGGATCATAAGATCTCCAGTCTGATCATCACGCTTCACTCTGTCTTTGAATCTCTCATCATCAGAGAACGTGATGCTATTGGCCTTTCCATCGATTCTTGCAACAAGTGTGTTTTCAGATCCATAATGCAATCCTACCAGATCATCTCTCTCTTTAAGATCATGAGTAGACACAGTAGCAGAATGTCCTTCCTTCACTGACACTGACTTCACTTCACCTGCAGAACACAAATGAAGACACAAACACACAGACTAACAGATTAATGAAAGTGACTTTCTGTGGATAAAACACAGTCTCAATGCACGACTGGCAGACTTCCAGTGTTGGAGTAATATAACCTGTGCTGCAGGAAATCAAAGCTCATTTCTATATAACTGCTCACATGAGAAACATAAAACACTACAAAACATGTTTCTCACTTACATTAGAAATATGACTTGAACACACAGAAAGGAGATTGAAGCATAAATACTCACCACTGATGGTAACATTGAACCTCTTGTAGACTTTATTATTGATGCTGATCTTATAAAGTCCAGAGTGATGAGTTGTTGTGACATTGATCATGAGAGCTCCGGTCTGATCATCACGCTTTACTCTGTTTCTGAATCTCTCATCATCAGAGAACGTGATGCTATTTGCCTTTCCATCGATTCTTGCAACAAGTGTGTTTTCAGGTCCATAAGTCCACTCCATCACATCATCTCTCTCTTGAAGAACATGAGTATACAGAATAACAGAATGTCCTTCCCTCACTGACACTTCACCTGCAGAACACACATGAAGACACAAACACACACAGATGAATGAAAGTGACATTCTGTGGATAAAACACAGTCTCAATGAGAACTCACAATTATGCTGGAACAGAGAATCCAGACACAGAGTGAGAATGGATAAGAAAATACTGTTATTAGTCAAACAGAAAACTTCCCTCGAGGGGGCAAAAGAAGAAAGCCCGGCTGACAAAATAATACAATCCAAAGAGACAACACTGGGCAAAACATGGACACTAAATCACATTTAGGGCGCAACAAGACATGAATACTAGGTAACAAACTGACATGGGACAATAAGCAAGAGGGACTGAAATGGGAAAGATAACGAAGGACAGTTACACAGGGCAGGTGAAGGGAATGAACACTAAGGGGGAGATTACGGGAAACAAGGGGGCGGGGCAAAGAGACACAACAGGAGGACACGTGGTGTAAAGTCACAACCAAGGCCATGTGTCTCCAACCAAATAACAAAACAAGTACAAAAGACATGGTACTGTCACGACTCTCCACAGAACTAGGAAACTCATGATAAGAAGGACAGAATCATGACAGAGAATAAGTGTGACCAATGTTTTTCCTTAATGCTAATGATTCAGAACTCAGAACAACATTTACACATTGAAATATATGACTTGTCCACTTTAGAAAGTAGATTGAAGCTGGAATACTCACATTTGACGGTAACATTGAACCTCTTATATGAGACTTTATTGATGCTGATCTTATAAAGTCCAGATTGATGAGTTGTGATGTCATGGATCATGAGATCTCCGGTCTGATCATCCATCTTTACTCTGTTTCTGAATCTCTCATCCTCAGAGAACGTGATGCTATTTTCCTTTCCATCGATTCTTGCAACAAGTGTGTCTTCAGGTCCATAAGTCCACTCCATCACATCATCTCTCTGTTTAAGAACATGAGTATACAGAATAACAGAATGTCCTTCCCTCACTGACTTTACTTCACCTGCAGAACACACATGAAGACACAAACACACACAGATTAATGAAAGTGACATTCTGTGGATAAAACACAGTCTCAACGCACGACTGGCAGACATCCAGTGTTGGAGTAATATAACCTGTGCTGCAGGAAATCAAAGCTCATTTCTATATAACTGCTCACATGAGAAACATAAAACACTACAAAACATGTTTCTCACTACACACACTTACATTCAAATATGACTTGAACACACAGAAAGTAGATTGAAGCTGGAATACTCACCACTGACGGTAACATTGAACCTCTTGTAGACTTTATTATTGCTGCTGATCTTCAGTGTATAAAGTCCAGAGTGATTCGTTGTGATGTGTGTGATGGTGAGATCTCCAGTCTGATGGTTCAGCTCCAGTCTGTCTTTGAATCTCTCATCATCTGAATACATGATGCTATTGGCCTTTCCGTTGATTCTTGCAACAAATGTGTTTTCAGATCCATAATACCACATGATCACATCATCTCTCTGTTTGATGACATCAGTGTGTAGAGTAATAGAATATCCCTCAGTCACTAACACTGACTTCACTTCATCACCAAACACACCTGAACAACACAAACATAAAAAAATTATAACAATGAGCTATTATATATAACACCATTGTCACAATGGTTAACACCAAAATCACAAGGCTGTACAAAAAAGCCTTATCTTTTTATCACACTAATAAAACATAATCTTAACCATTACGTTCATACATAGAAAGTAGGGACATTATTTTTTGCTAGCAAAAGCATAATTTGGAGGCAGATGTCTTTTAAGCGGTTAAATATCTTAATTCCATTCATTTAAGATGTAATAATATAGCAAGATATATAGCAAAATATTCCCTTGAGAGTACAGTAAATGGCAAATAAATACTTTAAAATGTTGACATCAATGCTGAATCCTCTGAATTTGTAAATTCATGTTGTCAAAATAACAAATTATTACACCATATTTTGATATTAAAGTGATGGACTTTTGTCTTGTTTGATTATAATATTACTGCATAAAACGACATCAGAACATGTAGGAACACACTCAGCCTTTAAACAAGCAATAGAGATGTTTGGTCTATTCAAACAACACTTATTAAACAATAAAAATAAATCTTCAATTTTGTATGTCACGTCATTATTTATGCTGCCTTCACATGCTCTCTGACATGTAATAATTCCCACTTCTGAATTGATGATTCCGAGCTGGTTGTGTTCAGGTGCTTTAATGTTATTTAAACACTAATCCACTTGCTAGACAAAGAGAAGTATTAAACAATGAAGCTGTGGTGGTCAAAACAACAGAAATCCAACTCTCATCCGCCATGTTTAAAGTTCAAGGTCGGCCCACCTGGGGAATGAGGATACTAAATGAACCCTTCCAGTGGTAAACAAGGCATCAGATGGCGTTCATGGGTCATTTTTCCCTAAGAAACTCATATTTTAGATCATACTGAGATCATGTGAAGACAGTATTAAACAGCATTAGATGAGATTTCACTCCTGTCATTTAAATAACATGTCACACCCTCAAACTGAAACCCAAAAACAATTTATAAACCGGCATGACAGGTTATTACACACAAAAGCTTTTCAAAGTTCTCATCTGTTGTATTTATCATGAAATCACATTTTGTGTTATTAGCCAACATTTGGACATTTCAAAGCAATATATCCAACCATATCAACATATTATGAGAAAGCCATATGAGCCAAAAATAAAACCTTTAATGATATCAACTCACCATTGGCGATCTGAAGGGAGAGACAGAGGATTATCAAGCGGGTCCACACGGTGTTAACTTCAGAATGAACCCTGATCACTGATGTTAAAATGACCATCTTTGTTTGTGATGTTTAGATCATACAGAGGACTCTGTTCTTGAGCTTGTTCAGATGGGACTGATGGTTCAGTCAGCTGCGTCAGCAGGTAAGGACTCAATTGCGTTTCAGCAGAAATGAAAATGAAAGTATTCTTTACACACCTTATGCAAACACTCATTGTCCTTCCCCATCTGAATACTTCTGAGAAATAAAACCCTGTGATTGATATTTTGATCTAAGGTCTCAGGTCAGAGCGATCTGTTTCATTTACTGTATCATTTATTCATCATAATTTTGTTCTGTTTTCAACATGTTAAGATATAGGTTTCCCAGCTACAACATTTCTCTGAAGTACGTGAAGCTTGTTCATTGCTTAATCATGGGCACCATTCCAGGATGTGTTTTTCTGCTTCTGCATATATTATCCAAATTACATTTGAATGTTCTAGTGCCATAATGTCATTTGAATATATCTGAAAGGAAAACTAGAAGAGACCAGTGGAAAAAAATCTGTTCTAAAAAAAGTGTACATAATAAATTATAAAGTGAAGAGTGAAGAAAATATCCCATTCGGTCCAAGAGAGAGTCACTGTATATCTGGATTCTCTGTTCATGTGCCTGTCCTGATGACACTGATTAAATAGATGTCAATAGAGACACCAACTTACACTGTAAAGCCACTTATTTCTGTTTTATCACCCAATCATGGCAGCCCAGAGAGAAATAATATACTAAACATTAGCATTTGACAAAAGAAACATTCACTGAAAACATCTGATGTAAGTCTGCGAGTATCACAGAAACTTTGACCTGAGGGAGGGCTTTAAGCAGAACAATCGCAGCGCCAGTATTGATGCTTTGTGTGGTGTTTTGGAGAGGTGTGGTATAAGGTGCTGCATAGACTACACATAACATACACGACTGGATTCTGCTTGTCAACATCTGACTCAAATACTCCCTCTAGCTTCTGATTAGCTGACATCATTGCATCAGAATTGAGCCAGTGACTGATCCTGAATCAACTCCAAACAACAAATAACAAAACAGCGCAGAGTACAGTATATTAGGTTATAGAAATATAATTAAATACAATATTGAATTAAATAATCATAAAAAGAACAGAGTATTTAACACACTAGAAGACCTGTGCAGTAATGTTGAACACAAATGAAATAATTATAAACATGTTTCTAAGAAATACATTCTACAATGTGTCACAATATCTATAGAGCTTCCGTAAATAAATGAAAAGTCTTTACCACAACACATATCTTAGAGATCAAATTGACTTTATTCACATGATTGTGAAATCGTTTAACTGAAATTCATGTGTATTCTTACAAACACACAGGTTTATATAACTACGGGTAAAGCGATTAAAACAATAACTTTGACAGTTCTCCTTCTGGGCGTGTTCTAGGGCTGTACAATTAATCGAAAATTAATCGTAATCTACAATTTTAGTCTTCAACAATTACAAAAACAAAACATTCAAGGTAAACGAATATTAAGGTGCATTCCATTTTGCAAGTACCCTCACTTTTCTCGTAGTATAAAGCCACAGGACACCTTTTTTCATTTAAATTCATTTCTATGTTGTTTTAAAGGTTAATGAGTAATCGTGTTAAATATCTTAATATTCGCCAAAATAATCACGATTATGATTTGTGTTACAAAAACAGGGTCAAATCATGAACGTATTTTCCCAGCTAGTGCAAGAACGCCCCCCGTACTAAACTGATTTAACCCATTGAACATATTAAAAAAGATATTGTTAAAATATGTTAATTATGTCCTCAGTTGTATATTTATGTAATGCTGTACTGGTCTGTATGTTTGTATATGCCACAAGGGGCACTAAAGTTTAAGCCACAGAAGACGCGTTTGAGTTATTATGTTTGTTGAAGTTGTTTTACGGGACCTCTAGTGTTGATCTGAGGAAACTGCGGGTGATTTTACATTCTGTATGACCTACCAATAAATAAAATAAAATAAAATTCTATAAGTGTGGACTTTCTGTTTATAAAAACGCTTTTAAGGCTTTTAAAGGTCTGACATGCAAAAGTTTTGAAGTGAGAGGGACAATAACACATATGAACTGAACACTTGCATTGGGATTCCAGATTCATCAGAATTCATTTTCTGCATGGAAATCACATTAAACAATATACTTTCATGTAAACACGTGAAATCTTAGCACTCACTTTATTTAAAAAGACAATCAAACGTTAATATTTATTTAAAAGAGAGATACTTTATTGTATTTCACATGTTTATATTGTTAGTTAATTATCATCATTTTTCATGTGTGATGAGATGTGTGTAGATAGAAGCAGATGTTTTGAAGAGATTTGAAAAGGATGTGTTTGTTTTTCTTAGAGTGTATGTTTCAGTGTGTCAGCGGTGTGGTGAAGTCTGAGGACATACTGCGAGTATTCAGAGAGACCACATGTGAACACACTCCTACACAGCCTTCAGTGCCCTGCTGTCTTTTGTTTGTGACGATCTTACATTTTTATTTGTAAATAATTGAAAACAAAGCATCAATGATGCTGCAGAATATGATTGGTGGATTGGTCCTTCTGCATTTGTGCTTCTGTCATTTGGAAAGTAAGTGAATTGGTTTCATTTTTCCTGATTTAGAGGATTGCCATAGGCTGCTTTATGCCAAAATAATTCAATTTGTTATGCTTATATGGATCGTGTTAATATTTGTATTGTTTAGTTTTAGCTTCGGGTCTATCCAGTCCTCACCTAAATCATTATTTTTGTGATATATTCTCTTTAGTTCTACTACACCTTTTGCATTTTCTATAATGTCAGTAATGTGTTTGTGTTGTTGAGGTGTGTTTGGTGATGAAGTGAAGTCAGTGTCAGTGATGGAGGGAGACACTGTCACCTTATATACTGATGTCACTCACATACACACACATGATGTGATCGAGTGGATGTTTGGTGTTCAGAGTCCAGATGAGATTATAGCTGAAATCTACAGAGAAGCTGATATAACATCATTTATCAATGAGAGATTGAAGAATCATTTACAGATAGATGATCAGACTGGATCTCTCATCATCACAAACATCACAACTGAACACACTGGACTTTATCAACTAGAGATCAACAGAAAACCTTCTGTCCGCTTTAGACACTTTAGTGTCACGGTCTATGGTGAGTTTCTTCAAGATTTCTTCAAACGTAATTATATCAAAAATACAAAACTGATTCCTTGTTAATTACTTTGATTCTTAAATCTTTAATGTTTTCAGCTCGTCTTCCTGTTCCTGTGATCTCCAGAAACTCTTCTCAATGTTCTTCATCTTCATCATCATATTGTTCAGTGTTGTGTTCAGTGCTGAATGTGTCACATGATGTGAGTCTCTCCTGGTACAAAGGAAAGAGTTTATTGTCCAGCATCAGTGTGTCTGATCTCAACATCAGACTCTCTCTTCCTCTGGAGGTGGAATATCAGGATACAAACACATACAGATGTGTGGTCAACAATCCCATCACAAACCTCACACAACATCTGGACATCACTCATGTCTGTCACACGTCTGCAGGTTTTTGTTTTTGCTTTGATACTCATTTCCAAATGTTTTTATTTGCTTTTATATCATTTTTAAAGAAATGTCTCTTTACTTAAATATTTTTAGTTGGTGTCCACTGTTGTGGTTTTACTGAAGCTGTGATAAGATTGGTCGTCTCTGCTCTGGTGGGCGTGGCTACTGTTGGAGTTCTCATTTATGACGTCAGATCCAGATGAATCACCATCAAACTCAGATGAAACAGAATCTAAATAAATCTCGAAAATGTCCCAAACGAAAATGAATCATCTTTCTCTTTCATCAAGAATGCGTTATATTGTGGCATCAATGAGGTCATAAAGAAGTTTTCGGAGCACGCCTGTGACGGCCTGAGAGGACAAGTGGGTATTTCAGCATAAATATACAAATAATTATTTACAGCAGCGGGCACTTGAAAGCTCAGATACACACATGTCATTCATAGATCCAGACACCCACATGAATGATATTAAATATTTGTTATCCTTTATATGTAACACGGGAGAATATTTGTTGTAAGAACAACACGAGACAATAATAGTTAAGTTTTGCATTATTCATTTATCAAGCAAATTGGTTACAATATATTTCCCTTATACTTTTTATTAAAAGATATTTCTTGTTGAGTTTACCGGTATGATGCGTTGGAGTCCTCGGGGGTGACACAGATCTGAGTCCGGACAGGAGCAAGGACCGCACGCGATCTTGGTTCCGCCGGGGGGAGAATTCAACAACGATTTCTCTACTGATAAATCGATTATAAATGATTGGTTGAGTTTATGGATAATTGTGGATATGCTTGTTTTACAAAACCCGTGTTAAAGTTGTAGTGTTGGTTTTTTAATGTTGAGAATTGTCTAATTATTCCCTGTTGTGTTAAATGGTCTCATCTAATGGTTGAACCTGTTTCTCTTCTAAGTCCTCAAGTCATTTCTGTTAGTTTGATGTTGTTGATCTTTTTTTTATGTCTTGTCGTCTGGAGGAAGAAATAAATGATCAAGCGTCAATGATTTGAGCTTGTGGTTTACTCGCCTTGACGTTCGGTCTCTCACAACGCCTCATCCTGAGATAATCTCTATAGATCTCAACAGGGATAACTAAAAGTAAAAAGATGGATGTGTGAAAACACACATGATATTACATTGAATATACTTTTAATCTTAAAGCTTCTTCCGTCTTTGTCTTGTGTTTGCCTCCATGACGCCTGGAAAGAGAGCGATGATGTAAAAAGAATTGATTCAACTGACAAATAGACAACAATCAATGATGAAAAACAATCACTCCTGAAATGAAATATAATTACAATATGTTTTATCACATTATTAAATTGTAACCTTAAATCATTTAAAATAAGACAAAACAAGCATTGAAAAAGTTGTGTGACTGAATCAATGTTTAGACATTAAAGTGTAAAGATGAACATCCACTAACACAGAATAAATGAGTCAAAGTGAAACTGCTGTGGTCTCCTCATCACACCTTTAGTCTCTTCTGTTCAGTGGACAAACATCTCGTCTATTAATGTGTTTGTGGTCAGTTTGTGTGCGTGTTGTTTTCTGATGAAGAGTTTCCACTGAAATCTTTATACACTTCACTCTAAACTCATCTACTGACACAGGACAGAGGTCACAGAACCTCACACATCAGAGATAAACGGCTCAAACATTTCATTAAGTCACGAACAAAACATAAACACTTACAGAGTCAAATGTTTTTAATGAAATAGATTCGACTTTAATCATGTGATGGAAGGTCAGAGCTGGGCAATGGAAGGCTGATTAGAAAAAAAGACAAATCTCTGAGATCAGAAGTAGAAGAAGTCAGATTTTAAAATGTATTTATTATAATGTAACCAAAATGCTATTGACATTCATTAAATAGCTCTAAACAATCATCTCGTTTGTGTTTTTCCAACACTAAATAGTTTCTTGGTTGTGTTATTTTTATGTTAAAGTTTCTTCCTCTGTTCATCAAGCGCGTGTTCATTTGTATTTGTGCGTGTTCATGTGTGTGTGTGTTCGTGTGCGTGTGTGCGTGTGTTCGTGTGTTCGTGTGTGTGTGTGTTCATGTGTGTGTGTGTGTGTGTGTGTGTGTGTGTGTGTTCATGTGTGCGTGTGTGTTCATGTGTGTGTGTGTGTTCATCTATGTGCGTGTTCATGTGTGTGCGTGTTCATGTGTGTGTTCATGTGTGTGTGTGTGTGTGTTCATGTGTGTGCGTTCGTGCGAGCGGTCGTATTAATGAAGCGTCAGGGAAGATAAACACATTTCCTGATGTTTCCTGTCACATCACAAGTGACTCTTAGTTTCTGACACACACATCTGCAGCACAATATGATTTGTGTGATAGTTCTGCTGTGTTCATGTCTGCAGCTTCTGAACGGTGAGTCAATTCTTTATGTCTTTGAGGATTTCACTTGTATTAGACACAATATTAGATTATTAATAAATATGCATGTGAACATAACAGATTAAACTGTATTTCAGCCTCATAATGTTTCATGTTTGTGTTGTTGAGGTGTGTTTGGTGATGAAGTGAAGTCAGTGTCAGTGATGGAGGGAGACACTGTCACCTTATATACTGATACTCACATACACACACATGATGTGATCGAGTGGATGTTTGGTGTTCAGAGTCCAGATGAGATTATAGCTAAAATCAACAGAGAAGCCGATAAAACATCATTTATCAATGAGAGATTGAAGAATCATTTACAGATAGATGATCAGACTGGATCTCTCATCATCACAAACATCACAACTGAACACACTGGACTTTATCAACTAGAGATCATCAGAAAACCTTCTGTTCTCACCAGACACTTCAATCTGACCGTCTATGGTGAGCTGAGGATTATAGTCAATTTTAAACATTATAATCATCATGATTTAATAATTCTGTTTGATTCTTTGAATTCTTCAGCTCGTCTTCCTGTTCCTGTGATCTTCAGAAACTCTTCTCAATGTTCTTCATCATCTTCATCATCATCATGTTGTTGTGTGTTGTGTTCAGTGCTGAATGTGTCACATGATGTGAGCGTCTCCTGGTATTTTATTGTCCAGCATCAGTGTGTCTGATCTCAACATCAGACTCTCTCTTCCTCTGGAGGTGGAATTTCAGGATACAAACACATACAGATGTGTGCTGAGACATCCCAAGACAAACCTCACACAACATCTGGACATCACTCATGTCTGTCACACGTCTGCAGGTTTTTGCTTTGATACTCATTGTTAAATGCTCTTGTTTGTTCACTAATGTTTACTGAAGTGTTTCTTTAATTATTTTTTAGTTGATGTCCACTGTTGTGGTTTTAATGAAGCTGTGATCCGATTGGTCGTCTCTGCTCTGGTGGGTGTGGCTACTGTTGGAGTTCTCATATATGACATCAGATCCAGATGAATCAACATCAAACTCAGACGAAACAGATTGATTCTGAAACTTGGTGCCTTTTAAACACTTTGAAAAACATTTGTCTGTAATATCTTAATAAAATCAAGTCATGACTAGTCCTAGTGTATTTCTTTACTACTAACATCGTAAGGTGTCTTCATTCTTTCCTTTGTCATCCAATGTTGCTCACCGGAGGCCCAAAGATATTATAAATAGAAATTGAGTGCTTTCACTGAATATTGTGAATATGGCTGCCATTTCTTTCATTTCTTTTTTTAGTACTTTCATAGGCATGATCAGGAAGTGAACGCCTTATGCTAGACAACACAGATTTCAGATATTTTCCCAACTTGATAAAACCCAGAAAGCAACATCTGGACCGGCTTTAGAAGATGGGATCTGAACAGAGGCTCTGGTGTGTTTTTGTCATGTAGAATGAGTGTGACACACAGGTCTCAATAGATCAGTGAGTCAAAGTGAATGTGTTGTGGTGAGTGGACAAACGGCACATCTGTTGTGTGTTTGTGGTTGGCTGGCTGGCATGTGTGTAGTTTTTCCTTCTGTTCCAACCATCATAATGTTCATATGCTCAAAACTTATTTACTGATGTGATGTTTTAAGATGGTCACAATAGGGCCACAGCAGTTCAAACAAGTATTTACCCATCAGGAGCAAATATTCATATTTATTTCAATATAGTGCTATTTACAACTTTGCATTGTTGCAAAGCAGTTTCACAGTAAACACATTCGTACAAATGTACAAAACTAGTACAGTGTGTATCAAACAACTTGCTCCAAGACATGAAGGGGAAGAGGATCTCAAATAATGAATTCTGGGCAATGGTTTATGGGAAATGTAGTCCAGTTGGGTCATGAGGGGAGTGCCCTCTAGTGGACTGGAGAGGGCACTGCAGCTTGTGACTGAAAACCCAATTTGTCTTTAGATGGAAAGCATGTCAATCCTGGTGGGGAATGTTTTACAATGCATCACTTCACACACGTTGTCTTCTCTGTGTAGATTTCCTGCTGTCCTGTCATATACATGACTGGTTTTTTATCTTCAAATGTGCAGCTGGAATCCATGTTACTTTCTTCATCGGTTGGACGTATTGCATTTTGTGATGGTATCTTAGAATATACTGAAAAGAAAGATGACAATACATGAAGCATTCTCATTAGCGGTGATCATAATAGCGAAAGGTGTTTTAGTCGGCTATATACTGAAGGTAAGACTTGCCTTTATCAGCTCGCCATTTGTGTACAAAGTGGGTGATGATTATGGAGGACACACTAAATATTACAATAAATGCAAGGCACTGCAGATGATTAAAATCTAAAAGAGTAAACAGAAAATACAGATATTCATTTCAGTAGCACAGACTTTGGAGAGCAAAATTGCAGAACAGCACTTTAGTACAGACTGAATGTGCACCCTTAACAATCAATCAGTTTGGTGAACGTGTCCCCTCCCTCTACATATATGAACACAAACATCACGTGTCACTCACTTGCAAATGTGTGACAGAGTTCATTGATGTGTAGATGTTGAGTTTGGTTTGCGATTGAATTGTTGATGACACATCTGTATGTGTTGTTGTCTTGATATTCCACCTCCAGATGTAAAGATGCGGTGGTTTTAACATCAGACACACTGATGCTGGAGTGGATAACACTTCCGTTATACCAGGAGAGATTCACACGTGACACATTCATCACTGAACACAACACTGAACATTTTGAGACTGAAGGTAGAAGACTTTCTAATAGTGAAGTACAATGTGACAAGTGTCTGCTGATGACAGGAACAGGCAGACGACCTGAAAGAAATCGAATGGAAAAGATTGTGTTTACATATGAATGTGATTTTCTTTTACCTTGTAATGTTTATGAACAAGTGCTATCTTCTGTTCTCAATCGCAGTCGTTTTGTGGAATTAATCTAAATCTCATGGTTATAATGCTGGAATTTAAAGGGATGTGTATATTTTCAAAAACAACATGCGGGTGTGAGGGCCAGACCCAGGCGGTAAAGGTGTTAACAAAACTCCACGAAGGAGCAAAACACGATAACTGAAACAAGAGATCAAATCAAAACTTGCCACAAGAGGGACAAAACAAACAAGGTTAATAATCAATAAGTACAAACACAAATGAGGAATGTAAAACAGGAACAAGTTATTGTCAGGATACACAAACGGGGACAAGGTAGTTTACAGACACACAATGAACCGAAACGGAATAAAAGCCACTAAGACTATAAATAGGGAAACACTAACTAGGGAAGATTGAACAGGGATGGTGACGGGCAGATGACAAGACTTAAACACTAATGGGAACTGTCAGGAAGAAAATGGGCCAGGTGAGAGGATGAAACACTGATGGGTGCTAACGGAGAAACAAGGAGCCGGAGCTGAAGGACACGACACCGGAGAGAGATGCAGACATGACAAAACCAAAACCATGTCTCTCTCCACATTAAACACATGGGTCTGACATGATCCTGCCACAAGACTGGAATATCATGAACAGGAGAGGCAAGATCATGTCAGAACACAGAAGAGAGTATGAGGTACATTTAAATAAAAAATACTAACTGTAGACAGCAACGCTGAAGTCATGGTATGAGTTCTTATTGTCTCTTTTGATCTTCAGTTTATAAAGTCCAGAGTGTTGAGATGTGATGTTCTTGATGGTGAGATCTCCAGTCTGATTGTTTAGCTTCACTCTGTCTCTGAATATCCCCGTCTCATTATTATCTTCATATATGGGATTGATATTGACTGATCTCTTGATCCTGGCGACAAGAGAACCGTTTCCTCCAAACCTCCACTCGATGACATCATCTGTCTTCAGTTCAGTAAGATTAGTGTTTAGAGTCACAGGATCTCCCTCCATCACTGACTTCCCTTCTTCTGTATCAAGCCCAACACCTGCAAAACAAAGACAGTTTACAAATGTCTTTGACTACTGTACACTTAGGCCTAACTAACATCAGCATGTCAATAAAGAACTATTGCAAAGAGCACCCTTGTCAAGAAATTGAAATGTGATGTGCAACACTGCCGAATCTTCTACGGACACTAATCTTTATAAATTATTATAGTTACTGTTACATGTACTGTAGTTAGCTTTGGTAATACAAATTGTAATAAATAAGAAACATCATCGATCTATGTGTATACACAAAACGGTACTCATAAATACATATCTTTTTTGCAAACAAGTCAATAAGCAGGCTAAATGACCATACAGGTTGATGTGTTAATGTTTTACTTTAACTGTGGAATCGGATCAGAATCAATAAAATTCAAGATTCCCAACCCTGGAGAAATGTCACTCATTCCTGTGGTTTCATCTTTAGGTGTATACCATTTATTAAAGGCCTGTTAATGTGAAATAGGCACATAAAGGCAGAATGAATGTGAGTGTTGTCAAGATTTGCCCAGAATGTTAAAAAAATGAACTGACTTCAGAAGTCACGAGATAAACCTGCTCAATCAGTCACTTGGAATAGTCAAATGTTTTAAGGAAGACGGATTACTATTTGTATGACCATGAAGGAATTGAACACAGTTTTACTACAGATTGTGGGTATCGTGGTTTCGCGAAAGTAACCGTGGTTTACATTTTAGGAACTGGCTAACTGGCTGGATACACACTGAAAACATGTCATATGAGCAACAGTGGTCTATCAAATAAAAGACAAAAGCATAAAAATATAAACTTACCCTGAAAAACCAAGGACATAAAGAGGAAAATTGAAATCTTCATGGTGCTGACTAAATGGTAAAAAACATGGATATGCTGAAGAATTGGCGTGATCATCACCTTCGGCACGCCACGGAAAGACTGAACGTAAAGAGAAACCAAAAGTATCCTCTTTGTGAAGGTGTGGCCTGTATGCAAACTGTTACTCCCCTCAGGGTTTAATAAAGGCTCAAGCCGTTCCTGGGTTTTAATGGGGATTTATTCGATGACTAAGTCTTTAAACATGTCTTTACATGTCCCCTTTACTGCTCATTTCCACATTGCCGTCAGAACTGGTATAAACAAACACAGAAAACTTAAAATTAACCTTAAATTCTTGACATACTTGCAGACAATACTAAACGAAATCACATAGAAAACTAAGAAATAAAGCATACATTTATGCCATGTAAAATAATATCCCAATTAGCTTGTTACAAACACAGTTGCGTAACACAAATAAATGACAAGGAAAGAAAAATATACCTCATTGGCCGCATAGACCCGAGGATAAACTTCGTTTTCACGCTTCACCAACAACTTAAGGATAACTTGATGGATAAAACAGATGGTTAGCTAGCCGCAGCAGCGAGTGCACCCATACAGCATCCACATAAAAACGAATTATCATTTCCACACAGAACAAAAATAAGTTTTTAACAAAAAGAAATAAACATAAAATTATTATTTATTAGCTATGAGACATTATGTCAAACATGATTTTTAACCATATATATTTTAATTTTAACTGTCATATTGAACTGAAATATATAAGTTGCCTTTGACGGCAGCTACACAAACATTCACCCTCCCTCCTGTGAATACTGAAAATATCACAGAGGGAACATCTAGTGAAGATCATATGGACTATTCCCTTTACCTCATTCACTTCTATTGAATGGACAGAAAACCAAAGCAAGTCAATGGGTGCCGTGACCAAAATTCTTCAGAACATATTTTAAGTTCACCAGAAGAAAGAAACGCATGCAGGTTTGACAAACGCATGAGGACGAGTAAACGATGACAGAATTTAAGTTTTGGGGTGAACTGTCCCTTTAACACATCACACGAGCTGCTGGTTGGACCGGTTTAACATGCTGCCCAAGAATGAAAAATCCCCCCTTTGTCTCCATACACGAATAATAATATCCACCAAAATAAAAACACAAAATAAGCATATATAAACATATTTATTTAGAAAATGACAACATTATTCTGAAATCTTTCAGCCACAATGACTGTGTAGGCCTAGTGAAAATCTGAGCTTCCCTATGTGAAAACTGCGATTCGTAAACAATCTTGACAAAATAAAATGATATTTTACTGTAGTAAACACAGCAGACGGAGTTGTTAGGTCACATTCCAGTGGGAATTTCACGTGATGTCAAACACAAGACAATAACACTGTTGAACTTTGTTACACTGTTGTTGCAGTTAGCGTTGTGTTCGGGGAAAAATAAACGAGAGATGGATCCTCTTTAGCCGCTCTTGGCATATTTATTTTTTGTTGCTGACACATCAGTCTCACGATCAGACAGCCATCAGTATGAAGGATACCGTAAAACAACTTAAACAAACATAATAACTCAAACGCGTCTTCTGTGGCTTAAACTTTAGTGCCCCTTGTGGCATACACACAGTACAGCATTACATAAATATACAACTGAGGACATAATGAACATATTTTAACAAACACCCCGAGGTTAGTATGCCAACTGTCCTTCAGAGTATGACATACTGAAGCTCCTTTTTCTGTTGAAATTCACCATCAACTCCATATTACCAGAGTATTCACATGCATAGCTATAAAACATTATAAATATATAAGTCATGTTAAATGATCGATTGTGATGTGTGTTTTGTGCATTAATACCTGACAAGTAAAGGAATGGCGTTTCCTCGATGCGCACATTGCACCAAAAAACTGACAATCACTCAGAAAACATATTTTTAAACATAGCGAATAATCTCTTATTAACTGTGAGAAAACGTCATTACTCATGAATCAAAACTCATTAAATGTTGTGTGGATGTTCAACACCCGTCCTCCTGAGTAAAAAAGTTGCAGAGATTGGTAAGAATAAATGTTCTTTAGGACTGGAGAAGAAATATTGTGTTGCTTTTATATTACAACAACCCATTCTCTCTAATCTAAGTGAAACGAGCTCGTCACAGTCTTCATTCTCTTTGGTGCGACGTCATAACATCGTATAGGGCTGTGTTAGAGAGACATGTGTTGACCTGCGGAAACTGCACTCTCATTCAGTCCATAGGATGAGTTTGGTTCCCAAAGGATATAACTCTGTTTTTAAAGTTGTTCAAAAATCATGTTTTTTATTATGTTATCATGTTTTGATGTGTTGTATTGTGTAAGTTAGCAGTATTGTTTTGAGTTATTATGGCTTAAATCAACCAAACCAACTGCAGTGTGAAAAAAACATGATTTGGGATTTTTTTTCTCATTTTGGAACCAAACTCTTCATATACTGTGTGTGTGTGTGTGTGTGTGCATACACTATACATAGTTGTTTAAATTCTTTTGAAATTCACAAGAACTGCAGCATTAGGATTCATCCAGTATTCATCAAAACACATTTGCATACAACATATATGAGTTAATAAATAAGAAAATAAGGTCTGGGGTTATAGAGGATGTGCAGATGCCGGCTGAAACATAAATGGGCTCCTGTGCGCTGACCACAAATAGAAGTTGTTCTCATGTGGTTTTCAATAGAAACAAAACACATCTACACTGCTGGTGCAGACTAAGACTATTGGCATTTAGCAGCATGTAAGACAGAATTAAAGTTAAACACGATTTAAGTGTTTGACCCAAAATCCAGATTTTTCTAATGGATTTTCATTTGAACAAAATGTGTGTGCAGGTCTGCTAAACATTTAGAAACATTTAACAAAAAACCTTTCACCTTCCTACTGCTTTAAAGGACAGGTGACCGCGTTTTTACACTTTCACTTATTATTGAAATGTTATGTAAAAGTTTGTCTGTCATCAGTGTGTGTGTGTGTGTGTGTGTGTGTGTGTGTGTGTGGTGTCTAAGGAGGAGGAGGATATACTGTGATCTACATCCCACCCCACACACCCACAGCATAAGATCTCTAAAGTGACCTTTGAGTGTAAATATCTTCTTCTCTGACATGTTTACAGAGACAATCAAGCAGCAAGAATGCAGAATATGACTTGTGTTGTTGTTTTGATGTGTTTTTGTTTGTGGCATTTAGACGGTAAGTGATTTTTAAACAATTTAAACAAGTTTATGCAGACAATATACTATATATTCATATACTGTATATGTGTTGTGTTGTTCAGGTGTGTTTGGTGATGAAGTGAAGTCAGTGTCAGTGATGGAGGGAGATTCTGTTACTCTACACACTGATCTCACTGAACTACACACAGATGATGTGATCGAGTGGATGTTTGGTGTTCAGAGTCCAGATGAGATTATAGCTGAATTCTACAAAGAAGCCAAAGCAACATCATTTATCAATGAGAGATTGAAGAATCATTTACAGATAGATGATCAGACTGGATCTCTCATCATCACAAACATCACAACTGAACACACTGGACTTTATAAAGCTGAGATCACTGGATCCACACAACTACTGAGCTTCTGTTTCAATGTAACCGTCTCTGGTGAGTTGAGATTCTAGTTCCAAAAATCATCAGCGTTAAAAAATTAAAACGTTATTTATAATATTGGGTTTGTTGTTGATTCTGAAATATTTTAAAGATCTTCTGCCCGTTCCTGCAATGGCTGAAGATTCATCACAAAACTCTTTATTATCTTCAAACCACACTCAACATCTGAACATCACTCACGTCTGTCAGCCGTGTCCAGGTGAGTCACCTGTATGTTTGCAGTTTTGACTCTAATTTTGGGATTAAGTATTAAAATGATACTTAAAACACAATCTTGTTTGTCTCTGTTAGTTTGTGTCGAATGTTGTGGTTCTACTGAAGCTGTGATCCGATTGGTCATCTCTGGTCTAGTGGGCGTGGCTACTGTTGCTGTGCTCATTTACGACATCAGATCCAATAGAAAAATCACCATCAACCTCTGATGAATCAGATATTTTGAAACAAGAATAAACATTCCTGGATTACTTTGAAGAATGTATTTGAGTCAATTTTAAAAATGTCTCCATCAAAGCTTTGTATTTTCTTTTAAATAACCTAAAAGTTTATCTTTTTAATTTGGAAAAATATGGGGATTTTGGTTTTTATTGGAATACACTGTACACATAAAGTAAACAAGAGAGTATCAGTTCTTGACTCAATAAACGTTTTTTTGTTGTATCCAGTCATCCTCAAATTCTTCTGAGCTTGACTTTACACTCCAAACACATCTGTGCAACGTGAACACAACCTTTGTAATGCACTTTTACTATTATACATATGTTACAAAAAGGAAACGCTTTTTTGGCCAGGACTGCATATAACGTCATGTATGCTACGCAAAAATATGCACGGTAAAAATATATATGTTGTTTTTCAGTTGGTTCAACTTATAAATGGTTGCATTAAAAGTCAATTCAACTTAAAAATATGAATTAACTTAGTTTCTTTCGTTGAGTTCATTTTTGAGTTGCATTAACTCAACAGTTTAAGAGAACCAGGAAACTCATTTTTAAGTAACTCCAACATTTTTTTACAGTGTGAAAACATGTAATTCTTCTGTTGATTCCCATATTTGTAGCATCATCAAGAAGCAAATGCTTCGGTCAGTATCAAACAACTAAAACAAACACCATCAATGCTGACTGAATGTAAAGAATCTACAATGAAGAAAAAATGTAGTTAAACATCCCTCTGAAGCTCTATGTTGTTAAAGAATAAAAAAAACAAAATAAGTAAGATGGAACCTCATATGTGTTTTTAATATGGTTAATGAATAAGACATTCTTACAGCTCAGTGAGTCAAAGTGAAACCTGCTGTGGTCTCATCACACAAGTGGACCAACATCTTGTTCCTATGAGCACGTCTGTCGACACGTTTGTGGTTGAAAAGATTCTTGTGTTCCACTTATCATCATTTTCATGTGAACATTAACTCATAATAGAGCCGTGAGTCCATCAACACTGACATATGTAGTGTAGTTTCTCACACGCATTGTTTATTCAAAGTATTATATATAAAACTCATCTTAACATGAAGTGAACACAGAGAAACATATTAGCTTGAGCATATAGCAGTGACTATAAAATAGAATGAAGCCTTTCATCAGTTAAGAAATGTCGCATTGTACTGCACATCATACATTAGCACACATGCAGGACAAGTATTTGACAGCCGTAGGGATGTAGAGTCTGGATCATTGAAAGAAAAGCCATAACTATCCCACTCCCTTTTCTTCTGGTCCCCCACTGGGAAAGAAGGAGCAATGGACTGCGGCCTGCCACGAGGCCGGAACTTTTCCAACAAGACCGTATCCTGAAAGCAATCGAACCTTTTCATCTCTCCAAGCGTATACGGATACACATCTGGCACAGAGCTCACAAGTATGCCTTTATATTCATATATAGCTGCGTTAAGTTTGAGCCTCTTTGTTAAAGATGATTTTATTGGTGTTTAGGAATCGCTGTAATGCTTTCTCGCAATCTCTCTCGCTTTACCTCTTTCTATGTTTTGTGTTGTGTATTGTTTGTATTTGTGGTCTTTATGTGTACCACGTAGAGTAGTTTGATAAACAACCATATATTCACTCGTAATGGGTTTTCTGTGCTCAATGTTCACAATGCAAAGTCCCTTAAACCATGCTAGATTTATGCTACCTTTGCTCTAAATTCAGTTTGGTAAAGTCACGTTAATTATGGCTATGAGATAACGTAAAGTTTATTAATCCTTGATGCATTCGCTAGACCAATGAATACCAAATATTGTTATACTGTACATTACAAATCAGAGACTGTAAAATATGTATATTTAATCACAGTTATAATACGTATTTTACTTTGAGCTAAACTAATTCCTTGACTGGAACTGAGGTTTTAAATAGAGAAAGAAGAGCCTAAATCTTTGCATACATGAGATGGTTTATTAAGGTGTTACCAAACATACAGCCAGTTAAACAGACATATTAAAAAGGAAAGTAATAGCCGCTGTACCCCATGATGTACATATTAGATTAATGTTGTTGATTTTCGCCAAAAAACTTACTTGCAAAATTTAAAAATAGCATTGAGTTCCCTTAGAAGTTCTTGCAGACAGAATAATAAATAAAATCAGGAAAATAAGAGAAATTAAATAGATTCCACAGAATCTAACATTATGGTGTATACATTGAAACAAGACAATAGAGTCTAGTCAAAACTAGTCATTTGACATCTGGAAGATATTTATTATATGAATGGGACTTTTTATACTGTGCTAGGCTTTAATGGACTAGTTTGATGCACTTATGTATTTTGTTGCCTATGTTGTTATAATTGCTTCCAATGTTTCCTCTTCTGTAAGTCGCTTTGGATAAAAGCGTCTGCTAAATGACTAAATGTAAAATGTAAATGGGAGAGATGCTCTTTCATTTGACCACCAGGTGATGTATTCACCCTGACTGGAGTTCTGTAGACTCGAATACAGAGGTGATAAACCCTGACCCGAGTTCTGTAGACTCTAATGTGAGGCGATACTCCCTGAAAAGAGGTCTATGGACTCGAATACAGAGGTGCTAAACCCTGACCCGGGTTCTGTAGACTCTAATGTGAGGCGATACTCCCTGACCGAAGTTCTGTAGACTCGAATACAGAGGTGCTAAACCCTGACCCGGGTTCTGTAGACTCTAATGTGAGGCGATACTCCCTGAAAAGAGGTCTATGGACTCGAATACAGAGGTGCTAAACCCTGACCCGGGTTCTGTAGACTCTAATGTGAGGCGATACTCCCTGACCGAAGTTCTGTAGACTCGAATACAGAGGTGCTAAACCCTGACCCGGGTTCTGTAGACTCTAATGTGAGGCGATACTCCCTGACCGAAGTTCTGTAGACTCGAATACAGAGGTGCTAAACCCTGACCCGGGTTCTGTAGACTCTAATGTGAGGCGATACTCCCTGACCGAAGTTCTGTAGACTCGAATACAGAGGTGCTAAACCCTGACCCGGGTTCTGTAGACTCTAATGTGAGGCGATACTCCCTGACCGAAGTTCTGTAGACTCGAATACAGAGGTGCTAAACCCTGACCCGGGTTCTGTAGACTCTAATGTGAGGCGATACTCCCTGAAAAGAGGTCTATGGACTCGAATACAGTGGTGATAAACCCCGACCCGAGTTCTGTAGACTCTAATGTGAGGTGATACTCCATGAAAAGTGGTCTATGGACCATTGATCTTAGATCAGATTTTCCAGCTAAGCTGGTTTGGACAGCGTATTGGCTAAGCCTTGAGAAACATCAGCTTTGCATCTTCAGATGTGCTGCTAGATGTTCCTTTCTTCATTAATCAGAGGATGTTTGACATCTGATGGTTGACTTGCTGAAAAACAGAGTGACACTGAGTGATGATTTCAGGTTTTCTCATTAGCAGGAATGTCAAAACTGTGCAAGGGTTTTTTCTGTATAGCTGCAGGTAAGACTTGACTTTATCACCTCCTCTTTTGCGTCTGCAGACACTGATGATGATGCAGATCCCCACACAAATCAGAATAACACATACAGGTGATATTATAATGATCCTCATGACAGGAGAATCTAAAAGAGTAAAGAGAAAAAATCTGATTTTGATCTTGTCTCCACAAGCTTTTCATATGCAATAAACCTTCATCTCTAACTTTGTAAACAAAGGTGTTCCCCAACCACGACAGCATTGCACCAGATATAAATTCACTTAACATTAATATCCCATCTGATGTACCTGATCTTTCTGATGATGAAGAATTTTTCGAAAAGTCTCTACTTTTGACAAGAACAGGCAGATGGGCTAGAAAATAAAAGAGAAAAAGATTTGCAATTGTTTTGTTTAGACTAAAAAAAACTAAATATAACTCTTTTCAGGAGTTCACAAGAGACAGTATATTGAATCTGAAATACTCACGAGAGACAGTCACATTGAATCTCTTGTATGAGACTTTATTATTGCTGCTGATCTTCAGTGTATAGATCCCAGAATGATCCTTTGTGAGATTGCTGATGGTGAGAGATCCGGTCCGATTGCTCAGCGTCAGTCTGTCTTTATATCTCTCATATTTAGAAAATGTGGTGCTTCCAAACTTTCCTTTGATTATTGCAACAACAGTATTGTTCAGCCCATAACACCACACGATCAGATCATCTCTCTTTTTGATGACAGTAGTGTGTAGAGTAACAGAATCTCCCTCAGTCACTGACACTGACTTCACTTCATCACCAAACACACCTGAACAACACAGAGACAGTTTGCACATGTATGAATGCAGTACCCTTATAGCAATTATATTATTGAAAACCGTTCCTAAATATTTAAAATTGGAGATCTATGTTTTTTCTCAAACCAAAAAGCTGGCCAAAATATTTAATGACTGGTTGTGTTTTTGTCCGATTCCGTAAAATATTTCAGTTGGAGAAGAAAGGACTATATGTTAGGATATAACATATAATATATCAACAACATCAATACCAAAAGGGACTACGGATTAAATTAGCCAGTGTTGGCTAAATCTGGTGGATTTTACATATCGTATGTGTTATTAATGTGCATTGTCCCTGATTAAATTAAAATCATCATTTTCAAAAGTATAAAATATATATAATTATCAACACTTTCAGTATGTTCCCTTTCGATTTCGTTGCTTGTGAATCTCGACACACATATATGGTGCCAGAAAACGGTTTCCACCTGGAACGTTCTACACGTTTGACAGGTATTGAGAATGTGAACAGGTGAGGCCAACGTGAAGTCAAGGAAACACCTCGCTCAGTAAACAAATAAAAGATTCTGTTGTCATTTCCTCATCTTCATGTCACACCATGAGTTTCTTTCTTCTTCAGAACCCGAAAGAATTTCTCCACATATTTTCTCACAGATGTACAAACACACAAGAGAGAATAAATGATGACAGATTGAGTCTGAACCATCCCTTTAAAACTAGCATATTATTGTTTATTGTTTTTTATATATGCAGTTGAGATTGCTTTTCTCATGACCTTCTGCTTCAGTTGGATTGGACAAAGAAGGAATTTCATTGTGCTGTGTACAGATGACAATAAAGAGTCTTCAAATGTTTGGAGAGTCCAAAGACTTATATCAACAGATCCATGAGCTGAATATTTTCCTGAGGTGTAGTCAATGGGTTCAATTGGAGTATTCATAAAATGTCTGCTATGATCTTTGGCCAAAATAGAAAAAGTAGGGAACAGACCGGTCGGACATGCTCACACAATGTTTTGGATGTCTTTACAGACGTCATCTTGCATTGTACAATAAACTAGCCTTTTTGTAGTTTGAGGTAGTAACACAGCTTCAGGTGGACACTTTAATATTAAGTTTTGACGTCTATCTATAGTTATATTTTGCACAAGAGCACAGCTTTAGAACAGAATATACATGCATAACTTCAAAACACAGATATTTCAGATGTTTGAGGCAAATCACTACAAGTGAACTGAATTCACAAACATACGTGTGATTACATTTAATCTGTTATTATGAGCAATTGTGATCCACCGACTGAAAGACCAACAAACTAAAAGAACATATAAGCTTACCCTTCAAAATAAAAGCGAATAAACAGAGGATGAAGCTCTCCATGATGTTGACTTGAGAGGAGTTGGCAGGTTTTGAGGAATCTTCTTTTGTGGTGTGTTCTGTATAATATAAAATAATCTTTAGTGCTGCTAGAGAAAACCAACCTACAGGTCATGGGTGTCCAGGAACTGTGTTGTGCTAAATAAAACGAAAGTGTTCTGTGCGGTATGTGCAGGCGTGGCAAAAGCTCAAGTGTTTGAGTTAAGTTTCACATGTAAAAAAACATCTGTTATCATCTCAGAAGAAGCAGTTTTACACACTTTCTAAATAACTATCTAACAAATATATTCTAGATGTCTATATGACACCTGATAGCAGATGTTGAGAAAACATTACAAAATAAAGGTCTATATTAAATAAATAAATAATAAAGGTCTTTTCTATTCTATATGCAGACATTCCCTGATAGCACACATATATCCAGCTTACGTCTATTTGACATCTGGATTTACATCGGCAAGACACCTGCAATACACCTGCAATACACAGTTTGCTCATCTGCAATACATCTCATAGAGATGTCTGCTGTCAGACGTCATATAGACCTCCAGAAGATGTGTGTAAGATGTGTAGGATCTAGAATGGATGTAAAGCTGCTCTTTCTAAGATGTTTAGCAGATGTATTACAAACGTTCAGACGTCTCCGAGACGTATTGCAGATGACGTCTCCCAGATCAGGCCAGGGAAATTGTCAAACATCTTGGTCACTACATTATGAATTTGAAAAAAGCCAATGGTTCCTAATGACACTTCAATGTGTTTGACATGATCCCATGGAGCAGAATCACGTTTACAGTCCTCTAAAACTATCTATCACGATGATATTATGATAAAAATACCAAACAATCCCACCAAAGACACATCAATGATTCTTTACAAAACAAAACTTATTTGATTCACTTGATATAAAAATGACAAGAAAAACACCCTTTACTTTAATTCAACTCCCCACACAGATACACATCTTACATTTATTCACAGGCTAATCGTGCTAGCTATGCTAACGACCGGCTAACTTGCACCTGTCATGACGTATAAAAGTAAAAGATAACACTCACAGATCACCCTTACCTTACAAACAACGTGTGATGTGTGTTTTAATGCAAACAACGTGTGATGTGTGATTTAAAGCAGTAATACGTGAAACAGAAGAAAATGTCTTTTAGAAAAGATTGACTCGAGAAGTTTCTCTGACTGTGCACGCGCATACATTCACAGACGCGCAGGTGAGCGCAGGTAATGACGTCACACATAACACACACGCACTTTATGTTATTTACCGCCTAAACATGTCGATGATCACGAATGAAAGTAAATGTTTTAATCTGGAGATATTTCATCCGAACTGAGGGAAGAAGGTACACAGTGATGAAAACAAACGCTTGTTATAAACTGTGTTGAGTTTCCATGGTGTGTTTTTGTATTAGGCCTACAGCGGCCTCTACACGTCAAAATATAAAACACAGTCATCATGATATTCTACCGCGACGTGATGGAGACATCTAGTGTTCATCTGAGGAAACTGCACCCAACATGATTTCAAATTCTATCAGATTCTAAGCTTTTGTCTTTATTAATACAAATGATTTATTTTCTGCCAGTGGGTTTATTAAGGAAGCCATTCTTCTTTCAACACTCAAATGAACTGTGGTCTTCACACACACAAACATGTACATTTAGTCACCCCTTACACAAACATGTCTACATGTTGAAATTAACATTTTTACTAATGTATTTACATCAGGGCGAACGCTAACTGACACACACACACACACACACATTATAGATGATCTCAGGTTTTACTCACAGTGACGACAAACAAGCACAAAATCACACATTTGGAAACCACAGCGCTCCTCCTCCTCTTTACTTTAGTCAAGATACGACACAACGTTTCTTTAAATGCCATGAAACATCATTAATGCAACACTTCTGCTGAGTTTGGGATTATTTTATTATAGTTTATAGTCTTTCAGAGAGTTATTATTTCTCAGCATCACAACAGAAAATGCTTTTCACATCTCTTGTGTTGTGGACTCTGATGGGTAAGTTGACTTTATGTCTATATTTGCTTCTGTAATAATGTGTAGTTTTTAATCTCTAGCACAAGGAGCACAAAACACATTAGAAGAATAACATATTACACATCTAGCAAAATCTATAATGAATGCAATTTGTCCTTGATACATTTCAGGTCACAAAGACGGATGAACTTTTATACAAAAATAAACTTTTATCAATTGATCAAACGCTTTAGTTTATAGTTTGAAGTTCTTCAGAGAAAGTGAGGAAATCCAGAATAAAAGCCAAATGCTTAGAGATATTCTCAATATAGATGAGCAGCACAAAAGTGTGGACTTCTGTACACAGAACTATAAAATATTATTTGATGAGCCTTCTTAAAAATGACCTCTAGAGGAATAAACTAAATAACAACAATAAACCTTCTGAATAAACAATAAAATTCATTCACGTGTGCATGATTCAGTCGAACTCTTTCTGCTTCTCTTCATATCACTTTAAATTGTTCTTTTGTGAACGAGCGGCTTGTTTGTTTTGAGATGATGAGCATTTTATTTTACAGGTTTAATGTGGAAAGCATCACACTTCTCAAAGGCTTATACACAGTTTCCTCTTCTTTCTGTACAATGGAACCACAAACATTCACACATCTCTTGCAGACGCAAACCATTACTGACAAATAGGTCACTTTCACTGTGTGGCATCAGGGTATGAAGATATACACGAGTCTGGATCATCCTTATAGATGACATCATGCACATGAGATTACTTGTGACCTCTTTTGTAAAGTAAATCAAGTGTAAATGTGTCGTGTATGAGAGCTGGTGCTTTAACAGAGATGTCACGACCTTCAGCGTCCGTCACTAAAGCAGCACATGTGATGGAGGAGTGAACACACACTACACACCTCATCTCATCGCCCTCATCTGATGATAAAGTTGTTCATTTTGCGAGTTTCTGTGTTGTTCAGGTGTGTTTGGTGATACAGAGGAAGTGAAGGTCTTAGTGAAGTCAGTGTCAGTGATGGAGGGACATTCTGTTACTCTACACACTGATGTCACTCACATACACACAGATGATGTCATCGAGTGGAGGTTTGGAAACACCCGTATCGCCAGAATCAAGAGATCAGTGGATATTAATCCCATATATGATGAGACGGAGATATTCAAAGACAAACTGAAGATGAACAATCAGACTGGAGATCTCACCATCACAGACGTCACATCTCAACACTCTGGACTTTATCATCTAAAAATGATCATTGGAAATAAATGGACAACAAAGAATTTCAGTCTTGTTTATGGTGAGTAGAGTTTTACTGTGTGATATTTATATTGAGTTTGTGATATAAATATGTAATATTTGACATTATGTTTCATTACATCAGATATATATTTTTAAGTAACAATATCAATAAAGTCTCACAGTGACAGCTCAAGCATCATTTTTCTTTACTAATGATTTATTTACAGTCCTGTGATTCTGTAATATATTTCAGCTCGCACTGCTGACAGTATCGGTGAATCTACGCAAACTCCATCATCATCATCATCTTCATCATCTTCATCATCATCTTCATCATCTTCATCATCATCAGGTTGGAATACACAAACACAAACACACACACACACACACACACACACACACACACACACACACACACACACACACACACACACACACACACACACACACACACACACACACTCACACACACACACTCCTACACTCTCACACACAAACACACGCACAGTTTTACAGTGTATGTTGTCTAAAATAATGTTTTCATTTATTTGTTAATTATTAAAGCAGAATCTCTACATGGAGGTTTGTACTCAGTTCAGATTGTTGTGATCTCTTGTGCGGCGGCTGTTGGATGTGTGATGATTGTAGCTGCGCTTCTGATGTTCTTCATCTGCAGAAAACACACAAACACACAACAAGAAGGTAAACGACAACAACTGATGATCAGATATACTGTCAGACCAGAGGAAACTATAAACTTGAGTGCAGTAGTTTATTTACAGAAATGTCATATATATATTATGTATATTACAGTTTTTTACGATTGCTAAACGCCTGTGAGCACAACTGCAGCTACATGTGCAAAACTCTAACTACAGTCTGCACAACCAACAGTCACCTGAGCTTAACTGTTCAGATCACCTGCAAAACTCATTCAAAGCAACACAACTCTTAACACACGGCTCAAAACAGACTCAGTGCAGCCAAACACAATGCACAACCCTCACTGAGATAACACACACTGTCACTCACAACACACTGAGAGTAAAAACACTAGCATCAAACACCAATACAGAAAATACTAACTTTTCATCTTTATAGTTTAAATAATTTCAGTGACTTCATACAAAGTCATATTTCTCCTCTTCCTCCTGTTGGGGTCAGCCTTTGGGTCCTGTTGTAAAAATATATTTTACAGTCGAATTTACTGTAATATATATCTGTGTAAATATTCTATACTGTAATTGCAATACAAAATAAATTCCTGTAATGTTTTCATTTACTGTAAGGATGTAACTCTCAGCTGTTTGTAGGATGGAAAATCCGACTTACAGATGCCACTGTGGATCTTTGCAGATTGTGTTGCACCCTCAACCCTTCCTCTCTCAATGAGAGACCATGATCCACCACAGGGTCTATAAGTGAAGCCCTTATTTCATCTGAAATAACAGATCTGTGTCTTCTGTGTCTTCTTCCACGCATCCGCCCTCTCCTGAACCCGTCTTCCTTGTTCCATTTCCAAAATTAGTCTTTCTGAGCTCTACCTATATATATATATATATATATATATATATATATATATATATATATATATATATGTCTGTGTGTTCACTCACAAATCTAAAACAAGACACCTGCTTAGCCTTTCAGCTGAAATTGCAACCAGCAGTGTTTGAAAGGCACAAAGCTGAAATCTATTCTGTTTTGAATGTGTGGTTCACAGTTTTGACAGCAGTGTGTTAGCATTTGAACAAAGTGCTGTAAATCCACAGTGTTGTGCAGGTTGTGGTTAAAGTTGTGGGATAAGTGTGTAGAGTTTTGAAAACTGTGTTCAAGCAATGAAAAACGAACTAGAGTTTGGTCCACATGAACTGCTGCTGTGCAGACTGTAGTTAGAGTTTTGCACATGTAGCTGCAGTTGTGCTCACAGGCGTTTAGCAATCGTAAAAAACTGTAAAGAGTGACAAACTGTCTGCGATGATCCGACAGATAAAACATGTCATCTGTTACAGATCAGACTCATGAAACACAAAACATCTGCTGTGAATCAACATTCTTCAAACACAACACACAGGTAAAGGAGCCCAGCAGAACCGTTTCACATCAGACTAATCCATCAATATCTGACTTTCCTCATCATTCTGCTTTCTTACAGGAATCTGAGATGACAGAGGTGCTTTACACTTATTACAGCATCGCAACTTATCAAACTCTGAAGTAAACGTTTTACTTTTGATTGAATTTAGCATTTAAAACAGTGATGTTTTCAACTTTCCATTTCCTATGAATAACATTTCTATCATGAAACCCACACAAGCACCTGTAGGCCTGCAGTCAGTGCTGTGATATTGTGACCTCTGGTGGTGAGATGATGAAACTGCAATCATATACTTATTACTGTAATAAAACCTTTAAACACTTAATAAAACTGTGTCATTTGTGTCATATCATTAAAGACAAATCATTCGTACTGAAGTCGCGACTAAAGGGACAAAATCAAATAATCGTCCTGTGTGTGTGTTTGTTCAATCATAACTGTACTAAAGTATATCAACTTTGATATTATTTTGATATTAATGAAGTTGTGCTGTTTTTAATACATTGGAATAGTATAAAGTATTTGTTAAGAATTAATACTTGAGAAATAGAGTCACGCGATGTACCTTTTTGGGAGGCTTCTCAATGCGCATGCGCAGAAACAAAGACGCGCTGGCGTACGTAATCGCACACATGAATGGTCGTCACATCATATACATAACGAACATTACGTCATCTAAACATGTTGATATTAAGGAATTAAAACGGTTTTAATGGAACTGTAAATATTAATGACATTCGTGAGGAAATAAGTTACGAATAAGTGATAAGAATAAGTTTAATGCTCAAATAAATGCTCGTTTTACACTGGAGAGGAGGTTGTGAGTGTTTTTAATCTACAGTGACCTTTTAAATGTTAAAATATGAAAAATATAATTTTAATAAAAAGAACCGTTCGTCATGACAATCTATCGCTGTGTGTTAGTGACATCTGGTGTTCATCTGAGGAAACTGCAGGAGGTTTGATTTGACATCATCTGTAAACCACAACTCTCCACCTCCTCCTGTTCCCTTCAGTCGAGACATAACATCACGTTTCCATAAGTGCTTTGAATTAATGCAAAATTGTGTTTGGGTTATTTGTGCTATTTTTGTAGCTTTTAGAGAGTTGTTATTTCATAACATCACAATATCTGTATAACAGAAGATGCTTTACACGTATCTTGTGTTGTGCTTGTGGACTCTGATCGGTAAGTTACTTTATTTCTATATTTTCTTCTTTAATAATGAAGTGCAAGAACAACATCTTACACATTAGTTTCAGACTAAACATCAAAACATATATTACATATTGCACATGATTTAAAAAATCAAGCATTATAAAAAATCTTGAATGCGGAAGTTGCTGAGAATCCTTCATCAAATTCAGATCACAAAGAAAGATCACATCTGATCCAAAAATAAACTTATTTCAGATGCTCAAACACTTTCACTGGAGTTTGAGTTTTGATGAAAACCAGCGTAAATTTGAAAAGATGAGGGGTATAAATAAAGTAAAGTGTCTTTAGAGCAAATATTCTCTGAAATAGTTCAAGGATATCTGTGCTCATTTACTCGATCAACGTCTTTATCTCTTCATGAACAGTAATACATAATCAAACTCAATAGATGATGTAATATTACTGTAAATCAGATGTGTGATTTGTGTTTGTGTGCATGAACACATTCAGTCTTTATATCAAGATTATTATCATTATTCTTTAGTGTTTTTAACCATCCGTGTTCTTCTGTGAACGTGCAGCGTGTTTGTGTTAAGATGATGTTTTCGCCCTGTGGATTTATTTCTCGACTTATTTAATGTTCACTTTACAAATACTTACGCACAATTTCCATATAAAACCACAAAACAAGCACAACATGCAAAAACTCACACATTTCGTGCAGAAGCAAACACTTTATTCGTCTTCAGCCGGCGGTGTAACCTCTGGGTGTCAGCCGGGTGGATTGAGATCTGAATATGTGAAGCCGACATCACACCGAGTCATTTTTCATCATGTTGAAGTGTAAATGTGTTGTGTTGCAAAATGGGTTTGTGCATCTCAAGTGTGAACACACCTAACAGCTTTAAGTGTTGTGAAACAGCAGACTTCATGATTAAGACGACGAGTGAAGGTTTTACTGACTCACTTTTACTGTTTATAAAGAACTGTGTGTCTGTGTTTGTGTTGTTCAGGTGTGTTTAGTGATGTAGTGAAGATCACAGTGATGGAGGGACATTCTGTTACTCTACACACTGATCTCACTGATATACAGAGAAATGAAACGGTCGAGTGGAGGTTTGGAGTAAATGGTCCTGTCATCGCCAGAATCAAGAGATTAGTGGATATTAATCCCACACATGAAGATGAGACGGAGATATTCAGAGACAGACTGAAGATGAACAATCAGACTGGAGATCTCACCATCATAAACGTCACATCTCAACACTTTGGACTTTATCATCTAAAAATGAATATTGGAAATAAACAGATAACAAAGAATTTCAATGTCACTGTTTATGGTGAGTTTAACATGTCATTTACACGGTGATGTTTTAATTGAGTTTGTGGATTAAATATTATAAATGATATTTAATTTTTTTAGTCTTAACAATCATAATAAAGTTTCGCAGTGTCAGATAAAGCAGCACATTCTGTGATTCTGTAATATCTTTCAGCTCGAACTGCTGTCAGTATCAGTGAATCTACACAAACTCCATCATCATCATCATCTTCATCATCATCGAAGAGTTCAGGTGTGTCAGGTAAACACATGCTCAGTGATTTATATACTGTAGACTCCATTTCTTGCAATGTTTGGCTTTGGGGGATCAGTAGAAGAAGCTGTGGCAGCACATTGAGACAATGCGTCTAAGTGATGTTTGTAAACATGGTTTGTACAATGTGCACAAGAAATCACACACGAGTTGATTCTTTTTCGACAATTCGTAGGTATCACACACCACAAGTGCCATCTCAAGTTAAAGTCTACTGCGGATGACAGATGAAAATATCCATGAAAAAATACATGCAAATCTGGAAGTCACAAATCTTTAGTTTGTGTGCAGTATTTATTGTGGTGCATCTAGACGTCTATAAATATGATGAAACTTGAAAGTGAATGTTTATCATTCCAGCAGATGTTTATAGTCCACCAGGAGGAACACACTGGCGATATATAGTTGTGATCTCTTGTGCTGTTGTTGGATGTGTGATGATTGTTTCTGCACTTCTGATGTTCTGCAGAAAACACACAAACACACACGACGAAGGTAAAGGATGATCAGAGAAATTATGTTTTTATTATTGCTTATACTTTCAATTCAACGCTTTATTTACAGATAATGTCACGCACTATAAATAATCTATCTAAAGCTGTTTCTATTGGAAAACTATTTATGACTTCAAGCTACAAGATATGTAGAAGTCTGACATTTTATTATGATGGTCACAGATCAATCCTGTGAGGATGACGTCACGTACGCTGATGTGACATTCTACAAACAAGACAAACACATAAAGGTAAAATAATGATGATGTGTTTGAATCACTACCAGAATTGTTTCGGAGCAAGAAATCAATTTCAATAGTCATTTAATGTCAAACTGCGATTCTGTTTAGATTTATTGCAACTAAACCATAGTTACTCTGTGGCTAGCGCCCTGCCAACAAATGACATTAACATTGCAATGTTGGAAGATGTTATGTTAAAAAACGAGCTCATAACACGTGTAGAGATGCATCTTCACATGTGTCAGATTCATTTCACGCGTCCATGGTTTCCTGTGAAACAAGTGTGCACAAACAGACTTAGAACTACTAACTGTCTCCTTTAGATCTGCATTAAACACCAATAAAACATGACATATACAGTATATAGTCTGTGTATCTGTCTGTTTTTGTTGTATCTTCTGTTTTTCTCACAGAGAGTTAAAGTGGAGGAGGAGGAAGATGTGGTGTACACAGAAGTCATCATGAGATGTTGATCGACAGTCTTCCATGGCCTGACAGACAGTTCTCTCAAACGTTTTTGCATTTATTGTCTGGATCATGTGTCCATCCATTTAAATGAAAAGGTCTGTGACAGCTTCCTGCCACTATTTCTTCTTTCTTCAGACTTTCATGTTAAGAAAATATGGATTCGGATTTATTCAATAATTCCCAAGCGTCAGTTCGCCATGCACGCAAGGTGGCACTAGGGGGCGCGACTGCTCTTAAAGATGAATTAAACTGCATCACTGTCATTTTTTATACTTCTTTTTTTATTGTTTAAGACATCATGCCGTGCGGAAAGCAATGACATAAGAAAAAAGAAAACAAAAAGGAAAGCAATGACATCTTATATGACAATAGTGTACAAGCAAAAACAGCATCAAGAATGTGAATAAAAATGAGGATCAGGAAGATATTGTGTTCTTATTTAGTGTCAAGTGTGCATATGAACAAATCTATCAATGTGAGTAAACACGGCATTACAGATTATAATGATCAAATACTGACAGTAGCACTACAAGTGTTGGATTAGAAAAATACAGTGTTCAAAAATAAATGAAGAATATTGAGATTCTATAGTGTACAACAGAGTCTTGTGTTGTGGTCATCTCTCTCTCTCTCTCTCTCTCTCTCTCTCTATGTCTCTCATATCATATGATATGAATCTGTTGTTAATAATCACATGTAGTAAAGTCACGTAGGGCTTGTAGGTTATATTATAAAGGAAACCAGCAGCATCAGGACCAGAGGTATTGATAAAACCGGTCCAGTTTTCATCCAGAGTGACGTCTGACTGGATTCTGTAGCAGCTAAAGACAAACACATTCACATGATTCTGTGTACATTATTTCATTTGAACTCATTTCAGTTGACCAACCACACTGGCGTACTGTTTGAAAAGCTGTTAAATTTGAACAGAAGGGGAAGTAAGATAAGCAGATACAGCAGCTGGAGAAGAGGAAGAAACAGATGGTCAAACTGTATCGTTTCAAGAACCTTTGAGGCAACGGCAAAACATATGACTCAAACACTGTCCGCGTAGAAAGCGCAGTGATGAATCCACAGAGCCAGACCACCACTTCAGGCCGTGAACTGTTTTCATCTAGCGTGTTTATGCTGGTGATTGACAGACTGGTAGCAGAGCCGGACCAGATTCAGTTCATACGACACTTTTAAAGAACCTCGTCTCCTTGACTCCTGCGTTCGGCTGCAACTAAATTGCAAAACAAATACTGCAGAGATTTGAAAACAATTTAAAGCACTCGTCCAAAATGAAACCAACACCACGGCAACCTTCAAAACACTTAAAAGTAATCTCTCTGTGACAGAGAAATGACATGAAGGAATCTTTTAGAGTTTAAAGAAACGCTCGACTTGAAAGATTCTCCAAAGACAACACTAGAAATGACCTTATGATGAAGTGTCACGAATAAGGGGAACTCAGACAAACCAACAAACGGCTTTATAAAGGGATCCGAAATAAGATGGGGAACACAAACAATGCAACGTCTCTCTTACACGTAACACGTGTGTCTATCATGATCCTGCCACAAGACTGAGACAAACATGACCAAAAGAGACAGAATCATGACAGTAAACAAACACTTTGAGAACTTGACTCTGAGAACATTGTTCACTCACCACAGACGATCACAATGAATCTCTTGTATGAAACCCCAGATCTGCTGCTGATCTGTAGTTTATAAAGTCCAGAGTCTGTGTTTCTGACATCAGTGATGCTGAGAGATCCCGTCTGATCCACCTGAAGTCTGTTTCTGAATCTCTGATCCTTGTTTCCAGGTATTGAGGTCTCGCGTGTTTCTCTGTCGATCTTTGCAATAAATGTTTCTTCATCATTAAACATCCAGATCAGATCTGCAGCTTTCTGTGTTTCATCAGGATTCATGCGTAGAGTCACATTACCTCTTTCAATCGCTGACAATCTCACAACACCATCAGCACCAAACACACCTGAACAACACAAACAATAATGTCAAATAAAATACCTGTACAAACTGTGCATTCTGCATGCTCACATTTTCAAATAAACATCATTTATGATGTTTTACAATCAAGTTGGAAGGTGGTTAAAACTTTGACGTCAAAACCAAACCTAAAAAGAGATGTCTGGATGAACCTTACACAAAACATATCTGATAAACACACACAAAACACACTGACAAACACTTGAACACATACCGACATTAATTGGTTTATGTTAAAATATTTTCATAAAAGACATAAACCGGGTCTTCCTTCCTCAATTCAGCTCAGACGCTTCAGTCCATAACAAACATCAACACACATTCAACACAAAAACACTCACCAGCCAGAAACACCGAAAGAGCAAAGAATAATAAATGACCCGTCATGTCTCAAGACTCTTTCAAAACAAGATTGTTTACGGAAGAAGGAAGAAGACGACATGTGATGGGGAAGTTTGCACGCTACACACCTCTCACACTGAGTAAAGTCAATGGCTGGCTTTTTGGACTTAAGATGTATTCTGAGGGCTTATTCAGTGATTCCCAAGTATGAAAGGTGCGTAAATCCTGTCAATTTCTCTTAAACATGATTTATGACTGTAAATACTTAAATAATAGATTCAGCTTTAGAGGATTCATGTGAAAATGTTTTTCAATTTATTTGTCATTCAGTGCGGAAAGCAATGATATCTTATAATATATACGTCTGTACAAAACCAAGAATGTCATTATAAAAAAATTGGATTAAAAACAATGTATGTATATTTTTACAATTGTGGGGTTTTTGATCTGACAAAACATGCAAATAATTCATGACATTTGTTCTTTCCTGTCTAATTTATTCATAAGTAATAATATTTACAGTTTCCTCATAAAAATACAGTTCATGTATTAGAACGTATGTTCCTAAAAACATCTCTCAGTCTGAAAAATTATATCACTGGATGCGGCCATTTTGTCCTCAAAATCGTTTCCTTGATATTTTATATTTAATATAGAATATTGTTTTTGAATATTGCACAACAATGTTTTTTGTTGACCGTGTAAAGCTCAGATTTAATTCAAGTAGATTTTTATACAGCTCTCTTAATACATTTAGTTTAACCTAAATTACATTCATTCATTGAGCAGATGCTTTTTAATAAAAGCTATACAACAAATGATTTATCTTAAGATGGCGATAATCAGAAAGTGCCAGAAATATAAAATTTTCATTATTGTTAAAGTGAGAATTAAGGATTCTGTGTGATAAGACCATAAAACAATACATATATAAAACATATAACAATAACATACACTGTAAAAAAACTGTAATTTGACAGAATTTTTCTGATATTTTTTTATAGATTTTTCCACATAAAATGTATAAAAATTATGTTTTTTTTCAAGTGCTCACTAAGCAGTTTTCAAATATATTAGATATCATTGCATTTGAGTTTGGTATCATTTGATGCAATGTAAAGAGAATCCTCTAGATGGCGCGAGATAACAGTCCAATGTGCTAATATTGCAGGTCCAATGTGTCTTATTTCTCCTAATAATGTTGGAAGTCAAATGTTCCCTCTTTATTTTCTCTTTATTGTCTTAGTTCTGAAAGGAAACACAGACAGAATCACAGGATCATGTGATGGGATCTCACTTCTTCTTTGGTCAAATGTATGAAACTGTAAACTGTATGAACTACATCAAGTCATTTGTTATCCTGGGTTAAACTGCAAAAGATGTCATTTTACAGAATTTTACTGTAATTTATTTAACGTTAGATTTTCACGTATTCGTAAAATACGGTAAAAAAAACACAGAACAAGACAAACGTTTACATGACAAAGTTGTAATTTTACATTATTTTACTATCGCCCCAGCTGCAGGAAAATAAAAACAATTCATGCATTTTTAACAGTTTATTTTTGAAGTCCGGTAAAACATATGTACAATTATAGAAAGACGGCAAACTAACAAGAGAAACATGAAAAGCTTGTAATAAAACAGTTATTTTACAGTGTTTCACTGCGCACCTGCTGTTCAGAAAATGATGTTTTTTACGGGATAAAGTTGTGGTCTGACTCACCTTATCTGTCACATAAGCATTGAAGCCACTGAAAACACAAACACACACATTAAAATCTGTTTTTCATAATCACAAGTTATAAAGTCATTAAATATGTTACTTACATTTCTTGCAACTTTTATTATAAATACAATAAACAGCAAATTCACGAACAGCAGAGTTAATGCTGCAACTATATACCAGTATGACGACTCCCTTGTTTCTGGAAACAGAAGAAATAAGATCGTGAGCACATACAGAAGCTAAAAGAGCAAGAAACACAATCACATGTTTTGAAACCCTTGAGAACATTGTTCACTCACCACAGACGATCACAATGAATCTCTTGTATGAAACCCCAGATCTGCTGCTGATCTGTAGTTTATAAAGTCCAGAGTCTGTGGTTCTGACATCAGTGATGCTGAGAGATCCCGTCTGATCCACCTGAAGTCTGTTTCTGAATCTCTGATCAATGTTTCCAGTTATTGAGGTCTCGTGTGTTTCTCTGTCGATCTTTGCAATAAATGTTTCTTCATCATTAAACATCCAGATCAGATCTGCAGCTTTCTGCGTTTCATCAGGATTCATGCGTAGAGTCACATTATCTCTTTCAATCGCTGACAATCTCACAACACCATCAGCACCTGCACAACACAAACACAATATTGATATTCAAAAGAATAAAATTGTGCTTTTCACATGTTGTAAGTTTTCAAATCATTATCTCTTACAAACACACACAAAACCTGCTTACACGCTGACAAACACCTTCTTCAATTCAGCTCAGACGCTTCAGTCCATAACAAACATCAACACACATTCAACACAAAACACTCACCAGCCAGAAATACTGAAAGAGCAAAGAATAATAAATGACCCGTCATGTCTGAAGAGATGAAATCAGAATGAGTGCGTTCACATGAAGAAGACACAACATGAAGTTTCAAAAAAGGAGGAATTAGGAATTAGGCTTTTCAAAGAAAGAGGAATTAGTGACCCTCCAATCCATCGGTCCTCTCTCCACCGGCACTCCTCATCCTTCTGGGCGATGAAGGGAACAGGTTTGCTTGTTTCCAACACCTCCAATACAATGCAATCACCATCACTTGGGTTAGCTTTATTTATACCAACAGGTACATTGTTTTGCAGTAGAAAGACACATTGACATCCATCTTTACATACAATATCAAACCACGAGAATAACGACAATACCATCCCATGCTACATAAAATCCACCATTCTACACATGATTTAACACAGTGGGGACAAAGCAATTTTGGGGGGATTAAAAACCTCCGTCCAGAGGGAAGCTGAACTCTGTGCAAGGGCGAGAGTCTGAGGGATTTCCAGGCTTCCTCATAGACATCATGGTGTGGAAATCTCTCGGATGACACGTACATTTATTCATTTGTGCTCCGAAGATGCCGAAAGTTCTCATGTTCTCAGTTAAAAATGTTTAACGTCATGTGGGCGAGTAAAAAATCACACAAAGTTGATTTTTGGGTGAACATCCCCTTAACGTTCGGATAATATGAAAGTGTGATGATAGCTTCCTTAAGCAACACAGACACTGGTGACATTTTTACACACTGACCTGTGGTTAAGGTAGTTTGGTGCACATGAATATTCCTCCTAAAATCAATGAGCAGATCTTTAGCTTTCATATATTAAGCTGTAGGTAAGACTCTTCACAACACTGAACAACACCTGGGCCGTGGCTGTACTCATTTACCTGAAGCAAACTAACAATAACTGAATCATCTGCACATTTTATGATTGTTCTATTGTCGTAACTGCTTGAACACATGTTTGTGGAAAGAATAAATAGCAAAGATGACAGCACCCACCCTAAGTATTCACTTATTATAAATATCATGAAATACTGGACCTAATGCTTTTGCACATGATTTGAGTAGCCGAGAATAAATGTTATCAGGATTTTTTACGCACCTTAACTGAATAAAATACCTTTTCAACATTCTTGAGATCAACATTAAAATACTGGTTATCTATAAGTTTAAGACCCAAATCCTGAATTTCATTACTAAATTCAAAGTTATTAAATCTACAATAAAAACTGTTAAGATAATTTGCAAGTTCGATGTCCGAGTTAAACCATCTAACATAACAGGCGTGCTGCTGGTTAAATTGTTAGGCTTGCTATCATTTTCATACTCGCTCAAGCTGAACCAGAGTTATTTGCAGGATTTTTGTTTTCCAATTCATTTTTTTCATGAAAACAAATCTAGGTGTCGTCAGCCTAACAGTGATACGAGAAGCCGTGTGCCCGTCTGATGGGTCCCAAGGATGTCGTGTAGATGGAAAAAGCAGCGGTCCAAGCACCGATCCCTGAGGGACCCCAGTGATCATATGGTGAGTAGTGGAGAGTGAGCCCCTCCATGACACACTGAAGGATCTGCCGGAGTTGTAGGCTTTGAACCAGCGGAGAAGGGAACCTGAGATTCCTAAAGATGACAGCGTTGTTAGCAGTATCTGGTGATTGACAGTGTCAAACTCTGTGGTTTGTTTTGAAGCCAGACTGCTTGTCATCCAGTAGTTTTTTTCTGGGATAGGTAGGAAGACACCTGGTTGAAAACTGCCCTTTCAAGAGTTTTTTCAATAAATGGGAGGAGAGAGACAGGTCTGTAGTAGGGGCTTGACCTGGGCCTGTTTGAATGTGGATGGAAAAGTGCCGGTGAGCAGGGAGGTGTTGATGATGTGTGTGAGTGCAGGTGTGCTGGATATGGTCTGAAGGAGATAGGACGGGATTGGGTGAAGGGGACAGGTGGTGGGGTGGCGGGAGAGAAGTCGGGTGACTTCGGTGTCAGTCAATGGGGCGAAAGAGGAGAGTTCGATGTTTGAAGTGAGGGTAGTGTGTACCGAGGTCTGAGGTGAATTGTTTGCTGATGGATGATGCTTTCTCTGTGAAAAATACAGCAAAGTCCTCAGCAGTCAAAGATGTAGTGGCCGGAGGAGGAGGGAGCAAAGAAAAGAGTTATAGGTCTTGAAAAACAACAGAGTGTCGGTGCATTGCTGACCTTGGTGGTATAAACATATGTTTAGCTTTGGCAACACTAGCAGAGAAACAGGAGAGTAGTGACTGGTAAGTCCCCTAGATCAGCAAGACTTGTGCCATTTCCTTTTAACTTCGTTGTTCACGGAGGATGTCAGACAGCCAAGGGCAGGAGGGGGTGACACGAGGTGGTCTGGAGGAAAGAGGACAGAGATTCTCTAGACAGGATGTAAGCATGGAGTATAAGGTGTCGGTGGCAGTGTCAGCGTCTAGAGATGCAAAGTTGGAGGGAAGAGAGGATGGCACTTTAGCAGAGAGGGTGCTAGTGGAGAGAGAGTGAAGGTTCTGTCTAAAATAAACAGGTGGTGGTGTCGGTGTACTGCTTGTAGGGAGGAGCATATTGAAAGTGATGAAGAAGTGGTCAGAAATGTGAAGAGGTGTGACTTTAATGTTGTCTGTGGTGCAGTTACGGGTGTAGATGAGATAAAGCTGGTTTCCTGACCTGAGAGTACCAGCTAAAGCGAGGACGAACGAGGCAGTGATGGTGTGGAAGTCAGAAGCATAGGGTTTGTCCATGTGGATGTTGAAGTCCCCAAAGACTACGAGAGGGGCGCCATCCTCCAGAAATGATGAGAGCAGCACATCTAACTCTTCAATAAGATTGTGTAGAAGACCCGGGCAGCGGTAAACTACGACAATCCTGATCTGAGTAGGAGTAGTGATATTCACAGTCTGGTAGTCAAATGAATAGTTGTTGCATAGGGAAGATAGTGTGGAATATTTCCAACTATTGTTAATAAGCAAACCTGTGCCTCCTCCTCTTTCAGTTTGGTGGGGAGAGACTGAGTAAGACCTAGAATGTGAATGTCAGACTGGCTAGCAAAAGCAGGGATGACGTCAGTCTTGTTCACAGTTGTCTGGCAGTTCCAGAGACCCACAGAGAGAGTCAGAGGTGTGGAAGTGGAGGCAGGATTGTGACGGGCGAGAGTGAATGCGATGGGCCTTGCGTCTTGGGCGAGAGCACCATCTGCCGTGGAGAACAGGAATAAATTGGAACACATGATGTTAGTACACAAATAAATAAAAACAAAGGATTGTTAAATATACTGATGTGCCTTGCCGTATATTTAAGATTAAATATTAATTAAATAATTCACATTTAAGAGCTCAGTGTTGAGCTTACAATTGACCTTTCACCAGAGTTTGATTGACAGGCAATCTGACCAATCATAATACAGATATATGCAGCATATATACACACACTCACACACAGTTAGCTTTGTGTTTTGTGGGGACTTTCTTCAAACGTAATGACTTTTAGATTGCACAACCAGTATATCGTATCCTCGCACAAACCTTTTTACATAATAAAATAAAAAACATGTAATGTTCAGTAATGTATATATTTGATTAATGTATAATGCAATGTAAGTCGTGTTGGATAACAGCGTAAATGTAATCTAAACACATTATAGATGATCTCAGGTTTTACTCACAGTGACGTCAAACAAGCACAAACTCACACATTTGGAAACCACAGCGCTCCTCCTCCTCTTTACTTTAGTCAAGATACAACACAACGTTTCTTTAAGTGCCATGAAACAGCATTAATGCAACACTTCTGCTGAGTTTGGGATTATTTTATTATATTTTATAGTCTTTTAGAGAGTTATTATTTCTCAGCATCACAACAGAAAATGCTTTTCACATCACTTGTGTTGTGGACTCTGATGGGTAAGTTGACTTTATGTCTATATTTGCTTCTGTAATAATGTGTAGTGCGAGAACAACACATTACATAAAAGTTTCAGACTTAACGTAAAAACACATGAAATCACATAAAACTGTCATAAATAACATATTGCACATGCTCGGAAAAGTCCTCGATCAAATTCACATCACAAACACAGACAAAAATAAGCAGAATTTGACTTTGTTTCATATTCTTTAGAGGAAGTGATGAAAATAAAGAAAGAAGCTTTTTTTGAAGTTACTGAGTGTGGATTTGTGTGCACAAAATATCTTTCTTGATACCGACGTCTGGATTCTGATGAAACTTCAACGTGTACTCATTTACTCTATCAACTTCGCCGTCTAGACTGAACAATAATAACTGGTCAAAGCGCATAAACACGCCTGTGTAAAGATCTCCTTTCAGGCCGTGGATTGTATTTCGCAATTCATTTTATGTTGAGTTAAGAACATCAGAAAATACAAACGCTTGCTTACAATTTCCTCTTCTCTTTACATGCAAGTCACAACCACAGACAACATGCAAACATTCACACATCTCTTGCAGAAGCAAACACTTTATTTAACAACTACCTGTGGTGTAACGTCTGAAAGGTAAACAGGTTCATATGGGCCCAGGTGGACTGAGGCCTGCATCCGTACAGCCGACATCATCAGCATCATGACTTAAATAAATAATATGGATTAAAAATACTGATTGACTATATAAAGCATTATGCTGCGGGTTATTTGCATTTCTGTTATTTTTGGTGATGGTGGTGAAGTGGCTTCAGCTCAGCCTGCATGAAAGCCAAAAAAAACGAAATGAGCCGGACGACATCTGTGATTGTTTCTCGTCCTCTCTGCCTCTCCTTTAAAACTTTCTTCAACGTCGTCTTCCTTTGGCTTTGGTCCGTGTTGTGTTTGTGTTTCAACCAAACCATCTATTCAGCCATCTCGGTCTATTTGTTTGATGTGCACCAGGCTTCAGATGGCAGCGTTTACATTCATTAAGATAAACCTTATAGAGTATATATATACTTATATAGTTCTTATAGAGCAGAGATTCACTTTACAAGTGCAAAATCAGAAAATGCTGATGATTGACTAAGTGAGTCTACGGTTGCACTTATAGGGCCGGTTTCCCTGACAGGGCTTCAGCCTTAAATCCCAGACTTACTTTAATGTTAGAAGTGTATTGATCGAAATCAACTTGCACTGACACATCTTATAATATATCAATACGATTGTGTGTCTCAAGATGCACAACAGTCATGTTTTTTTGTAAAGTTGGTTTTTAAAAAGAACTTAAATATCCTAATTTAGAACTAAATCCTGATTTAAACTAACCTGTCCGGGAAACCGTCCTTAATGTGTAATTGATCATAAAAATAACTGATCGTGTGTTTGTGTTGTTCAGGTGTGTTTGGTGATGAAGTGAAGATATCGGTGATGGAGGGACATTCTGTTACTCTACACACTGATGTCACTCACATACACACAGATGATCTGATCGAGTGGAGGTTTGGAAACATCCGTATCGCCAGAATCAAGAGATCAGTGGATATTAATCCCACATATAACAAGACGGAGATATTCAGAGACAGACTGAAGATGAACAATCAGACTGGAGATCTCACCATCACAAACATCACATCTCAACACTCTGGACTTTATCATCTACAAATGACCATTGGAAATAAACAGACAGTCAAGAATTTCAATCTTAGTGGTGAGTAGAGTTTTACTGTGTAATTTGAACTGTATTTTTCTAAGTTGAGTTTGTAATTTCTTACCTTAAGAGACGGTTAGTCCCGCTCCTTGATTCTGGTTTGTACTGTGTGGTGACCATTTTACAAAAGCAGTTAAAAAGAACCTTGGGTATAGAGAGATGTATGGCCTAATATATGAACAATGGCATTGACTTTATAAATGTGAACTGTGTAACTGTCACAGTATTCACTGCAAAAACAAATATTTACTCGCAGGACTCCTTTTTTTTGCCGTCAAAATAGTGATGTCAAATGGTTGCAACCTGTTTTTTTTCGTAACAGGGAAGCGCACACGTTTTCCATATATAACAGTAAATTATGACACGTAAAACATAAGTTCAGATATATAAATGCACAGGGACATGCAGCCTACCTGCCATAAAAGAACACGTTCAGTATCAGTAAGCGTCTGTTCAAGGTAAGCGTGCATAACATCATCACTTTAAACTGCCGCCATTAAGACATGTAAGACTATTATGACATCAGCATCCATCATAATCGTAAACTTTATACGTTATGAGAATATACAGATAAACACAATAATAAGATGCTTGAGGTTTGGTTATTTATTCTGTATTAGACTACACAGGACTATCATCCCCGTCAGCTAATGACCTAGAGAGAGAAGACAATAACGTTCAAAAATCAATCAACATCAAAAAGTAATGGCTAAAAACTTGTGTATATAATAAATAAAAATGATTTTGGTTATTAATATGAATGTTTGTATGGTTTCTGACAAACAATTTGAAAATACATAATACAAAATTCAAAATATTTTTTTCTTATTTTAGCATTCTATATATATATATATATATATATATATATATATATATATTTATTTATACAGAACTTTATATTTACAGAAGAACTGACTATTGTGTCTGTAATTAGTTTGGCTGTCTACCAGTTTACGTCATCGAGATGGCGGCCTCCTCAGGTTAAAATGAGTATTACATTCAGGGTTTTTTTTAAGAATTGAACATATTTGATTAGTTTCTAACGACAAATGCTAGTAGTGTAAGGCTAATACAACGCATGAAGCCACACATCTCTCTATACCCTGAGTCTAGTGGAGTCGTGCCTGCCTAACAACACCCTTCAGCTGTGAATTATTCACAATCGTTATTATTGCTTACTTTTTTCATCACATCATAATTCACTTTGACATTTTTTAATCTTAACAATCACAGTGAAGTCTCACAGCGATAGATAAAGCATCAGTTTTATGTACTGTTGATCTATTTGCATTTCTGTGATTCTCTTTTATGTCTCAGCTTCCAGTACTGTCAGCATCAGTGAATCTACACAAACTCCATCATCATCATCACCTTCATCATCATCTTCGTCATCATCATCAACAACTTCAACAGTGAGTTCAGGTGTGTCAGGTAACCAGGCACATGTTCAGTGGTGTTGCAGTAGGGTTGGAAGGGATGGGGATTTAGCACTCGACTGACAAGATGCAATCGAATGAACTGAACTCTTACAGATGTGTTGTTGTGTATCATTGCAGGAGTAGATTCTACAACACTCATCTCTTGTGCTGTTGCTGCTGTCGCATCTCTGATGATTTTAACTCTTCTGATCTTCTGCATCCGCAGAAAACGCACAGACACACATGAAGAAGGTAAATGACTTACTGTCAAGAGAAAGAAAGCCATGAGCATTTTCTAGACAAGGAGGAGGGGCTTAGAGCAATAATTATATGGTTATTTAAAGTTTCATTTCCAAAATGAGAGCTCCATTTATGTCCATAAAATGTCAAAACTCACGTTTTTATTGCGCATTACAATTGATATCAATCAAACTGCAGTTGGTTTGTTTTGATTTAAGCCATAAAAACGAAAACATACACAATAAAAACATGATGAGACAATCGGTGTTGGGTGGAACTAGTTAGTAAGTTATTGGTCACTGTAATTTAATAACTTTTCCCTTAAAAAGTAAAGTAATGGATTACTCTTCATTGTCGGTAATTTAACTACAGTTACTTCTGATGTAATTCAACTACATATGTGTGTGCAATAGTGGATTTTACATCAAGATTCAAAGTCTGACTTTAAAATCCATGCTACCAACACTGAACACAATACACAACATGAGTTATTTCATATTGGAAACAAACTCTTCTGACTGATGCTTATTTACAGAGGATGTCATGAACTATATTTTACAGTCTAAGGGACGATTCACATTTGGCGTATTTTACGCAGTGACGTGGTTTCGATGGGTTTTTCTGGCCTCTGTAGAAATCTGATTCACATTTGTCTATATTGTTACAGTTCAGAGCCGTGAGAATGACGTCACTTACGCTGATATGACATTCTACAAACGAGACAAACACATAACAGTAAGTGTGAACGATCTTTTACAATAAAATATTTGCAGTTCTTTACACACATCAGTAAACAATAATACATTAACCTTTGTCAAATATACTCTCTTATGAAAATAAATCATGATTTTGTAGTAAAAGTGTAGTAACCACATTTTCTATGCATTCACTATCCATAGAAATATTACGGCCACGGTGTGGTAACTATGGTTTAACTAGTATTTATGTCTGTTGACTTGCAGTAATATCATGTTTATTTTTTTCCAAAAGGCAGTCTAGGCACAAAACCACTTGATATCATCTTGTAAAAGCGTCTGCTAAAGGACTAAATGTAAATGTAATAGTATTTAGGTGGGCTAGGATGTGAATTGGGACGTGCCGTAACATTAATGCATGAGAGTCAGATGATCATTGCAGAGCTCATAACACATCAGCCACAGATGCATCTTCACGAGTGTCAGATTCACGTTCATGGTTTCCTGTGAAACACTTCAACAGTGCAGAAACACAGTTTATTATGAAGTTGACTTTCTCTTATCTGTGTACATGACACATTATATCCAGTATAGCACTTTTAAATACACCTGCTTTTGTTTTTCTCACAGAGAGTTAAAGAAGAGGATGATGAGGTGGTGTACGCTGGTGTCAACACGAGACATTGACCTTTGAAATCCTGTGGATGCAGTTTCCTCAATACGTTTACATTTATTTTTTTATTTAAAAATATTTTAATCTAGCCGTGATTTATATAAAGGTCTTAAAACATCAGCATACTTAAATGTATAGACAGTGCTAAACTAGAACATTGAGTGCTTCAACACAAGGTGCATAAAGCCCCTTCACCACCAGGGGGCGTCGTTTCTCTCAAACATGACCAAAGGAGCTTATCATAATAACTGTGTAACTGTAAATACTTCATTAACACAATCTACTTTAGAAACGTCATGTAGAAATGTCATTTTTATTAATTTGATGTACTTGTATATTATTTGGTAATGTGAGTAAACACCTATAGGATCATGAAGAATGTATTTTTGTACCATTTTGTCCTTACAAACCACCAACAAATACTTTATTTTATAATATTTTAACCTTCAAATAGTTTCCTTGATGTTTTTCATATGGAATATTGTATCTCGCTGTATGCTGTTTGTTGGCAATATACAGGTCAGGTTAATGTTTTCAATTCAGTTCAAGTTTATTTGTATAGAGCTTTTCTCAAAAGTACGTTTACATTCATTCAGCCGATGCTTTTATCCAAAGCCACAACAATATATTGGTCTAAAGAAGGCAATAATCACAAGTACCAGCAATACAACGTTTCAGATACAATAATGCAGTACACATGGAATTTAAAGAGAGGTGTAGTGAAAGGATTTGGTTTTTATTTGTACAGTGTTCTCAGATTTGATTCTGTCCAAAGTAAAATGACCACATATGAAGCGGACATGTCTCTCATTAGAGTTGAGTATTAAACATGTCCCTAACATGACAATTATCTTTCTCTTATAAAACAATGAGAACCTATTAAGAAAATAAATTATCCATGGGTTTACTACAAACATCATCATCTAAACCAGGTACTATAGTGAGAAAATGGTAAATTTGTTGTTAATGTGGATTTACAACAAACACCATGGTTAAACTATATAAAGTTTAACTTTATAAATATAAGTACTAGTGCTTCTAGTTTGTTTTCCAACTCCCCGAGCGCTAAACTTTGCAGAGACCTCGTGACCTAACAGAAAATTAATCCAAACGGATTGAATTACATATAATATGGTGTAGTGGTAGGGTTTTTTAAAGAAAAGCTTCAAGTTAAAGCACCCGCTTATTTACGTTGTTATAATGTATTATAAGTATTTTCATAAATGAAGCAGTTTTTTAATGTACAAAACACAATTGCATTTGAGTTGGGATTTTGTCCCAAAAAGAAGGAGAAACATGAATATTATCAGGTGATCTGTAGTGGTCGGGGATTCATTTGCACATTCATGAGACCTTAGTATTGACTTCAGTATTTCAGATCAACATTTTTCACATTTTGTATTCAGTTACAATAAGCTTTTAGTGTTGAAAGTTCATATGGGTAACATGTGCCACCGCTTTATTCTCTCCACCATTGCTCTGTAAGAAAACACAGACAGAATAAATCATGGGATCTCACATCTTCAGATGGTGTTGATCCGTGTCTTTGACCAAATGCATGAAACTGTAAACTGTACATATGACATCATATAAAAATGTGTCACAAGATGCATCAACCTGACATTTACAAAAAAAACAAATATGAGAACACAGTTTAAACCAGATTATTGACTCAAATAACCAAGTTTGAAAAAGTTGTAGCATATATCATTCAATCACTATTTTCACTAAGTGCTATACTGTCAATTAAATATGAATATACCTAAACAACACATATTGAATTATAATGAAAAGATGGACTCGTGTGGCTGTGTGATATACGAGATAATGTACATCCAGTCAGTGGTTATCATCGGGATCCTGATCACCTGAACACCTGCTGGCTGTACATGATCTCTTATCTAAGATACTGTTGTGGTCTGACTCACCTCATGTATTAAAGCATTTCAGCACCTAACAAACAAACAAACAAACAGACAAACATTTTTGTCAGTAATGCTGAAAACATACACGGATGTAAATCAGTTGTTTAAACTCACATGTTACTTACGTTTCCAATAGCGCTTATATATGATCAATGAAACCACCAGCAGCACCAGTAGCAGGACCACAGCTAATACTGGACCAGTTATCATCCAGTGTGACCCCTGATCTGTAATTAAACAGAAATATGAGTGTTAGATCTACGCATGATACAGATCCGTATTTACTACATTTGTTTCCAGAATTAAGTCACTATAAACATATGTATTATTATAAACCTAAAGTGATGAACCACTGACCCAATAACATTTACAAATACAAAATATATATATACATATCGGGAGTAATTCCATATATAAAGGACACATTAACTTCACTTGTTTTTCACATTTGATCACATGTGCAACCCGTGGTGATATGTTTTCCACATGTATTCTCATGGGCAAGACAAGATGATTAAAAAGTTTAATTTAAAATATGCGAGAGGTCAGTCAGATTCTTCAGGCGCTCCAGATGACTTATGAAACAGCTTCCTCAAAAGGAGCAGAGATGAACTGACTCGAGCTTGTTCAACAAACGTCAGCGAGAAGCAAAAGTGTGCTACGAGAAACGGAAGAGTTTGAGGAAAAGAGGAAGAAGTTCAGAGGATCTACAGCACCACAAGAGGAAGACGTGGAAACAGATGGAGCGACGTCTGATGAAACCGAACCAGACTAACTGAGCGGTGAAAAACTGTTACATGAACCCGCAACTCACCTAGATGAAGGCACGTTTAGTTTAAAATGGTGAAAAGAAAAGCGGACAACAAACAAGCCATCTCACAACCTCAATCCATCTCTGTGGCAAACTACAGCAGAAGAACAGAAAGAACAACAAGAGAGAAAGATGGAGTCGGTGGTCTCGGAGTGGATTTTCATTTGAAGAATATCTTACGGTTTGTGAAACCATCTTGTTATGATCCCACCGTCATGGGTGAGTATGCAACATCAGGTACGGGAATAAACCAACTGTAGTTATAAAATGAGAAGAATTGGGGAACGAGAGTAAACCTTGGTGGAAAAAAGGAAGAGAGACATGTTTGAGATGATCGGGTACAATGCCGAGTCAAAGAATTCATGATGATCAAAACGATTGTAAAGTGTTTTTAATTCTTCTCGCAGGTTTTAAACACATATGCTTTTGAGATCAAAATGTACCAAAAATTCAGGCAAAGTTAATGTTATAAGGCTAGACAGCTGGCGAAAAATAATAACCCTGTGACTGTGACTAACCAGGTGAAGTATTGTTTGCTTGTTCAGGTAATAAAAGAGAGAGGTTGATGAAATCAAGCGTAGCATCATTTCAGGCAGCTCACCTTAGTGAAGCATGCATCAGCCGATCCCATCTAACATCTAATCTATGAACCAATAGTCATACAACACATACTAGACTGTGTCCTATTTAACAGCCTCATTGGCTGTTAAATCGAGCTACGCTCAAACCCACCTCCAGCCCCAACTCCTCCACATCAGACTGCATCTGTCGGGTCATTCTAATTTAATCCTGTGAGCATCACAAACCGTTCTGGGTTTTTCCAGGGTCACAAGGCTGCATGGCCAGACAAGAGTTTGCCCAGAACATTTTCCTTTTGCCAACTTTCAAACTTGCTATCTTATAAATATTTGACGACAGAGGTTCTGACAGAACCGAACATCAATCATATCAGAGAAATATAATGTCAGGATACTATATATCTGATGAATTCTGTTTGGCTTTGATGATCTACCACAATGGATGAATGGACAGATAGACATACATAAAAACTTTGATTTACTCACCATTGACAGTAACTTTAAATCTCTTGTATGCAATGTCAGAACTGCTGCTGATCTGTAGCCGATAAACTCCAGTGTTTGTACTTCTGACGTCACTGACTGTGAGAGATCCCGTCTGATGATCCAGCTTCAGTTTGTTTCTGAACCGCTCGTCATCTTTGTTTCCAGGTACAGAACTCTGGTTTATTTCTAAGTCAATTTTTGCAATGAATGTTGTTTCATCATTAAAAAACCACAGCAGTTCGTCAGCTCCATGTATATCATCAGGATTAATGTGTAGTGTGACAGATTCTCCCTCTTCCACTGACAATGAAACGTCATCAGCGCCAAACACACCTGCAGAACACAAACTCTTATATACATGTCGTGAATAAATCACAGCTGCAGGGTTAGGCATGAGGCAAAGCGATTTATTCAGGATAAAGCACTATAGCCTTCCCAGATAGCACAGGTACATCTGTAAGACGTCTGCTGTGTTTAGACATCTGATAAACGTCTTAGATAAGGCAGTTTTACATACATTTCTAGATGTCTATATGATTTATGACATCTGACAATAGACGTCTCAGAGATGTATTGCAGATGAGCAAACAAGGTCTCATTGAAGCCTGCTACGTCATCGAGGCGGTCTCGGACACTCCGTATGCACCCTTCTAATGCGACCTACTTCCACGAGAATAGGGAGGACACGTGATGTGTATCCTTCATTGCTAAAGATAACCCACAATTCTTTGCGTCGGCCATCTCTGTTATTTAATTAAACGGCTGCGGCTGCACTTTCAATCAAATATCTGGCTTTTAAATATGAACAGGTTACAAATGTGTGTCACGTTTTTTGAATCTTAGCAGGCAGGTGTAGTAAATAGGTTTAGGAGCGTTTAGTGATTTTTAAACGTTTTAAGGTACATTGTACAACTCGTTTGGCATTGTTTATGCTAAAGTAAACAACCTTTTACCTCTTAAAATCACATAGAAATAATTTTAATTAATTTCACAGGGGTGCGAGCAACGTGTTGCCATAGCAACGTGGAACTTCCTGTTTACTTGTCTGCCAGTATGTCCTACGAAGTAGAGCTGTTCGATTATGACACACATAATAATCGCGATTATTTTGGCCAATATTGAAATTTCGATTTCTCGTTAACCTTTAAAACAACATGGCTCTTAAACTCTGAATTTAACAGAAAAATAAATGTAAAGAAATAGCACTGTAAAGAAAAGTGTGCGCTGTGGATTTCTGCTAATGTTAGCGATCAGCAACTCTCGCGTTTTTCACTAGTAAACGCTTGATTCGTTTTCGCGAGGCGTGTTGTTTTGAAAACGAAACCGAAAGTATGTACAATATCTGTCTGTATTTCTGAAATAAAGAGATAAATCACGACTCTGTGCGGTGTTCTGACATCGGGTCACATTATATTGTGCTAACCTCACACCAACTTCAGGTTTGGATCAGTCTTCTAGTTAGCACTAGCCTAGCGGGCAGCACTAATCGATAGAAACATCGCACCCAGAGTCGCAACCTCCGATTAATACTTTATAATATACTAAATGAACTATAAAAATCCAAAAAAATTCAAACGTCTTAATAATGATTGCGTTTAACGTTATCGCTTTACCTCAGACGCGACGGGCCCGACAACATATTTGTAAACATGCCGCACTCACCGGCCAAGAGCACCGAAAGAGTTAATATTAATAAATGACCAGTCATGATGCCAAAGTATCTAAAAACATTAGAATATCTGGGTCCAAGATCTTAGCATGTCTACAGGAGGATCCCGGAAGTTCCCGGACAGTCCACTGTGTTCCGGTTAGAGGGAGTAGGGCACAGGGAGCATCACTTCCGTGTGGGAGGCTACAGGCCATAATAATGACTTCATGTCAAAATAATGAGATTGTATAATAATGTCATTATTAAGAGATACTGATTCTGAAACGGGCTTCCATACATACGCCTTGTCATATTACATGGTATATATCTAGACATTGGCTTATAATTAAATTATATCTAACAAAATAAAAGAAACCATGTAGAAAATTGATTATAGATATATATATTATGAATTTCACCATTAGTAGATATATTCATAGAATTTGTGATACATGTACCTTTTGTAATGCATCTGTTGAGGATATTGAACACTTGTTCTATTATTGCCCGTATTCGCTTTTATTTTGGATTGATTTTAAAATAAATATGACCAAAAAAATGACACCATGACAACTTAAACTTGGAGCCATGAGATATCTTTCTTGGGATAAAGAACCCTTGTTTGTCGGAAAAACTAAATTATGTTCTTTGGAGATCTCGGTTTTATTATTATAGCCAAGTTTTACATCCATAAAACCAAAATAACACATTCAAAACCCGCTTATATTACTTTCTGCCGTGCTGATCTTGATTTTTATTTTAAAACCATATTAAATATAAAAATACAAAATAAGAAACTTGAAAAAAAGTAAAAAAGTTTTGAATATTTTTTGTAATTGAATGCCCTTTTTGTATTTATATTTTGTATTATTTCTTTTATATTTTATATTATTATTTAGTTGGTTTTATTGTTATTCATCTCTCTCTCATTTGACATTTTTTTGTTTCCATTGTATAATTAAAGTGCTTTTGTTACTTAATCTCTAATAAAAAACTAAGGACAGAGAGCGCATGAAAGTACCCGGATGTGTTCTTGATATCAAGAAAGCATTGAATGCTGACTCACTTGCGCACATGTTTGCGCATACTAAACCTGCTTGAAGTCCCAGAAGTCATTGCGGCATGTACATCAGAGTTTGTTCTTCTGACAAGACCGCTGTGCATGAGAACACAAGTCTGTGAGAAACAGCCCAAGGTTAATGTGGTAACCGTGGTTTTGCTACAGTAAGCATGTTTTTTAACTGTGGGTAACCCATGGTCATGTTTGTAATGCATGCATATGCCACACTGTTGGACACTCGGGCCTACGAGTACACAAGCACAACTTATTTTATTAACTATGTGACAGCCCTTAAAAATATCATTATAATCATCATGCTGAAATAAACGAACACTAAAGAAGTAGCTTTGCACCCCGAGATCTCCAGGGGGCGCATGTTCTACTTCCATTTACACACCCAAACCTAACCCCCCACTTTAAAGTTCACACCCCACTTTGGAGATCTCTGGTCTCAAAGTTTCTTTGCTATTGCTGTCTGCTCACTTAAAGACATGCTAAGAAAATAATGTTTGTCATTCCTCAGACATGATGTGGTTTGTTTATATGATGTTCAAATAGAAACATTCACTTCAAATAGTTTTCACTATTGTGTGGACAGTTTCAAAGTTGTGTTCTCCATGACAGCTTTGACACCCACTGTCTCGGTTTGATAGGAGGAAGAACTCAAGCGCAGGCAGCAATACGGTGGAACACAGAAAGTCTTTTAATGCATAAACAAAAACCCACAGTGGGGGAAAAACAAGGACCACTGTGATGTATGTTAATCGTGTTAATATTACGTATCTGAGGCATATGTTTTTCACGAGAGCACAGGGACCGAACGAAACCATTGATGCATACGTAACTGACCAAAAAAATAAGGCGAAAGACTGTGAATTTGGAAGATTAAATGATTACTTGATTAAAGATCGCATTGTCTGTGGTGTTAACAATGACACAGTGAGAGCGAGGCTTCTCAGAGAAACAGATTTGAACCTAGGAAAGGCTGTGGATATCTGTCGTGCAAACGAAATAACAAAAGCCATGTGAAAGTGCTGCATGAAGAAGCAGAAGTGGCTGTGAACAGAATCACGAGGACAAAGTCAACTGTCAGACATGCAAATTTCAAAAACGCAGGGTTAAGAAAAGGAAGTGCACAAGATGTGGTTATGTACATGAACCAAGGAAGTGTCCAGCTTATGGAAAAATATGTAATGAGTGCTCGCGGAAGAACCATTTTAGCCCCATGTGCAAAACACCACAACAAAAAGGCAAACCGAGAAGATTAGAGAAAAAAGTCCATGAGATATAAACAATTCAGCAGCTTCTTGCTGTTCTAGGTACCATCGAAGTTGAACAAAGTGAGCAAACAGCTAGCAAATGGCTGACACAAATGAATAGTCTCTACCATGGAAAGTGAAAACAAGAAATTGACTCAAGGATTCAGAATAAACAACTGCATACTTACCTTTAAGCTAGATACAGGAGCAGAGTGTAACGTGTTGTTAGAAGTTCTCAAAGTCTTTAAATGACAAGACAACACCTCTGAAGAAATCAAACTGCACGTTAGTTACTAATTCTGGCCACACGATGGAGACAAAGGGTAAAGCAAGGCTTAAATGTGGTTACAAAGACACTGAGTTTGATCTAGAATTTCAAGTTGTAGATGAAGATTCACCAGCAATTCTGGGAAGAGAAGCATGTTAAAAACTTGGACTGATTAAAAGAGTGTACAAAGTAGAGAACAAAGACCAAAATGACATTGAGTGAATATCAAGATGTGTTTACTGGTTTAGCATGTGTACCAGGACTGCGTCGCATACAGCTCAATCCAGATGTTGCTCCAGTCATTCACGCAACACGAAAAAGTACCCATAGCGTTAAAGGACAAAGTCAAAATGGAACTGAACCGAATGGAAGATATTGGAGTCATAGTGAAGCAAACCGAGCCCACTGATTGGGTTAATAGTATGGTTACAGTGGTAAAGCCAGAGAAATGCAGGATCTGCATCGATCCACAAGAGCTTAACAAAGCCATCAAAAGAGAACATTATCCATTGCATACAATTGAAGAAATAGTAGATGCCAAATGCTAAAGTATTCTCAGTGCTTGATGCCAATCATGGATTTTGGCAAGTACAGCTGGATGATGAGAGCGTTAGATGGAGTTGTAAACATAATGGATGACATTCTGGTGTGGGGTGAAGACATAGAACACCACCACAAGAGACTAAGACAACCGTTAGACAGAAACATCAATCTAAAGTTGAACAAAAACAAGTGCAAGATCAGGATGACCGAAGTCAGCTATGTTGGACACATAATAAGCCTTTGACACATCATAAGCCTTTGGAGACCGTGTTTAAAAAGTCTCTCCAAAAAGCTCCTCCGAGACTGCGGATGCGATGGCAGCTATAAGATTTACGTGTCAGCTACGAGCCAGGAAAGGAATTATACATAGCAGACACTCTGAGTCGAGCTTACCTAAGAGAACAAACGGAACCACTTCTGGAAGATGAGTTACAAGTTCATACGTTGTCAGTTTGTCTGCCAATCTCAAAGGAAAAGCAGAATACATTCAGAACAGCAACAGCAGAAGATGAAGTTGCAAAAAGTTGGAAGCAGTTCAGTCAGGATGGCCTGCAGACATAGACAAGTTCCAGCAGACATAAAAAAGTACTGGACTTAAAGAGTAACCCATCTGAACAGGTAAGTTATTCTCTGTAAGAACTGGAGAATTGTATTTCCACAAAGCTTGAGAGCAGACATGCTAAAAGAGTTCATGAATCACATCTGGGTATTCTCAAATGCAAAGAGAGGGCAAGAGATGTGATGTTTTGGCCCAGCATGGCAAAATAAATTGAGGATGTTGTGTTGAAGTGTGCTATCTGTCATACTTTCAGACGGAGTAACACCAAAGAGCCACTCATTTGCCATGACATTCCAGACAGAGCATGGGCGAAAGTAGGAGTTGTTCCACTTCGACAGAGGGGAGTATTTGATGTGTGTTGATTACTTTTCAAAGTTTCCAGAGATTGCTAAACTCACACAGACAACAAGCAAACATGTGGTGACAGCTCTTAAATCCATTTTTGCGAGACATGGGATCCCGGATGAAGGGTTTTCGGATAATGGTCCACAATTCTCAAGTGCGAATTCAAAGCATTTGCAGAAAACTGGGAGTTTGGACATACCACCTTGAGTCCTGGATTTCCACAGACAAATGGGCAAAGTGAAAGAGCAATCCAGACTGTCAAGAACCTGTTAAAGACAGCACAGGAGAGCCAAAGAGAACCTTATACTGCTCTATTGGAGTACAGAAATGCTCCTTTGGATGGTGTGAAACTATCTCCTGCACAGATGCTTATGGGCCAAAGACTGAAAACTAAATTACCTACATCAACACAGCTGTTGAGACCACAACTGTACAGAAATGTACATAAAGACATCAAGGCCAGACAGCTGAAACAGAAAAGATACTTTGACTGTGGAGCAAAACAGTTACCACCTCTAGCAGAAGGAGAGAAAGTGAGAGTAAAAGTCAAAAACAACTGGCAACCAGCAATGGTGTTGAGGAGTCATGAACAACCAAGATCATATGTGATTCAAAGGCCTGATGGAAACACCTTCAGAAGAAATCGAAGACACCTGCTTAAAACCAGAGAAACAATTTTTTCACAAAGAGACAAAGACACGGACTGGAGAGAGAGTATTGAAGGCCGATATGGCCAACATCTCTCTCTCACATAAAACATAAGACTTCGTCATGAATCCGCCTCAAGACCAGACATGACATGAAGGCAGACTCATGACACCCACAGCTCTCCTCCTCCTGTGAACTTGCGTCGATATAAAACATGAAGTTTCCTTAAGTGATGTGAATGCGACGCTTTGACTGTGTTTCGTTCACATCAAGTGTTTTTTAAGGGTTATTATTGAAGAAAGTATTAATAATGTTTGGCACATTACATGTTTTCTCTTTGTGCTTGTGGCTGGTTGGTAAGTTTATATCGTTTCTTGTTTAATGTAAGTCATTGTTTAAATGAATTCAACCATATAATTTAAATCTCACTTAATAATGTTATTCCTGCTATATTGTATTTCTACAATCATATTATAAGGTTTACATTTTCTAAACTTTTTACTACTTTAATTATGTCATGTAGCAGGAACATCATTCATCTATCAATGGGTTACTGTGTTTGTGTTGTTCAGGTGTGTTTGCTGATGAAGTGAAGTCAGTGATGGAGGGCCATTCTGTTACTCTTTACACTGATACTAAACTAAAGACAGATGATGAGATCGACTGGAGATTTGGAGAAATCCGATTGGCCAGAATCAAGAGATCAATCAATAATAGTCCCACATATGATGAGACGGAGATATTCAGAGACAGACTGAAGATGAACAATCAGACTGGAGATCTCACCATCACAGACGTCACGTCTCAACACTCTGGACTTTATAAATTCAATATTTATATTGAAGATCATTTCAAGGTCAAGAAGAGAATCACAGTTACTGTTATTGGTGAGTAGTGTTTTTTGTGTATTAGTTTAGTGTATTAGGTCTTCACAATCTGACGAATAAAGCATCACTTTTATTTAATGTTGATTTGTTTATATTTCTGTGATTCTTTTATATCTTTCAGCTCCTACTGCTGTCAGTATCCGTGAATCTACACAAACATCATCTTCGTCATCATCATCATCATCATCATCATCATCATCACAGAGTTCAGGTGTGTCGGGAAAAAACATGTTCATATTTACAAGTGTGATATTTACTTTATAAAAAATCTTCATAAACAAAATATCTAATCTACTTCATATACCGTGTATATGACGAGATGATAACGTTGAGATTTCTCTTAATGAACTGAACTACTGCAGATGTGTTGTTGTTATTGTTGTGTATCATTCCAGCGGGAGAAAACACACTCTTTATTTAATATAGTTGTGTTGCTGTCGTTGATCTCCAGAAACCACACAAACACACATCGACGAGGAAATCTGAACTACTCATATGTTTGTTTCAAGTGACTTGCAGCTGAAACATCTGTCCAAATAATTGTTTTTGAATAATTGATTTCTAATGAAGTGTTGTGTCATTATTGTTACAGATCAGACCTACTGTGTGAAGATGAGTTCACATACACACAACTCACACATCAGGTACAGTGATGATGGTCTGATTCTGTGATTTCTAGCAGTGAGTGTATAGTCATCTACAGTATATTCATAAGAGCACTTGATGTGTGTTATATTTGCTCTTCTGATGGGTTTATAGCAGAGAACATCAATACATAACTACAGAACGGCTACAGTGTAAATAACAGTTTAAACTGTGGTCGGGTCGTGTGAAACTAAAGTGACAGACAAGATGTGAAGATATTTGTGTTCGTGTAACGGTTGTCATCAGCTGTGAGCTTTGCGGTGGCCTTTAACCCTTCTTCTGTTATACTGTTGTAGTGGAAATGTTCCAGTCTGGCTTCATGACATGTTGGTCTTTATGTTTTGAAGGACTAATCTTTGTTTTTCATTCCTGTTTCATTCTATTCTTATGTTTATGAAGTGCTTATCTTTGTTTCGTAATGTTATTCTCTATACGTGTCATACCACTCTGCCTTTGCCCTCGAGCAGGGGCAAGATGTTCTGTTTGGGATAGCGGGCTTCACTTCTCGTGAACCAGCTCGGCATTCTTGCTGGGGGGCAAAGGGCATTCACATTTGAATACTATATAGACACTGTGCAGAGAAGGAGAGCACCTCCTCTATGCACCATTTCATGTGATGCAGACAGAATGTCAATAAAATACTTTGCAAAGTACCTCATGTCTCTGTGCGTCGTGTTCATCTGAAGTTGACTCACCTAGTTTAAGGAATAAGAAAATTCCACAACACTGTAGAAAAAGATTCTGTTACAATCAATCAATCAATCAATCAATCAATTAATATCTGACTCGCTATGTTTTCAGCTGAGCCCTTGAGAGAGAGATAGAGTTGGGTCAACTCCGTTTTTGTTGATTATTGGCGGTTCATGGAGGCTCTCAATAGTTCCTGGAAGTTAGTAATGCATTGAGCTGCTAAACAGACCGACTGTGACAAACTTTTAATCCATTTCAAGATGTAAGTCAGTTAATGCAAAGAAAAGAAATAAAATAAGCATTTAAAGAGAAAGCATAACTTCCAGGAACTATCAGAAGGCTCCATGAATCACAAGACACGCGGAAATGTTCAACTTCCGGTGTCGCGACTCTCACGCATCTCACATCCCATCATCCGGTTTTGTCTTTTGTGTTTTCTTAAAGGAGTCGGAAATGACAGAGGTGCTTTACACACATTACAGCATTAAATAGGACCAAACTCCTGTTACCTGACCAATGATGTGTTGACCACAGCAAGAGTTTTCATTTTATTTCTGTTTCATGTCATTTATTGAGTTTGTGACACTGAATGGAATTGTTGTTGTGCTTTTTGTACTGAAATTCACCTTTCACCACATTTTTTTAACTCATCAACACATGGACTTTCTATTCCATTTAATTTTTTTACATTACAAACAATTGTATATTTTTTTTCCATGAAAGAATAATAACATTTCTGTCATAAAGTCATGTGAATCATTGTGTCAAACGTTTTTTAGTATGAATAAAACCACAGATGCTGGAATGGGATTAATAAAAAAAGAACCAACATTTGAAACAATGGATAATTTGTGTTTTTTGTGTTACCATGTTTTTATTGTGTTAGCTGTATTTATCTAACTAGTTTGATTGATATTACTTAAAATGCACATTTATAACATGATTTATGTCAAATGTGTTTTTTTAAATAAACCATGTATTCTCTCTCTCTCATGTGTTTGTGAATCTGTGTGTGAGTCTTTCTTCAGTAGAACACAACAGAAGAATCTTGAGAAATGTCTCAGTGTTTTGTGTTCATACGATGGATGTCAATGATGTTCAGTGTTGTTTGATATCAACATTCTTCACAATATCTTCTGTTGTGTTCTGATGAAGAAAGAAACTCAAAGAGGTTTGACACGACATGAGGATGAATAAATGAAGACATGTAGCACCAGTGTGCATGTTTGAAACCGGCTCGAGGTCCTTTGCTGATCCCGTTCCCCTCAATCCACCCTAAAGATTCTTATCCTCTCTACACATTGTCATGTCCAATAAAAGCAAAAAATGCACTTAAAAATATATATATAAAAATAAATAATTCTCATGTTTTGTCTGAACACTGAAATTGACATTAAATGACACTCACAATGTCTTATTTTGTTGAGATTAAAGAAGATAAAGACATTATGAGATACATGAATAAAAAACTTTCATTAGTTGTAAAAAAACATTTTATTATATTTGATTCTAAAACTTTGTCTGAAATCTGAATTAAAATATTCATTTAAATATTATCACTAGATTAGGAACTGGCAAATATAAATTGTTTTGTATATTATTGAAATGTTGCACATGTGGGAAAATGAACATTTAGATACAGAAACATATTGCATTGATATTTTGCAGCTGTTATTAATATGTGTTGGTTTCTGGTCTCTTTAGACACAGACAAACATCACATTGATCAACATGATAAAGGTGAATATTCTCTGAATTACATGATCTCAGATTTACAGATCAGACGTGTTCACTCTTAAAACTAAAAGTGTTTATTGTTGTTTATTATCACAGCAGCAGCAGATGTTCATCCTGGAGGAGAAACACATGTGGTTTATATAGTTGTCATCTCTTGTGCTGTTGGATTTCTGATGATTGTAGCTTCACTTCTGATATTCTTCATCTGCAGAAAACACACAAACACACAACAACAACAACAACAACAACAACAACGAGGTAAATAATGACAACTACTGATGATCAGAGAAACTGTCAGAGAAGAGAAAAATAACATTGTTCTGTGATTGCGTGTGTGTGTGTGTGTGTGTGTGTGTGTGTGTGTGTGTGTGTGTGTGTGTGTGTGTGTGTGTGTGTTAGTGTGTGTGTGTGTGTGTGTGTGTGTGTGTGTGTGTGTGTGTGTGTGTGTGTGTGTGTGTGTGTGTGCGTGTGCGTGTGCGTGTGCGTGTGTGTGATATAAGAAATATGAATCTAAAATACATTTTATCTTTTTGTGATAAATATTTGATAATGAATGTTACAGCTGGTGCAGTAGTTTATTTACACAGAATGTCATGTATAGTGTTGAACCATGTAAAGACTTTTGGGAAAGTGATGTAATCCTATCAAGTGACGGTCTAACAGATCAAACATGTTCATGTGTCAATATTGTTCCAGATCATGAAAACCAAATCATCTTCTCTGATTCAACATTCAGCAAACACAACACACAGGTAAAGGATCTGTTTGATATTGAGTGATCTGTCCTCTCTATCTGTCAGTATCTCAGACAGGTGTCACTCCATGTTTATATGCAACCCTACAAACATACGTGTAGCTTCCTTTCTATGTGTATATAAGAGACGGTCAAATATATCTGCAGTGCATCTGCTCATCATTGACTGCATCAGATGTGTCATATGATGTCAAGTTTCATCAGGTCCTTCTGTCCTTTATGTGTCCTGTAGTGCTGTCTTACACATCTTACATCACAGATTCAGATATTACTGTTTGCTTCTAATGTGACAGAAAAGCTGTGAAGAGGTTTATGTGAGTAACTCTTGTCATCTGTTGTGTTTTTAGGAATCTGAGATGACAAAGGTGGTTTATACATATTACAGCATTAAAGAAGATCAAACTCCTCTGTTGCCTGTTATGGATTGAGTACAAAAACTAAATGTTGATAATTTACTGATTTACTTCAGTTTGTTGTTTGTTGTTCTTGTTTTATTGTCGTGCTGTCATACTGAAATCCTCTTTTCGCCACAGCTGTATTAACACTGATGAACACATCTGGACTTTCTATTTCATTACATTTAATCAGCCTTAAAATAATTAATAATAAATAATTTAATTTTTCCATTCAGTATTAATCACATTTGTATCATTAAACTCAACAAATAACTTTATTAAAAACGGTCCTATAAATATCCTGCTGTGTGGTTGTGACCTCTATTGGTGAAATGATGAAACTGCAGTAGATGTCAGACAGGACACTACATTAATAAAAACATGAACACTTGTGTAAATCCAGCTGTATATTTATTATGTGAACAATAAAAAAATTGTTTCCACCCATCGAGTAAAACCAACCGAGCAATTGTGTCATTTTTAACCCAGATGTGTGTTTTCTCCAACATTTACCAGCCATGGGTTCAAACCACAGCATTATTAAACACTTTATGGCCATTGATAAATAACTTTTGTAATATTAGTCACTATTGATCATTCAGAACTCAAGTTTACGCGAGCCGGTGACCGGTCCGTTAACACTCAAGATCAAGCTGGCTGTATTCATTGTTGTTTAAACTCAAACATTATATCTGATAAACTAACACATGACGGCAACGAAAGGTTTTCCCATGTTTGGGGAATTTAATCCCAGTGGCTGCGCGGGGCAGTGTTGGGCCATTCATGCAAACTGTGTGTGACGTCAGCAGACCGTACAAAGATGGCGGACACGTCTAGGTTCCTGGAGCGCTTGAACGCGGCATCTAGTTATTTACGTTATTCTATAGATGTCCACAAGATGACGCCACATCACCGCATTCTGATGACTGAACACAATAAACACAGTTAAGATAAAGCTTTTCTAAACTAAACTATTTTAAAATACAACTAAATATATATTTTCAGCTTGCATTTAAAATTAAAGTACCTATTGACAAAATGGAGGCAATCCCATCTGCTGGGGGCACCACTGCACGTCCTGGACCTGAAGACACCGGTCATTTCTTACTTCGGTCAGACGACACCAACTCAAGGAGGTTTTATATTTATAGGTCACTTGTGAACTGAATGAATAAAACATTAATGTTTGATCACTTGGAGAGCTGCACTCAGACAACATCCTAATGGAAATATCCATCCTCAGTACTTCATAAAGAATTAGTAACACAATAAGGATGGAATTTAAGACTAAAACAGTTAAAAGTCTTCACTACTCAATATGTTTGTGTGTTTCTTTGCTGTTTAAATGTTCCACAGGAAACAGTGGACTTGTGAAACTAGCGTGACAGTAAAGCTGTGAAGATGTTTGTGATAGTTTAATGGTTAGATGTGTTGTTGTGACGGCCTTTAACTCTTCTCTGTTGGGTGGGTCAAGAGTAACTGTTGACACTGAAGAAATGAGCTTTTTAGCTCAACATGCGATCAGTCCAGAGAAATGAAGAAGTTAAAGGCTTCCTGATGCATCAGTTGACATAAACTCTTAATAGAGTCATTTCATTGAAACCAATTTAATGTAAAAAATACATAAAAGACAGTTAGAAGCCAATTTGTAATGCAAAAAAGCTCTTGGAGCGATTGGAGCGCAGTGACCTCTGACCTGTAAACAAGAGCACAAACACATGTGTATATACTGTAGAGCCCGTGTGAAAGTTCCACACAAAAGTGTTTAAAATACATCTGCAGAAGTATCACAGGATGTGACAAATCAAGACACACGCAAACGACTGCAGTCATCTTCACATACTGTTGCATTCTTATAAAGTTGATATTTTCTTATCATTGTTTTTACATTATATGCTCAAAACATAAACAATAACATTAGTGTGAGATTTCATATTCATACACTAATGTACATCCAGGGCTCCTCCTATACAGACTGATATGACACGCCTCTGTCTCTCGGAGTTTACGCCCCTCTGGAGGGAGGACAGGTTTATTCTTTTTAAGAGAATGTTTGTCTTTCTTCACTTCTGCGGCAAATCCTCGTATAAACCTGCTGACACCAGTAGATGCAAAGAAAAACATGATTTGATCAATGATGATAAAATAAATTTGCCCCTGATCTCCGTCTCTCTCTCTCACACACACACACACACATGAAGCCACACCTCCTCACTTCACAGGGGGTGGAGGGTCTTTTAATCTGATCTCTTGTGTTATTCTCACACAATATTCTGAAAATGTTTCACACATCACTTGTGTTCTGTCTGAGCTTGTGGCTGGTTGGTAAGTTGACTTTGTTTCTGTTGTTTAAAGTCATTATTGAATGACAGTTTTACATTAATGCTTATGGCAGACGCTTTTATCTAAAGTTACAGTGTTCAGATCATGCACGTCTATTATCAGTATGTGTGATCCTCGGGGTCGCAAGGTCAACTGAACTTTTTACTTATACTGAATAATCAAAGTCATTACTGTGACAAGTTAACTAATATTTTAACTTGACTTGACTCAGCCATGTGACTTATATGTTTAAGATGAACCAACAAAAGCTTGATTCAACTTAAGAAAAATACGTTATTTGGTTAAACCAAAAATTAAAGAGTGTATTTTTAATTAGTTTGTGAATCAAATGTTTTTTAAATATATATTTTATGACTGTTAAAACATTCTCTCTGTCTTTTCTCTCTCTCTCCCTGTCTCTCTCTGTCTGTCTGTCTCTCTCTCTTGTTTGAGTTTGTCTGCCCCTAGGTGGCAGTGTGACAATGGGATGGAGTCCCTGATGTTGCAAGCTTTATTTGATTTGTAGGATATTGACCCTACCCCGTCGTATTTCTTTCTTCATTATCATTTTTATATAGCAGGCACAAATGATCGTATACCAGTACCAGTTCAACACAACAATGACTTATTACATCTTGAGAGCTATTCAAAACTCTTACTGTTTCATGTTTGTGTTGTTCAGGTGTGTTTGGTGATGAAGTGAAGTCAGTGTCAGTGATGGAGGGAGAATCTGTTACTCTACACACTGATCTCACTGAACTACACACAGATGATGTGATCGAGTGGAGGTTTAATAACATCCGTATCGCTAGAATCAAGAGATCAGTGGATATTAATCCCACATATGATGAGACGGAGATATTCAGAGACAGACTGAAGATGAACAATCAGACTGGAGATCTCACCATCACACACGTCACATCTCAACACTCTGGACTTTATCATCTCAACATTCTTAACAAGGACACAGTCAAGAGATTCAGTCTTACTGTTCATGGTGAGTTTTATAGCATCTGTATGTTCATGTTTTCTCTTCTACACTCTTGAATAAATGCATGTGCAGTTAGGTTTATTACCATAATGCGGTTTATAAACACAGGAGGACATAAACTTCCAAATAAAAGTCCTTACAAAAAGGATTATCTGTATTTGGCGCTTGCTACAGAATCGAAAACAGTCCGACTTTTTTATGACGGATGAAAATATCATAGGCCATGTGTAATTGTGACACAACATGAGGTCATCTTCCATCTTGTGCCTTTAAGGAAAATAATCTGTGCAAAGAATCATGGGGCCGAAGTGTCCATCAGTTGTACCCTTGGAAATCCTTCATTCCGAAGGGCCCTTTGAAGTGGTCAGTTATGAGCACTTTGTTTTGGAACAACCATGCAATATGGCGGCCATGATTGTTTTCATTCTAAAATGTGCCCTTCAGAGGGCGATGTATCCCATTTGGAAGCACCGCTTAACTCCAAATATCATAAAGAGAACACACAATTCGCCAGTTGCACAAGATTGCGCCGGTGAGCTTTTGGGATGCCAGAGTCGGCAGAGTCATTTTTGGTGGTATAACGCTATAATGATTTTGGAAATATGGGTGTTAAAAATAAGAAAGTAATAAATCAGGGATATGACAGATCCTCTTTACATTGCTGAACACTTCATTAAGCCAAAACCACTTGAAAGTGTTAATCGACTGGAAAATAGTCCACCGACTCTTGCATCGCAAAAGCTTGTTCAACTAAAGCCATTCTACACCAATAATGTATCAGCAGAATAATTATCTCAAACAATTGCATTTCGTTTCCATTAACTAGATCATGTTTGATGCATCTCAGTTTAAAATAAATATAAATAAATATTATATATTAGCATGACACAATAGAAACTTTACTATGGGATCAAACCGTGTTCACAGATTTAACTTCCAATTATCATAAAAAAGTTCCTATACTCACTTCAACACAACAAAGACTTATTTTATGTTGACAGTTTATGAACATTTATCCGTTACTGAACATCTGTTTGTGTTTGTGATCAAGATGAAGTGAAGTCAGTGTCAGTGATGGAGGGAAATCCTGTCACATTACACACTGATGTCACTCACATACAGACAGATGATGTCATCGAGTGGAGGTTTAATAACATCCGTATCGCTAGAATCAAGAGATCAGTGGATATTAATCCCACATATGATGAGACGGAGATATTCAGAGACAGACTGAAGATGAACAATCAGACTGGAGATCTCACCATCACACACGTCACATCTCAACACTCTGGACTTTATCATCTCAACATTCTTAACAAGGACACAGTCAAGAGATTCAATCTTACTGTTCATGGTGAGTAGATTTTTACATCATCTATCTTATTATTTTAGTTGCACACATATAACCTAAACATGCACACATATGCATGAATACAAATTTATATCCAATTCAGAACTGGTCTGTGTTTAGGTCCACAAACCACGGCTATGAATGTGTTTTTGGTGCAAAACAACGAAGTGCCTGTGAGAATGGGATTTAAAGTTGTAGAGGTGGAGGACACACTTGAAGTCTCCATTTATTTCCTTCATGCCCGTGTGAGCCCAGCACTCCATTTGCAACATGAATGTTCTGCAATATCTCCTAGTAGTAGTAACAGGTGATGCTTGTCCTGAGGAGATGAAAAGGGCTTTGCTGCTTCATAGCTTGGGAACCGAAGGGCAAAGGATTTTTTATACTTTAGACACTTTGGACACTGGAGACACGTTGGAATCTGCTATTTCTTCTTTGAGAACGCACTTTACACCCGACATAAACATCATGGTAGAACGTCATAATTTTCGGAAATGAGCACGAGGAGCTCACAAGTCGATAGTGAACTTCATTTGTGCAATCAGCAGCTTTGTGAACAGGTTTTAAGAGGAAACTCTTAAACTTTGTTCTTCAGTTTAGGAGAACTGCTAAGATCAAATGTGTTAAAGGTGTCTGTTGTTGTGTTGTTACAGCACAAGATCTTCATGAAGAAGCAAGAGGACTATCAGTTTATATCAATCCTCAATCTTGTGCCGTTGTTGGATGTGTGATGATTGTAGCTTCACTTCTGATGTTGTTCATCTGCAGAAAACTCACAAACACACAACAAGAAGGTAAATAACAACAACTGATGATCAGAGATACTGAAAAAAGAGAAAAACTATAAACATTCTCCAGAATGTGTTTGGGACATTTAAGAGATATATATTAACTAATGTTATAGCTAATGCAGTAGTTTATTTACACAGAAATGTTCCAATAATGTTAAGACTGCTGGGAAACTGATATGAAGTGATGGTGTAACAGATAAAACATGTTCATCTGTCATTATTCTTACAGATCAGACTCATGAAAAACAAATCGCCTGCGCTGATTCAACATTCAACAACACACAGGTGAATACAATACAATGCAATAAATATTATTGTCCCTTTGGGGAAATTTGTCTAGTGAATGCTGCATTTCCAAATCACACAATGACACAATATGTAAATAAATAAATACACAGTAGGTGAATAAATCAATAAATGAATCCTCAGTCTCATAAACTCTTAGTTAAGAATGCAGATATGGGAACAGAACATGTGAACAGCATCATATGGCACAGCTCAACCGGCCAGTACTGTTGCACATATAAGTGCTGCGTATATCATAAAACTAGCAATAAATAACAATGACAACAGAGATCATTTGACTTATCTGTTGATCAGCTCTCTTGTTTTACATTGTGCATTCATTTCATTCTAAATTACTTTATTACTGTTACAATGGTACAAGACAATGTTGTTAAGCAGTAATTTTCCACTGTTATTGTGAACTTATGGTTGATCTGAAGAGTTAACTCACTACAGAGTTGATATTTTTGAGGATGGACTTACTGTAGTCATTTCCTGATGAAGGACATCCAGTGACATTTTAATATGATCTTTGTTTAATCCTTGTACCGATCTGTAAAACTCACCTGGACTTGACATTTATTGAATCCAGTTAACAGAATCCTCTAGTGCACTCATGACCCGACGTATCGGTTCGAGTGGAACGGTTGACGTTGTGCATGTATATATAGGAACATTTAAGCTCAACATGCTCAAGAATCAGTCATATCCATTCATATCTGAGTTTCCTTCTGACTGTTGAAAGCTTCTCACATCCCATAAATCTCATGACTGAGTTTTTCCCTTCTGTGTTTTCTTACAGATATCTGATATGACAGAGGTGGTTTACACGAGCATTAAACCGGATGAAATGTGTACTAAAGTACAGTTCAAGTACCTCAGTAAAGTACAGTATTATGTTCGCAAAAAAAAAAAACTAAAATAATAAGAACACATCTGATTTATCTGTGTTACCTTGATTATGATTATGCTGCAGTTCTTGTGCTTATTCCTCATCTTGATTTCTGAAAAAAGTGTATTTGGGTGTTAGTGTGTTTTCCTCTCTACATTGTTATATTTAGGACTATGATATTTTATTATAAAAAATATAGTCTGAGTATCAATGTATGTTTCCAGAACAAAGTACAAAAATAAATGTTCATAAGAAATTTGTGAAGAAAGAAGAGTAGTCTGAGCAACCTGAAGAATTCAAGAAGAATTTGTTAACATTAACATTTTACAGGAACAATTATCATGTAAACACAATCTTTATATGTTTAGCTCTAATTTTAAGCATAATAGTACCATTTAAAGAAAATCTGTCATTCTTTAGACCAACTCTCAAACCAGTTTGTCTGGAGGAGTTTGAATATCATATGCATGTCCACAAGATGGCTCCATCGCTGCGTTTCTGAAGACTGAACACAACACAAGATATTTAAGATATTCAATTAAAAAGAGAAGAAAATGCTTTATTATTAGGTTGATTTCAACTAAAAAACATTTGCGTTTCTGAGTGTTTTTTTATTGTGTTCTCCTGGCATTAACTTAATATTTATATTTGGCGCCGGGTTCAATTATATTAAAAAATATACCATTTTAATACAACTACCCTGAACTTAGGAAATGTAAATGAATGAACCAGGGTAAGTACAACTTCAAAGTGTTTGGTATATGGTATATATTTGAGAAAAAAAACAAGAAAAAAAAGAATAGTTTGTTCTTATCAAGAGATATGTTCAGCACAAAATGACTATAAATGCACTGTATGAAAGTAGTAACCAGCAGAAAAAAAACGATTAATATACCTGTTACAACAACACCTAGAGAACTACCTGGGAGATGTGTGCACCCTTTGTGAAACCTTACGTAGAAAGACGCAATGAAATTGTACGTAGCAATGTAATCATATTAGTAGAGGTCCCGCACACAAGGATCCCGCACACAGCGATCCCTCACACAGAGATCATTCACACAGGGATCCCGCACACAAGGATCCAGCACACAGAGATCCCTCACACAGAGATCATTCACACAGGGATCCCGCACACAGGGATCCAGCACACAGAGATCCCTCACACAGCGATCCCTCACACAGAGATCATTCACACAGGGATCCCGCACACAGGGATCCAGCACACAGAGATCCCTCACACAGAGATCATTCACACAGGGATCCCGCACACAGGGATCCAGCACACAGAGATCCCGCACACAGAGGTCCCGCATATAGGGATCCCGCACACAGAGATCCTGCACACAAGGATCCCGCACACAGGGATCCCGCACACAGAGATCCAGCACACAAGGATCCCGTACACAGCGATCCCTCACACAGAGATCATTCACACGGGGATCCCGCACACAGGGATCATTCACACAGGGATCCCGCACACAGGGATCCAGCACACAGAGATCATTCACACAGGGATCCCGCACACAGGGATCCCTCACACAGAGATCATTCACACAGGGATCCCGCACACAAGGATCCAGCACACAGAGATCCCGCACACAGAGGTCATTCACACAGGGATCCCGCACACAGGGATCATTCACATAGGGATCCCGCACACAGGGATCCAGCACACAGAGATCCCGCACACAGAGATCCAGCACACAGAGATCCCTCACACAGAGATCATTCACACAGGGATCCCGCACACAGGGATCCAGCACACAGAGATCCCGCACACAGAGGTCCCGCACATAGGGATCCCGCACACAGAGATCCCGCACACAAGGATCCCACACACAGGGATCCCGCACACAGAGATCCAGCACACAAGGATCCCGCACACAGAGATCCTGCACACAAGGATCCCGCACACAGGGATCCCGCACACAGAGATCCTGCACACAAGGATCCCGCACACAGAGGTCCAGCACACAGAGGTCCTGCACACAGGGATCCCGCACACAGGGATCCCACACACAGAGGTCCTGCACACAGGGATCCCGCACACAGAGATCCTGCACACAAGGATCCCGCACACAGAGATCCAGCACACAGAGGTCCTGCACACAGGGATCCCGCTCACAGGGATCCCACACACAGAGGTCCTGCACACAGGGATCCCGCACACAGAGATCCTGCACACAGGGATCCCGCACACAGAGATCCAGCACACAGAGGTCCTGCACACAGGGATCCCGCTCACAGGGATCCCACACACAGAGGTCCTGCACACAGGGATCCCGCACACAGAGATCCTGCACACAGGGATCCCGCACACAGAGATCCAGCACACAGAGGTCCTGCACACAGGGATCCCGCTCACAGGGATCCCACACACAGAGGTCCTGCACACAGGGATCCCGCACACAGAGATCCTGCACACAGGGATCCCGCACACAGAGATCCAGCACACAGAGGTCCTGCACACAGGGATCCCGCTCACAGGGATCCCACACACAGAGGTCCTGCACACAGGGATCCCGCACACAGAGATCCTGCACACAAGGATCCCGCACACAGAGATCCAGCACACAGAGGTCCTGCACACAGGGATCCCGCTCACAGGGATCCCACACACAGAGGTCCAGCACACAGGGATCACACACACAGGGATCCCGCACACAGATATCCTGCACACAAGGATCCCGCACACAGAGGTCCAGCACACAGAGGTCCAGCACACAAGGATCCCGCACACAGAGGTCCAGCACACAGAGGTCCAGCACACAGGGATCACGCACACAGGGATCCCACACACAGTGTATTTTTATAAAGTGTTGTGAACAAAGATTTTGTTTAAAATATTTGTCATTGTTTGCAGTGACACCATCCAAACAGTGAAACCACGCCTAAATAACTGTAAATGACATAACAATATCTACAAACATTTCTTATTTAAGTAAAACACTTAAAAACATTTGTATTATTGTTAAGTAAATATATTTATGTATTTATTTATTCAGTTTTTATATAGTCTATTGTTAATTCTATAGTATTGAATCATGCAATTATTTAAATTGGTTAAGCAGAACAAATAGCCTACTTGTTTATTTTATTCACATAGGTACTATATTTTATTAAATATGTATTAAATATATCTCTCTTATCTCTTAGAGTAATGCTTATGAGTCTGACTGTACAACTTAACCTAAATAAACAAATCATACCATAACATGATAATTGTACATTAACATTATTTCTTAATAGGCAACATATGAAATTGCATATGATTTGCAATGATTTGCATAACAATGATTTGCATAGGTGATGCTGCATTATGTGGACCAATGTAAAATACTGTATTGATGACGATTCTGTATTTCATGGGACGGGTGGCAACCCTACCCACCATATACAAACCCATCAAAATGTGTTATAAATAATTCACAACAGTTCTATTGGGTTAGGCTACACATAGAACTACCCGTGTAGTAAAATGTGCTTTGTACATGAATAGCGTTGTTTTTCGATTTGGCTTTATTGTACATTCATTCGTTGCATTTGAACACATTTTAATAAAATGTTTAAACTTCGATAAAGTAAAAGTTTTTTCGTTACTTTTTGAATAAAATGAGGCATTTCAAAATGAAATAGGAAGTTATGAGGAATACAGAGCACATACAAAATATATAAACGTATGAACACAACAAACAAAAGTACAACGTGAAATACAAAAGAGTGAAAATAAATAAAACAAACAAAGAGAAGAAAACGACAATTAAACTGCTAAACATCAGTGTATTATAATAACTCAAATTCTTCAACAAATCTAAATCATTTTAGTTTTTCATAACTGTCTCGACTTCCTGCTATTCTCAATCATTGCGTGAAACTCCTCCCACTTGGCCAAGCTTCACCTTCCTGAAGACACGTGATCGCCTGAAGACACTTTTTTATTTTGATCGTTCAGATAAGAAGAAGCTTTTTTTCACAATATATGTTGAAACCCAAGAGTTCTGCATCATCCCTCTCAGGCAACATCCAAATGAAAATTAATGTGTTTTATATTATAAAATGATCATGTTAATCCCCACTCTTAGATTAAGAGGTTAAAAGTCTTGAGTAAATGTGTTTTGTGTTTCTTCTCTGTTTAAATGTTCCACAGGAAAATAATGTGACAGAAACGCTGTGAAGATGTTTGTGATTGTTTAGCGGTTGCCATCTGCTCTGATGACCTTTAACCCTTCTTTTAGCTCTTCTAACTCCTGTACAGACTTCATCAGTGGTTTGATAAGTGACTCGACTCGAACTGTTGACACTGAATGAGAATGATATTATATGATAAACTCAATATTCAATCCAATGAATCAATATGTGACGTGTGTAACGGAGGATAGCTGATGTAAGAGAGCGCTGCAGGTTAAACTTTACTCCCGACCTCAAGAGGTGCTCAAGCTCCCACGGTAGAACATGACATTATCTGTGCAAAAACTTGTGGATTCAATTCTAAGGGACCACCACTGCTGATAAAATGTAAAACATCTGCTAAATGCATACACCTATACATACATTTCTAGTGCAATGCAAACCCAATGAATGATAAGAGAATATTTCATTTTTATTTGAGCACATATGAATGATAATAAGCACATTTCCAATGTTAACATATTAAAAAAGCTTCTGGAACACATTGACCTCGGACCTAAATACAAGAACACAAACACTTCTGCAAACACAGCTCAAAATACAGTTCACACGTTTTTTAAAGATAGGAGGGTTCACACATGATGATCTGATAAGTCAAACACGCAACTGCAGTCATCTCAACATTATACCGCTGCAGTCTTATACAGTTTTACATGTATATTCTTAATGCAACGGGAATGCAACGCTCCATATTGATGCTCTTCTGATGGAAGTCTTGCAGTGAAGCGCATGTCAGCCTGTGCAGTGACTGAAGTGACCTCAAGAAAGGTTTTTTTCACAAATGTTATGGCAGAGCTGATGTCGGGTTTTAAATTGTCACTTGCAAATATGTCGTTGAATTGAGACTTTAGCAGTTTTGGTCAACTTTTTGTTACAATGCTTAAACATCCTTTAAACCATTTAAAGATCCCTCGAACCTCTTTCTCTCTCCGTCATACACACATTTAAAGCCACACCTCTTCACCTCCTGTTCACTTCAGTAAACACACAACATTACATTTCATTTTGTGTTTTGAAAGAAACGTCTTCATTGAGTTCAGTTCGCATTTCATCTGAAAATGTTTCACACATCACTTGTGTTCTGTCTGTGCTCGTGGCTGATTGGTAAGTTTACTTTGGTTTATGTTATTTCTATATATGCAATTGTTTTACTTTTGCAAATCTCAATTCATAATGTCAGATGAGGTTCTGTGGTTTACATTCTGTGTTTGTGTCCGTAAACTGATTCAACACTATTCAATAATACAATATTTTGAGTGCTTTACCATTTTTTTAACACTATTAATACGCTCTTGAAAATAAATGTACTTAACATAATCTTTTCTACATTAAAGAAGAATAAAGATTCATTAGAGGTGTTTACAGCTTTCATCTTGGCACAACAGTTTATTCACAGTTTATTTTATTTATTGTTAGCAGCGATTAATGATCTGCAGTTGTATTTTGCAAAAAAGACTTGCAAAAGTTGAGAAGTGTCCTAGCAACTGTGAAAACTTTCACAACGATCCATTGTAGTGGGAAGAAAAGAAAGAAAGAAAGGATTCATGATTCAGAAATGATGTGTGTCAATGCTTTGCAGGAACGTTTGTAGTTGAAGTGTTTTTCCTTCAGTTTGTGAAAGGACCCCTTTAGAACCTGAAGCAAAAGCAGATCATGGAAAAGAATATGGCAACTATTATAAGAGAATGTTGTTTATAGACTACAGTTCAGCATTCAACACCGTGCTGAGAGATGAAGTGTAATCCATAATGTACTGTAAAGACTAGAATATTCTCTCTCTCAACATCACAAACACAACAGAGCTCACTCTTAAACGTGCTGGTGGTTTTTCAGCCATGCTGGGGAAATATTGGACCAAGCCGTGTAATAAAGTCATGAGCGGTGCCTAAACTAAACTCACTCCAACACAACAATGACTTGTTTGATTTTAACAGCTTTAAATATGAATCTGTTTGTGTTGTTCAGGTGTGTTTGGTGATGAAGTGAAGTCAGTGTCAGTGATGGAGGGAGATTCTGTTACTCTACACACTGATGTCACTGAACTACACACAGATGATGTGATCGAGTGGAGGTTTGAAAACATCCGTATCGCCAGAATCAAGAGATCAGTGGATATTAATCCCATATATGATGAGACGGAGATATTCAGAGACAGACTGAAGATGAACAATCAGACTGGAGATCTCAACATCACAGACGTCTCATCTCAACACTCTGGACTTTATCATCTCAACATTCTTAACAAGAACACAGTCAAGAGATTCAGTCTTACTGTTCATGGTGAGAGTTTTACTAGATCATCTATGTGTTCATGTTTTCTCTTCTACACTCTTAAGGATAAATACACTAAACAATGACATTAAAGGACTTTTATCTGTATGGATCCATCTGTCTGTTTCACAAGAAGCTCTTCAGACTAAAGGAATAAAGAAATGGCTCTTTATTGACTGGAAGGTTCTTTTGGGAAAGAGAAATTATTTTTCTTTGGCGGTGTTTGCATTTCATAGTCACACAGTCAAAGACACGCAAGTCAAGATTCATTTGTGATACTAAACCACCTTCCACAAGATTATTAATTAGTTTTTAGTATGAATAAAACCACAGATGCTGGAATGGGATTAATAAATAAATCACAAAATACAAATTCTCAAAGAACCATAACTCATGTTTTTGTGTTGCCATGTTTTTATTGTGTAAACTGTATTTATCCAACTAGTTTTTATGGATATTACTTGAAATGCACATTTAAAACATGATTTATGTCAAATATGTTTTTTTAAATAAACTCTTCATGTATTCTCTCTCTCGTGTGTTTGTGAACCTGTGTGTGAGTCTTTCTTCAGTAGAACACAACAGAAGAATCTTGAGAAATGTCTCAGTGTTTTGTGTTCATACAATGGAAGTCAATGAGGTTCAGTGTTGTTTGATATCAACATTCTTCACAATATCTTCTGATGTGTTCTGATGAAGAAAGAAACTCAAAGAGGTTTGACACGACATGAGGATGAATAAATGAAGACATGTAGCACCAGTGTGCATGTTTGAAACCGGCTCGAGGTCCTTTGCTGATCCCGTTCCCCTCAATCCACCCTAAAGATGATTATCCTCTCTACACATTGTCATGTCTAATAAAAGCAAAAAATGCACTTACAAATATATATATATAAAAATAAATAATTTTCATGTTTTGTCTGAACACTGAAACTGACAGCAGCCGTTCGGGTCTGACTGATATGATGAAATTGACATTAAATGACACTCACAATGTCTTATTTTGTTGAGATTAAAGAAGATGAAGACATTATGAGATAGTAATAATAAGATAGCAGACCATACATGAATGAAAACCTTCCATTAGTTGTAAAAAACATTATATTTGATTCTAAAACTTTATCTGAAATTTGTATTAAAATATTCATTTAAATATTATGACTAGATTAGGAACTGGCAAATATAAATTGTTTTGTATATTATTGAAATGTTGCACATATATAAATGAACATTTAGATACAGAAACATATTGCATTGATATTTTGCAGCCTGTTATTAATATGTGTTGGTTTCTGGTCTCTTTAAACACAGACAAACATCACATTGATCAACATGATGACGGTGAATATTCTCTGAATTACATAAACTCAGATTTACAGATCAGACGTGTTCACTCTTAAAACTAAAAGTGTTTATTGTTGTTTATTATCACAGCAGCAGCAGATGTTCATCCTGGAGGAGAAACACATGTGGTTTATATAGTTGTGCTCTCTTGTGCTGTTGGATTTCTGATGATTGTAGCTGCACTTCTGATGTTCTTCATCTGCAGAAAACACACAAACACACAACAACAACAACAACATCGAGGTAAATGACAGATGATCAGAGATCATGGCAAAGTAAACATTCTTCTAGACTTCTAATGAAGAATGAGAGTTTTGTTGTACTTGTAATCTCTCTGTATAGTTACAGATCAGACTCGTGACGACGAGATCACGTATGCTGATCCAACATTCTACAAACCAAATGCACACAACAGGGTAAATAATGATTCTCTCTATAGATCTTCTATACCAGAAGTGGCATTTCAGAATTGCTTTTTTCTTATGATTCACACCAGACAGATTCAATTATGCCATATAGTTATGAATTAGCCATCTTTAAAAATAGTAAATGTAAGATCAGGCTGAACAAACCGCAAGTTTGGATTATTTTGAGCAATACCAGAATGTTCTACATGTGTGCTAATTTAATGAAAAGAGTAGGTATCAGTCTCCATTGTCAAATAATAATACAAGATCATCATTCCATTAAATGACTTCCATGTCCTCCTTCAGTGCTTCATATCTAGTGTTTGATCTTGTGTGTTTGTGTTTCTCACAGAGAGATAAAGAAGAGGATGAGGTGGTGTATGCAGGTGTCGTCACAAGACGCTGATCTATCAAATATAAATCATGTTTTCATCACAGTTACTATGATTTACTCTTTGTTTTGTTGAAATATAATTTTACGTGTGAATTTAGTTTTTCTTTGAGTGTTCTTTTTACATTTATTGTCTTTACATTTTTTTATGTAAAATTACATTTAAATATTGTTTAAATAAATTGATTTTGACATTGCAGATTTTGCTGTTATACCATAAAGATAAAAAAACCTTACAGAATCATAATCAGTAATGTTTCATAAATGTAATAATCATAATTAATTTAATGTACATTAATGACTTCTTTAGAATGATCATAATGTCATTTACTGGTACCAGACAGATGAAGGGGTCTAAGTGTGTTTCTAGTCCTACGCTGATGTTGTTAACAACATTACACTCGGATCACTGGACCATCATTTATTAGCAACACTGTTGAATATTTGTACATGAAGAGATCAATTGGAAATAAAGTGAATAAAAATAAAGTTAATGAAATGAGAAGTGAGAGCAGATCAACACAAAAACAGTCCTCAGTGAACTCTTATGTTCAGTATAGCTCTACTGTATGTTCAGTGTGACTCCTGATAACATTCTTGACAACATTAACATTTGAGGAACTTTTACTTCAATTTTTCTAACTAACATGGACTTTGTGATTTGCATTTTAAATGTACATGCCTTACATGTTCAAATATATCACTGTTTGTCCATGAGCAGTAACATTTCTGAGAGCGAGATCAAGACAGAGCAATGACCACTTACACATCAAGTCTATTTTTGATTCGAGTTATTGCAATGAAAATCACACAGATTGACATGAACATACTTTGATTCCAGGATTAAGCAAGAACAAGCTAAATGCTAACCAAAAGGTACAAAAACACCAAATCCAGTGAAATTTGTTTAACAGGTGTCATGTCTCTAATAAAGCAGTAAGTCGTGTGAAGCAGTGGGTTACTGTGCATTTTCACAGCTAAGACGTGAAGTGGAGTCAATAAAGCTTCAAGGGGTTTATTGCATTATAGTAGCTTTCCTGTAGCTCAGTGTTAAGAGCATTGTGTTAACAACGCAAGGTTGTGTGTTGGATCCCAGGGGATTATACTTATGTATAAATGTATAGGATAATGCAATGTAAATCGCTTTGGATAAAAGTGTCTGCCAAATGTAAATGTAATAAAACGGTTATTCCATATGCGTGCAGCAAGGCTTCATAAAATAAAGAAAATAAAATGATATTGAGGCTTTGAGGTGCAGTCAGCCATTATAAATCAGGGAATTTCATAACAGCTCAGCCAATCAGAATCAAGGACCAGAACTGATAGTTTTATAAATCAAAATATACGTTGGATTTGAAGAAACTTTTATCTAAATCTGTATTCTGTGACTGAGCTATTGTTGGAAGTCTCAATCTTCAAATGTTCGTCATTTTTCTGTAAAAACAGACAAAATCACAGGTGTTAATAGATCATGTGATCTCACATTTACAGTGTTGTAGCTACACAAAGATAAAACATGACAGAAACTAACAGCATAATCAGCACAAGGTAATATTTGCATCTTTTAGCTTTTCAGTCAAATAATTGTTGTTTTAATGTGATCATTTAATTTAATGTAATTATTTGTCAATAAACTAATGTGTATGTTTTTGCATTGTGTTGTTTCCTCTTTTTTATTCCTTAGATGTCGCTTGTTTAGTTGTCTGTCAGTGTATTCTAAAAGTACTGTTATAGTTTTTCAGCATTTATACATTTTTGTTAATGTCATTTCATTTATTCATGTTAGTTCACTGTGTATTAACTAAAGATAACGGTTCCTGTGTTTTAATTAACATATCATATTGTTCATTGTTATATTATGTTAGTGAAAATGTGTTTTATGTTAACTGATGCATTAAGTAATGTTAACAAATACAACCTTATTGTAAAGTGAAATAATGGCTTAAGAACATTCTTTTCCATTTAAAGCTACAACCTGAAAAGCTTCATGTACATGAATAACAATAAATGTATGATTTTCAGCTGATGCTCTTTATAATTCTAATCTTGAATGTTAACCTGTATTCACTTTTTTTGTTCTTGTGCTGAATTAAAAAAACTAAAGATTTTACCTTTTCTAAAGATTTTAGGAGTGAGTTACCAGAAGTCAAAATAAAACCACACAGTAGATGTAGTCATTATATTTTAGTTTGAGTCCAAACATTCATATGTTGACCATGAAAAAGCTTTTAGACATTTTCAGTGTTATTTGGCTTGAACAGAGACACATTCATTTAACCGTGTTGTCTTCACACACCGCTGAAGTGCTGAAACTAAACACAGATGTCAAAACTCATGTCATTGAACGTTACTTACTATTCCTGCAGTGTTTTTTGTTATTTCAGATGATCAATTCATCATGAATATCCCCATCAGGATCAGTACTAGCAATGATCCTGGACCAGTTTTCTCCCCGTTTGACCTCTGACTGGATGCTGGTTAAAGAGAGACATGAGTTATCAGTGTAACTGCTCCTGTCAATCACATCTAAACCAACACATGTTACGATTGTTATAATATCACTGTAATACAGATCATAATTTATTACATATGTTTCCAAAACTGACAGTCCATCATTCTTCATCTGAACATCTACAAACTGACAACAAAACATGAAAGTATCTGTTAAATGAACACATTTTCTTCATGGCAATATAAAATAGTGTGTTGTTTAGTTACAGTGTCTATAGAGGTATTTAAACATGGAACTAATATCAGCTCGTCCAGTGTCAGCGTAACAGTTATCCAAATATCAAATACGAATATATATTTTACAAATACCTCACATATTACCATGTCAAAAATGTTTGACAATATTTATTTGATGTTTGTTGTCAGTTTTAAGTGTTTGTAAAGATGATACGTCTCAGCTGTGATGAAGAGAATAATAAAACTCATCTGCAGTGTAAATATATTTTTTTCTAATAGCTTCTACTGCAGTTATTCAGATTAAGACCCAGATTACTGCTCAGAGGTGTTCATCATGACAAACAGCAGTTACTATAGTCGATGAATTACTGTCATTCACACCGAACATCTGTTTAACATGATCTCTGTAACATTCATATTAAAGCAAATATAAATCTGTGTTGATATGATGTCACCTTAAGCTTAGATGTACAGACAATGATAAGATATATAAAAACAGGATATTCACCAGCAACATGAAATGTCTTGTGAATGTTTTTGCTGCCAGTGATGTATACATCATAACGTCCAGAATCTTCAGATCTGAAGCTTTTAATGATGAGAGATCCAGTCCAATCCAGATTAAGTCTGTTTGTGTATCTCCCATCAACATCATTATATGTGATGTAAGGGGCTGTTTTGTTTAAATGAACTATGAGAGTGTTTCCAAACTTCCACTGTATGTCATCATCTGTCTCTATGCGAGTAGCATTAGTGTGTAGAGTAACATCATCTCCCTTCATAAATGACATTTTCACTTCACCTGTATCAAAAACAAATACACAGAAAAAAACAGATTCCCAAACATTACACTTTATACACTTCATAATCTGTCACTTCAGTAAATAATCACCAAACAAATGTATTTCATTAAACATGTAACTTTATATATTTGAATAGTAATTTCTCATTTATGCAGCAGAACTGCTGATTTGTTTGGGTTCATAGACACATTTCCAGAATAACTAAACATTTTTAAAGTGATTGTTAGTTCATTTTACCAGTACTATCATACTTTAGGTACAATATAGCCTACAGTATTCACCATATGAAATAAATATGCACTACAGCGCCCCATTGTGTCTTCTATAGAGATGTGCAGTTATTGCGATGATCTGAAACAATCACGATGAGACGATTATTGAATAATCTTGACAGCCCTACTGAATAACATCCTGTGAGGTTAATCTGATCATTACATCTGTCTATGGAAAGAACAAACCGTGATCAGCTTCTGGAGTCTTTATAACTGTACAGGCCCTGCTTGTAAATTTGTGAACCCTTTAGAATTTTACAATAATTCTGAATAAATGTGAACCAAAATATCATCAGGTGTTCACTGAAGTGCTAAAACTAGTTGAAGAGAACACAAATGAAAATCAGACAAAACTAAACTCAACTTTTCCAGATGTGAACACACCCTTAGCCTTTACTCTTCACTCATCATCCTAAAAGATTTACAAGCAATTAAAAAACGATGTAACGATAGGCTAAAGAATCAATTATTTAGTTTCAAGGTCAGTTTATCTTATCTAAATGAATGGTTATCTTTTATTAATAGAAAATAATAAACTAATCTCAAATAAACTAGTTTGTAATATATTGCTATTTTACATTTTTATTTCTTAAACAATAAATATGTATAATTTTTAAACTAAAAATGTAAACAGATTAAGCAGAGATTACATTAACAGTGTCAAAAGGTCTTATTATAATGAATTCTATAGTCATATGTTGCATCGCATTATGCGGCTCACTTGCGGTAGACAGTCTAGGGCTTATAGAATAAAATATAACTTTATTGTCATTGTTAAGGGAAACAATGAAAAATAGTTTAGCAGCTCTTCTGTCTTTGTTGGGCTTTCACACCTGCTAGGAGAGGTGTGTGTGTGGACCAGGTGAGGTCGGCCGAGATTGTCAGGCTGAGGATCTTTAAGCTCTCTACCCTCTCTACCCCCTCTCTGTGTATGCAGAGGACGGAATCCTCGGTATATTTGGATTTCCTGACCTAAATCATTTCATTGGTTCTGCTAATGTTTAGGTCCAGATAATTGTAAGAGCACCAATCTGTGAAATGCTGAATCTCCTCCCTGTCTTGTCTATAAGCCTCTCACTTTTTTAATTTCTGTTGCTTTATTCATTTAATGATTAATTTATTTGTCTATTGGTACATTTAGCTATTTATTCATTTAAACTAAAGTCATTTTCAGCACATTAGTAAATCCCCTGTATGCAGAGCAGAAAGTGTCTCTCTCTCTCTCTCTCTCTCTCTCAAGTGCTTTCTGCCGCCATGTTGCTTTATTTGGTGAATTGTAATATCTGAGCTCCATCAATGATGGCTTGTCGTAGTTGTGTCGCAATCGCTTAACTCAAGAAAAGTCTTCACAGAGTTGATAGAACGAAGTCAAATCAGCTGTCCAGAAAACAAAAACTCAAAGTTACTCATGTCGATGTAAATCATCTCAGTTCACACTTTAACTCGGTTGAACCTCCTTATTGAAACGGGCCCCTGATGTAACAATTAATTTACACACATGTGAACTAAAAACTGGTTATTTAAAATCGTCATTTTGACTGTTAGTCAATTGCGCTCTCTGTCAGTTGGGCGCAATAGGAGGCGACGCGCACATTTATCGGGGGTGTAATACGACGCGAGATGTGAATCGGGTCATACACTTCCGGTTGAAAAACGGAAATTGTTCTATTTAATTTAGCGTGAATAAAGTTGCTCAAAACGTTATAAATAAGTCACTTACCACTGACTTTGACGCGGTATGTTCGGTATAAGGTGACACTACCGCCACTGATCGTCACTTCATATTCTCCAGACTGATCGCGTCTGATGTTTGTGATGTTCAGGTTTCCGGTCTGATGATTCACTTCACTGTTCTTGAATCTCTTGTCGTCATGGCCAGTTAAGACAGTGCCCTTGAACGTCCACTTCACATCCTCTATCTTTCCATCAGTAACAGGTAGAGTTATAGTATCTCCCTCCATCACTGACACTGTGTTCATTCTATCTGTATCAACAGTAAACACACACAGAAGAAACAGAAACGGTTGCAAAACAAAGACTGAACTTGAAATATTGACTGTAATTTCAACATAATTACACAAAATAAACATAAACTGTGTAGTCAAGCATTTGAGGCCACACTAAACAATGACATCTTCATATAAAATACAAAGTTGTGATTTAATAAAACAAATGAAACGTGGAAAATCATGTTTAGATAATGTGGGTCATGAGCTGCTGTCAGTAAAGCTAAAGATTAAAACACCAAATATTAAAACCATTTAAAATCCATGTTAAATATTTAATTTAACTTTATGTATAGATGTCCACAGTATTGACGTCTATACATGAAAGAGTTCAATCAAACTATCACTTATTCTCTTAAGATTAAATACTGAACTGAAACTTTATTTACTTCATTCAGTGATCACATTTAAAACACAGCCCTGCTGCTGCTGCTCGTGGTGTTAGTGTTTAAATGTTCTGATGTAGACGGATATATATTCCAGTATACTGCGTCTTAAAAAATAAAGATTGAATTTGACATCTTTCAACAAATAAAACATCAAAATTATTGTTCATATGATAAATCTTGATTAATCCAGAACAAATACCTGTTTTAATACATTGATGGCAGATAATGATGAAGAGAAAGACTTTAGTTACTCACCACTGACAGAAACTCTGAATGTCTTGTGTTTGATCCCTCCCATGCTACTGATCTCCAGTTTATATTCTCCAGAGTCTTCAGGTGTGATGTTTGTGATGGTGAGAGATCCAGTCTGACGGTCCAGCTCCAGTCTGCCTCTGAATCTCACATCCTCATTGGTTACTACTGGTGGTTTATTCTTGTTCTCTATATCAATGTTTGCTATTAATCTGTCTTTGAAACTCAAAGCCAGATCAGTAACTCCGATTAGGTCCTGGGGATTAATATGTAGAGTGACAGAATCTCCCTCTTTGCCTTTAACTTCTGTATCACCAAACACACCTGAGGAACACAAACTGATATTTAATCAAATATAATTTTATATAACACTGTATTGTTAAATGACTAGTGATGAATTTGTCCGCTGTTTTCAGCTTCATCATGGTGTTGATAAATGACAGTGTTCTTTATATCAGATGATAAATACAGTTATTTATTCAGTTGTCTACAGTAATGCTGTATTTATACAAGCAGCTCGTGTTACTGTAGATCTAGTCTCATACTGAAGGTCTGGCAGCAACGGCCGCTTTAAATGTCCAAAGACCGCCCAAGAGATCACATGACCGACAGATGAAGCGGTTAAACAGAGTACAGTGTTACTGTAGAATAATAAACTGTGTCATTATTTGTTTATTTGCAGACTGACTTTAGTAATATTGAACATACAGTAGTTAGTCATTCTCCTTATATGCTCAAATTAATCTCAATCTGGCAAAGATTTTAAAGTCCATGACGAAAGTTTTTAAATGTCTAAATATGACGTGTCCTTCATTTCATTTCCTATTTCATCTCATGTGTGACCACTGTAGTATTCTAGCAGAAATGTTAATAAACCCAATTTATTTTTATTCATGAGTAGTTTAAATAAACGGCATTAAAGAGTTAAATATCACACGTCTGTCAAATGAATAAATGTAAATCACACAGATATCAAACACACAGTCAGCAGATTTCCTTTGACAGAGAACTGTGATCCGCTTAAGAAAGTGAATGTCGTCCTAAATCTCTTTCACTTAAGTCACAACTCAACCAAATCTGTGCCATAATTCCACCGGACGAGAGTCATATAGTCTGTGTGTTATACGTCCAGCACAAGTTTAGGCAAAATCACTTGTTTTTAAAAATGTTCACAAAAAAATCTTATTTTTTTACACTTTGATGGAAATTTGATTTTTTCCATTTCTTGTGTTATTCCTTGTAAGTAAATCATTACAGTAATTTAATTCCTTTTCAATTCTCTAAGTTGATTTTGAAGGTCAAAATTTGTGTTTTAATTTAGTGTGCAGTACTATAAAAATCAGAAATAATGTCTAATATTAATTTCCCTTTAGATGATCACCATAGACAGTGGACTGTATACAGACAAAATAACCTCATTAGGAGATGTGATAATACATTCTGATAATCTGATAATACATTTACTTTAATTACTTTAAGTGTGAAATTTAATTTAATTTAATATTATTTCATATCTGTCTGGAGCTGCACACTGCTCGAGTGTTTTACTGTAAATGTGTTTTTTCTGTTATCCGGTGAAGAACGAAACCGAAAGTGATGAATATAAACGAGCAAGAATATAAATCATCGTGCGGGTAGACAGAACTAAACCTGTTAACACGTCATCGGTATATATGTGTTCATATTGCTGTAAAGATAATTCATCGATATCTGAGGTCAGATGAGGACTCGGCGTGTGTTTGAGGAACCGCACCCAAACCCACCGAGATAAACCCCCACAAAACCTGCGTAACAACGTCATCACCTCTTAAACACAATTACATCACATTCATTATTATTATTCATCATTATTGTTATGAAGATAAAACTGTAAACAATACAGTTGTGTTCGCAAAAGACGGAAATGAGATGCGCAACATCTTCTAATGTTTCTGAGAAAACTGTTACGCTATTGGTCCACTGCCAAAACCCACTTCCTCAAAGTATTAAACCAAAAGACTGAACATGGTTTAAAGAAAGTGTTTCATGAACACAAGCATGTTACACACATGTGTTTCTGCAGCATACACACAATAGTGTGTGTTTATATTAGAATAAATGAGAAAACTTTAGGATTAGCCAACAACAAATGCGCAGTTTCCTTTTCCGGCTTAAAGTGAAATGAATATAATAAATGTATATTTACCGTTCAGAAGAAAAGAACAGAAGAGTATTAAGAGATTCTTCATGTTGATGTTTGTCTGATGTTTCTCTCAGACGATCTGAGATCAGTGATACTGACGCACTGTAGCGGTCAGAACATGTCACGTGATCTCTGCAAAAGATGCTGCGCTACGTCACGCAGTTTAAACACGATGTCCTCACTTTACCCCTCAACTAAACACATGAAGCTTATTAACAGCGCAGATTTGAGCAGTAACTGTCTGTCTGCTGAAACACAGTCTGTAAACACGTCAGTCAGTGAGAGAGAGACACATAATATTAATGAACATGTGCTGCACTGTAACTCTGCAGTCTCGAGCGTCTCAGGAAGCGCGCCGCGCATGCGCTCTGCAGTTGTTGATGTCCTACCTGCGTGGGCTGCTACGCGGTTCATTCTGTTGTGTTTGGCTGCGTTTCTCTTTCCTTCTTGTGTTTCTCTTTCTCTCAAATGATCTCAGTGGAGGATGAAACATGTTTCAGTAACATTTTTAAATATCATAACAATAGTAATGTTTATTCTTTTTCATTTATATTTTGATCTACGTGAGTTTTGTTTATATTTATTGTGAGGGTCAAAGTTCAAACACAGACAGCGAAAAGAGCTAATCGTGTGGTTTAATTATTAAAGGATTAGTGAAGTGTATACGGCTGTGATGTTTATCATCCATAACAGAAGATGAATCTGAGCGCGGTGTGATTGTGACCTCTAGTGGCGAGATGAGGAAACTGCACTGCATGTGGTTATATTATAGAGGTGAAATATTATGAATATATGTATAGAGACAAAAGACACAATTTAATTCTGCGACTTATAGCTACATGTTTATAACATTCAAAGCAACTGTTGAACATCTGTACACGAAGCCGATTGGAACTCAAAGCGACATAAAGTTCATTTAGTGTGAAATGAGAAGTGAGAGCCGAGCAACACAAACACAGAATGAATGTGTGAAAAAACATCGAGGTGTGAGTTAAAGATAAAATAGCGAGTGAGAAGAAGAACTGAAACATACTGAACACGCGAACTATTCATGTCTGAGGCGAAAGGTTTTCTGTGTATAAAGGACGTCTGTTCCTAACATCTCATGGCCTGATTTTATTTCTGCATTAAATACATTCTGTTACGAGTTACAAGATGTCCATTAGAGTAAAATTATATGAAAATATATTGTATTATTGATAAACTAGAAAAGGCAGTTTTACAGCCATTCTAAATCTTCTAGACGTCTATAAACGCCGGACAGCGTCTCAGAGACGTATTGGAGATGAGCAAACAATAAAAGTGAACATGTCTTGCAGATGTAAATGCAGACATCATTGACGTCTGCCTGATGTATGTGTGCTATCAGGGATGTGTCATCACAGGTCCTTTACCGGGCACTTGACAGTGAAAACAATCATGGCCGCCACACTGAAGGGTCATTTTAAACCGAAGGGCTCAACTGGACACCTCAAGGGGCCTTTTGAAAGGGTTTTGAATGATGAACACTTGACTCTTTGTGTAATGACGACGCTTCCTTGTGCTGTGGAGTCTATTAAAGTCAATGTTGGAGTGCAGTGACCCTCATGAATGTGATCTGGACAAGCTCATAAGAATGATGATAAACATGGGTCAATAGTCTACAGGCCTGCTTTAATTGTTAAACTGTTCATTTAATTGACCCATTTTGGTGGAATATTCTTTTATAATGTTGGATATATTAGTTGTTAGAATAGTATGTTAGTCTTTAGACACCCATATGTTATATCTAATGTTTTATTTGATTAAACATGGTGACGTATGCAAGCCATTACTGGAGCGACGGCTCCGCCTAGCGACCACTTGTGTGCATTTCACTTTGACCTATTCCTTATCAGTTGTGTATATCAGTATATCAGTAGTTACTGTAATGGAACATTAACTTATTTATTGTTATTATCTGTTGTATAACAGAAACCATAAACAAACAAACCCAACGAATGTAAACATCTGCACTGTAAACATGTTTGCCAGTTATGCTGTTTTGCCAGTGACTTACTGTAGATTTATATTCATCAAATTTGTTTAAGGATAAATTCATATTATACATTAACAAGTATTAAAAAAAACATAACCGCCTCATGCAAAGCATTCTGGGAACCTACTAAACATCTTAGAAAGAGCTGTTTAGACGTCTCGTCTACATGACATCTGACAGCACATGTCTCTGAGACGTATTGCAGATGAGCAAACTATGTATTGCAGCTGTAAATGCCGATCTCAAATGGACATCTGCCAGATGTTGTGTGCTATTAGATCAGATAGATATAATAAAGGAGAATAACGTATAAAAACACTTTTGTGTGTCGATTCTCAATATAGAGTAGACTCAATATATCAACTCCTTTTCAAATCCCATCATAAGAATTATCTTTTTTTCAAACCACACAACCTGTTTCTTCAACACTAACATACAACTTTCTCAACCATTTTATGTAAAACCTCTCCACACTTTAGGATTCTTTTCTTTGCAACACTCAATCCCACACATTTACTCATTTCTTTTGTGTTGACTCTCTTTCAACATTTCTCCTCTTTTCTTTTCCTAAAGCGTTTCAACTGTCTCTTATAGTCTGTATCACCTGTCTTGAATAAACGTCTCAGCTGACATCAGTTGCCCCATAAGAGTATTGTACGTGCCAAACATCCCCAGAAGAGGCCGAAATACAGACATAAAGTGAGTTCAAACAGTGATTGAGCTCAGTTAGATTATACATACAGAAGAACATCAAAACTCATTCACACTTATATATATATATAAGTATACATATATATATATATATATAAGATCTCACCTTACATTTAACAAAGAAAACTCCTGTTCTTTCAGGGGTCAACATAGATCCTTCTATGTTAAGCAATATATAAAAATAAAACCAATGTTAAACAGTATAAATACCATTACGATGGTAAAATGAAGTTTCACAAAACTCTGATCTGTTACAGAAGCAGGTCACAAGAGATGAAACATTTCACATTTTCAGGACAACCTCAAGAACAAAGTCAGTCACACCAAACAAAAATACATGTTGTTTGCAAAAAAGAACGTATGCATTATATATTATGTAACATTACCCACAGTGAAGAATGTTGTGAATCCTGCAATATTTACATCCAAACTTCTGTCATGATCTGTATCAGAATATGAGCGGTTGAATTAAGAGGTCTATTATACGTCTGTCTCTTTCTCCTCTTCTTTACGTGTCTCTTTGAGATCACACAGACAGAATCACAGGGGTTATTAGATCATGGGATCTCACATGGACATGACTCACTGAAGCTACACGAACATAACAGAAACTTTATGAGCGAAATTGTCGTGAACGTGGTGGAAGAACCCAAGTGCAGGCAGCGGAGATGAATGGGTAAACAGACTTTAATTATAAATACAAAACAAACACCCACGATGGGGAAAAACATTAACCAAACTAAATATCAAAATACAAAACAAATACTTCCCACAAGGGGGGCAAAAATAAACAACCAGGAAAAACAAACAAGGAACTTGGAAATATACATACAAGGTACAGGAACATGGAACACTAAGTACAGTGCAGGAAACATATACACGCGCACAGGTACAGGTACAGGTACAGGTACAGGTACAGGTACAGGTACAGGTACAGGTACAGGTACAGGTACAGGTACAGGTACAGGTACAGGTACAGGTACAGGTACAGGTACAGGTACAGGTACAGGTACAGGTACAGGTACAGGTACAGGTACAGGTACAACGAAGGAGAACAAGACACAAGACAATAGACAGACTAACAAAGGAGATCACAATGGGCAGGTGTGGGTAATGAGACACAGGAGGAAAGCTATACTAGGAACGAGAGGGGCGGGGCCAAATGACGAGACTGGAGAGAACACATATTAAGTCCAGATTGACAAAAACATGCTTCTCTCCACATAAAACACGTGGGTCTGTCATGATCCTGCCACTAGACTAGAAAATCAAGACAAGAGAAGGCAGAATCATGACAGAAATCCACACAGAATGATTTCATTGGCTGTTTTAAAGGAGCTTGTCAATAAACAAATGTGTATATGTTTCCATGTCCTCATGTACGTGTCTATAAATAGTAATAATATGAAAATGATAGTGTATATGAAGAGTTTGGTTCCAAAATGAGAACTCATGTTTTAAAGATTTTCAAACATCATGTTTTTTATTGTGCATTTCATTTCATATCAGTCAAACTGCAGTTGGTTTGTTTTAAGCCATAATACCTCAAAAAATACAGCTAACTTACACAATAAAAACACGATAACATAATAAAAAACATGTGCAGAAAGATGCGTTTGTTGCCAGTGTCAGTCACTCACTCACTCACTGACATTGACGCAATATATCCTGCGTTATATCAAACTTCTGTTGTTGATTTCTATGTTATATTCTCCAGATTGATGGCTTGTGATGTCTGTGATGTTCAGGTCTCCGGTCTAATGATTGACATCAATGTTTGTGAACCTTGAGTCATTTAAATCAGTGCCATTAAGCCTCTTCTTCACATCATCTGTGTGTATGTGAGTGACATCAGTGTGTAGAGTAACAGAATCTCCCTCCATCACTAACTTCACTTCATCATGGATTACCAAACACACACACACACACACACACACACACACACAAAACAAACAGAAACACTGTTGTAAACAGTTCCAAAACAGACACTGACTTTATAATATTGTCAGTAACTTCCACATAATCACACAAAATACACATGAACTACTGACCCAGTCTCTGGGTTTGGGTCGGTCTTTATAGATTTTCAGAACTGTATTTGAAAATTCCCGTACTGTTCAGAATATAAGACTATCAGGAAACCCAGGACTGAAGCCACCAATAAAATGCTAACAGACATAAAAAAGACTCAAATCTGTTTGTCTCTCTTGCAAACTACAAGACTACGATAAGATTTCACTTCTCTTTTAATTACATTTTGGTAGGCTACATGGTTTTCACATTGAGATGAATATCCTGAATAATATGAAATTGTACTACAGGTTATTTTGATGCTACGCCGTAGAATTTTCGGTCAGAAATTAACCATAAAATTAAATAAATCCCCTTTCAAATGACGTATTTACCAGTTTTTTCTTGTAACCTTGACGTTTTTAAATATTATATTAAAATCTGAAAAAACTGTACAAACTGACAGGATTTTTTTTGAATTATATGTGGATAATAAAGGAAAATAATTTAAAAAACAGTGTTTGGTGTAAAGTGTTTTTAAAGTGATTGTTGGTACATTTGACTATAGTATTTAACATACTTTGTTTACAATATTTACGTACATATACATATATACAATAATATATACAATATGAATTATTTTCAGCAAATTGCATTTCCTTGATATGAGAGAGAAAGATTTGTCTTTATATATTTTGAAACAGGGTCATCTTATATTCGTGACAATACGGCATGTTCTGATGTTAACATATATCCCAGTACATTTTCTCCGAAATGTGAATATAACTTTGAGGTTTGAATTCAACATCTATCAACAAATCAAACACTAAAGCTACACTGAATGCAGATCAAGATCACATTGAAAGACTCACCAATGACAGAAACTCTGAAAGTCTTTTTTGTCCCTCTGTTGAGTCTAATCTGCACCTGATATTCTCAGTCTGACGTCGTGATGTTTGTGATGGTGAGATCTCCCGTCTGATCCTTCACCTTCATTCTGTCACTGATGATCTTCTCCTTGAAAGCTATTGACATCTCATTTGTTTTGCTATTAAACGTCCACAGTATCACATCATGTCTCTATATGTCAGTGTGTAGAGCGACAGAATCTCCCTCCATCACCATCAGCATCTTCACTTCATCTTGATCACCAAACACACCTGAGGAAGGAACACAAACAGTTTTTGAAGATAGATAGGCTAAACTTGTATAAAGTGGTATCGTTAAAGGACCTTCCTCCTCTAATGCAAATCCATTATAACTCTGGGGTAACTTTCAGGAGGTTGATTTAATTCATGTAGAACAGAAGAGCATGAAGAGATTCCTCATGCTGATGCGCACTCGGACTGTCTGAGATCAGTGGTACTGATGCGCCCTCGTCACGTGATCTCTGCAAATGATGCTGCGCTATGCCAAACTCTTTTCTCAAGTGTCCTAAAATGAAACCCAAAATAAGGCACGAGACTGAACACAATCTTTAAAACAATATTATCATCTGAGACAAGTCCACATACAGAGACTTCTGAACTCGGTATTACTGTTGTTCTGTCATGTGTGTTAAGCGCAGGTGTGGTATTGTGACCTCTGGTGGTGAGATGAGGAAACTGCAGTAGATGTGATGACAGCATCCATGTGTAGCGATTATATTAAATGAAGGTGAAATATGAATCTCTTATGAATGGAAACGAGTTCTAACATCATTGATTTCCTTCTGACAGTGTGTATGTGATTCGTGCAGTCTGGCTGCTCAGTTTACAACACACTATAAACTTTTATTTCAATGAACAAATGCATTTCATCATTATCTTAAGGTCAATAACATTATCATCAGAGAGTGCAGCGTGTTTTATTTTCTTGTGTGCATGAAGTGGTCTGCTAATGGAACTCAAAGAGACAAAGATAAAGCTCATTGAGTGTGAGGTGGGAGCTGAGCGACACAACCACAGAATTAAGTGCGAAAACAACATCAGGTGTGATCTCGGTGAACTCTGTACACCTCAGGTCTAATGCTCTCAGATAAACTCATGCAATGCCTCTGAGGATTTCAGACGTGTTCAAGACTTTATGTTTCAGGATCTGGGACTTAAGCATCATATTTAGGCTTTATCGGAAACAGATGTTATTTTAAAATAACTCGCATCCAATTCATCTTTATCTGTTTGAAAATAAAGAGTGAAAAGATTGACTCCCAAATAACACACAAAGTGATGAAATGCATTGAATCGGTTGTTTTGGTGTCGGATGTGCAGAATGAGATCTGATTGTGACTTCATTGCGTGTGTGTGAGTCTGTGCCTGATGCTCAGTCACTGAAATGAAACCTGTGGTCAGTTTATTCAGGTCAGTGTTATACTTCAGTGACCCACATGAATTTGAACTGTTGTCTTGTGTGGTCAAACTCCTGAATGTGTTGCGTGTTTGCTGTGGGTTTCTGGCTAAACAAGAGATTTATTGTCTTACTGTCTGTCAGATTTACTGTCTTATTATGCAGTGAATCCATCAGCTGTTATTTGAGGTTTAGATATTTCACACATCCGCGTCTGTGCAGAAGTGGCACTTCTTTTACTTTCTATGCAGCTCTATTGTTTCTTACATTACTTTTTTATTGCATGATCATTTGCGTATACAAGAAGAATGGACGCAATACCACTATATTAAAAAACATGAATTTAGTAAACAGTGTTCTGGTAAAGTGTCTCGGAGCGCAGGGCGCGTTCGCGGGCGCGCACTTGTCACGGAAGCGCGCTGATACTTCTGACTCCAAGTCGACATCTCGTTTGATTCACGAAGGCGATGAAACGCGATTAAACTCCACTTTTATTCCTTCAGCAGCAGTTTGTATTGATTTTACTGTTGAATATGATTCACGCGCTTATTCTGATGTGTTTTTGTCTTTTGGGTAAGTGTACAGTACACACGTGTTTATTATTCATTTTCTGACGTCACGTTTGATATGTTTTATTTAGTAATGTTATGACGACCTGAGATGCCCTGCGTAAACATATATATGCATTTAGTTTTAATTTTTGCGCGTTTGCTGCTCTTTTAGGATGGGCTTTCATCAGCCCATTCCTTAACGTTTCATTTGATGTTAAATTACAGCTTTGTGATAAGTTACAGACCTATTCATTGTTTTTAACATCAATTAAGTTTAAAATATTGCAGTACTAACACAAATCTGTCTGCAGGTGTGTTTGGTGACAAAGAGGAAGTGAAGATATCAGTGATGGAGGGACATTCTGTTACTCTACACACTGATGTCACTCACATACAGAGAGATGATGAGATCGAGTGGAGGTTTAATAACATCCGCATCGCCAGAATCAAGAGATCAGTGGATATTAATCCCTCATATGATGAGACAGATATATTCAGAGACAGACTGAAGATGAACAATCAGACTGGAGATCTCAACATCACAGACGTCTCATCTCAACACTCTGGACTTTATCATCTCAACATCTTTACTGGGAATAAACAGAAAGTCAAGGCTTTCAGTCTTACAGCTTATGGTGAGTTGGACATTTTGACTTTGTTTAATTTGTTTGCAGGCTACAAAGCTATATAAACTATATACTCAATTTCCTATAATGGTTCTTTTGTTTTTCAGCTCCTCTGCCCACTCCTGTCATTGCCAGTGACGTATCTCACTGTTCGAGCTTAACATGTGTGTTGTTGTGTTCGGTGATGAATGTGAGACACGTAACGCTCTCCTGGTATAATGGAAGCCACACCCACTCCAGCATCAGTGTGTCTGAACAGAAGAGCATCTCTCTTCCTCTGGAGGTGGAACATCAGGATACAAACACATACAGCTGTGTGGTCCACAATCCCATCAGGAACCAGACCAAACATTTCTGTCTGGCTGATCACTGTCGGCCGTGTTCAGGTCAGCAGTGTCTTATCTCAGTTACACTAGTTATACCTGAATGATTGTTTTTTTTAACGCAGTTTATTTTTCCACAGACGTGGTCAATGGTTGTGGAACTGTTGAATTTGTGGTACTGCGATTGGTCGTCACTGCTGTGATAGGCGTGGCCGCTGTGGCTGCTGTGATTGTTCTGAGTTATGACATCAGATCCAGAAGAGATGAAGAGAAGAGAAAATCACACACATCACCAACAACAGCATCGTCTGATGAATGACGCAATAAAACAACGATACACATTTATTCATGTTTATTCATTTTATTAATGCTTACTTTAGTTTTTTATTTCATATATGTGGCAGTTCTCGCATCACTTAATAAAGATCAAATGCAAAATAAATCAAATGCATCTTTAAATGTTTGAAAGAGTAGACCAGTTAAACTCCATCCCAAATAAAGATGATTTAGAAAGAAGGACTATATGCTCAAGCTAACTGTAGACAATGACACTTGCGATACTTTGACTTCATACGCTGATTGATTTGCGCAGCGCTGTATAAAGTTGAAGGATTTCTTCTGGTTGATTTCCGTACCTCTTCTGAGATTTTCGTGAGTTCTCACTTCCAAAGACTGTTTTTAGTTGTATAGCCTAGCCTTTCATTATTTGTTATTTAAAGTTATATGAAGGTTTTTCATTATCATGATATACAGGTTACATTTTCTTTAAACACTGTTTAATAGCTGCTTAAATTATCAAAAACTACATGAAAACTACATGAATAAAAGACATGTTGGTCAGCTTTTATTAGTTATTAAGAGACTACAGGTTTGTGATGTAAAAGTGTTTGTGGTTCATGTTTACAGGACCGGAAGAACCCATCACACACATGCACACACACACACAACCTGTTTGTCCATCTATCAGATAAAACCACATTTATGTTTCTCAAGACCACATCTGGTTTCTCGCTGACTCACTGACTGATTTAAATACAAAACCAAGAGCAACATTTTCCAGGATGTGTAACAAAACTCATGGTGCACATTTAAAATATGTTTGTTCATTCTACAGCTGAACTGAGGAAAGCCACTATTTTTAAACTCTTATAATAAGAAACCTACATACAGTTAGTTAACATCTGTAGATAAGCTGATGAAAGCAGGACAGAAGTGTTAATAAACTCAATACCAAGTAACAACACGATCCTTTTTTAATTTCAGATGACTCAATCATATATCATGTGGATTTAACTTTTAATTAAATGATAAAGTTCATGCATGCCTTCACGTCAGTGTTTGTCTATGCAGGGGCGCAACTACCCAATGTTAGGGGGGTATGCAGAAACAGTTTTGGCGCCCCCCCTGCTAAATAAAAAAGTGTGCCGGACATCATCATGTATGGGCTTGAAATAATAAAGGTTTATTTTAAAAGTATATCAGACAGCTACTGTAAGCCTACCATAATTATATGGTATATGGACACAAATATATAAAAATGTATTCATGGAAATTCCTCTGCCATTTCTTTCTTTAATTTATCTGTTGGTATCAAACTCCCTCTACACTTCCACCTAATGTACCTGTTGCTTTCCTGATCCACCATCCTCACACCTGAATAAAAAGAACTCGCTGTTAAATATAGCAGCCTAAATTAAATGTTTAAATCAGCCTATGGCATCAGATAAGACAACTATTATGCAGTAGGGTTGTGCTGCTGTTGAAATTACATTATCATTTGGGATTTTAAAAAGTACAAATATGACACATACATATAGAAAAGTCCTTACAAGGTCACATCTCTCTCTCTTTAAAGGTCTGTGCTGATACATATACATACATACATACATACTCATTTAGCACGGATCTTTAAAGAGAGAGAAATGTGGCCCTAATAACAGCTTCCGTGTCACCCAGCAGATGTAAAGTAGCCTGTATGTCTGACAGCACAGCTGAGCTAACATGAAGCTAATGGTAAAATAAAATTAAATGATAAACCAGCCTTATTGCATAAGTAATGTTTTCCAGCTTCTAGTCATTTATCGTGCATGCTACCTTATATTTACCAGTTCTTATTTTACTTTAATAAAATTGAGATAAGTCATGCATGGCATTGGTACAATAGGGTTTAACCAAAATCTAAATGTAGATATCAGCAGCAACATTATTTTGCATTAAGTTAGCAAACACTTGCCAGTCAATAGTAATATTTGCAAGCCTCCAAGTTTGGTAGCAAATCTATTCATGATTCCACGGTCGCTAGCTAACGTTAATCTGTTAACATGAATATTGTATTTGCAAGAATAGACGTCACATTTTAAATCCTACCTGTAGCCTTTCACCATCCACGTATTTAGCTGCTGTCGCATCCCTTGACAGGCCGTCTCCTTTTTCCATCTTTCTTTTTCTATTTTTAGCCCCCGAAGGCTTTTTTGGTTTATCCATCTTTTTCAAATTCAAATTTCAACAACAACTCACTAACGTTACTGCGTACTTAACGTAACTCACGGCGCCCCGCCCACTCGCGAGGTTACCCTTCTATGTCTAAATAAATTATATGATGGATCTTATGAGGGCACCGGTGTGGCCTAGCCTGTTAGTCCTCTTAAATGTATATAACTTTTTATATGTACAATAACTTATAGAAAATGTATGAAAATGTATATAACTTTTACTATTTCAAATGTTTTAACCATCGCGTTGGTGCCCATATGCACCGCATATAGCGCATACCCACTTTTTGCGCCACTGTGTCTATGAGAGAGCCGTGAAGCTTCTGTTCACCAGCAACATCATTATTGTACCAATCACACAAAATCCAAGGACAGAGACCAAAGACCACACAAACATCATGACATCAGATCCAGAAGAGATGAAGAGAAAACATCTGCTGAATGACATAACAAAACAACAATACATCTTTATTCATGTTTATCAGCTTCTGTTCTGTTGTTTTTATTTTAAGTTCACACAAGATAAAAGTCACAACAAGATTCCTTCATTTCATATAACCCCATTCACTCATAAAGCTGATTTAATGAATAAAAGGATTAAAGCATCTCACATGTCAGTCGTGTATGGTACAGAAACTGCATCCATTGACAGTATGGTGGTCATGTGACCTGTAAGTGTGAACTGAAACTCTTCGTGAGGTTTGGTTTGACCAGCCCTGTCATTCAGCGAGGAAGCCGCTAACTGATGCAAGCCCATGAGATTATTGGCTATAAACTCCAAATTTGAAATAACTGAAACTTACTGGAATGAACAGCAGAATGAGGGACTCTTTTATTTTATTTCTTGTGTGCGGTAAGTGTTTAATCTTATTCTAAAAACATTCACTGTACCCGGGTGTGGTGCTAAGAAATAACTTCCTGATTATGAGCCCTCTTATTTCCCAGTATTGTTTGGTTTAGCATTAGTTTATCAAGTCTCAATGCATTTACTGATGATTGAAATACTGTTCATTCCTCCTGAAAATGAAATTAAAGCTATTGCATGCTTTTGGTCTGTCATAGAATAATGCAAATGCTTAATATACAAAGATATTCTAGAAGGGCCCGGACACATTTGTTGGTTCCCCTTTAGAAAAGAATGTACATCATTGGATTATAAAGAAATTTCAAACTAATAAGTTTCTTTAATGAGTATCACACATGTATCCAATCTTGTAATCGGTCATTCAGCCTATTTCAACTGAGAAAAGTGGTCACTCTGCTGTTTGGTATCATTGTGTGACCCACACTGAACATGAACCAGAGAAAGCAAAGGATAGAGTCGTCTGAGGAGCTCAGAAAGAATATAACAGACCGGCATGGTAAAGGCCACAAGAACAAGAACCAAGAATAACTGCCAAACAGATTCAAGCTGAACTCCAAGGTGAAGGTACGTCAGTTTCTGATCGCACCATCCGTTGCTTATTGAGCAAAAGTGGGCTCCATAGAAGAAGACCCACGAGGAGTCATTCAAAAGTCAGACTGGAACTGCTAAATTCAATATTAACAAGCCCAAATCCTTCTGGGAGAAAGTCCTCTGGACAGATGAGTCAAAACTGGAGCTTTTGGCCATGTTCACAGACGAAATAAACAAGCATTCAAAGAAGTGAACACCACTCAGTGAAACATGGAGGAGGCTCGGTTGTGTTTTGGGGCTGCTTTGCTGCATCTGGCACAGGATGCCTTGAATCTGTGCAGAACATTATGAAATCTCAAGAATATCAAGGCATTCTAGAGCGAAACTGCCCAGTGTCAGAAAGCTCTGTCTGAGTCGCAGGTCATGGGTCCTCCAACAGGATAATGACCTGAACATCGTTCATCAAATATGACTCAGAGGTCTGGCTGAGTGGGAGTGATAGTGTAATTGCCAAGTTGGATAGTGAGATCATGTTGCACCGTGGGATGTGCCGGAAACACAAGCAGCTCTGTCTTGGCCGGGCTCAGCTGCAGGTTATGTTTCTTCATCCAAGCCGAGATGTCATCTAGGCAGGCTGTTATGCGAGCTGCTACAGTGGTTTACATTTGTTTTATTATTTACAATATTATGTTGAACAAAAAATCAAATGCAAAGTCTGATTTCTATTAAATGTGGAATAAACAATGGTGGATGGCAATTCATTTAGTAAATTTCAAATTATTTCAGAAAAAATTGTGCATCCTTCGTTTTTTCTGTTGGGGTACCAACAAATCTCGTCTGTTCTTTATTATTTTATGACGAATGCGCAGCATTGCGAAGTATAATGCTTCCGACAATACTTTGGGTTTTACGCATTTAATGCAATATACATTTTACAATTTTTATTTTTGTGTGAGCTATCACTTCAAGAATTGGCTCATTTCAGTTTGATAACGTTTACATATCTGGGGAAACAACTCATTTACGTAAACTTTCAGCCTGGGTGAAATGTCACCTTAAGATGAATCTCTTATAATTTATTTCTCATTCATGAGTTGCTTTTGCATAAAAGTATGTCTGTCAGTTGCTGAATGAACAAGGCTACTTTAAGTAGATAAGCGGGCCATCCTTTGTTCATATCAAACAGAATCATGTTTATCAGAGCTCAGGTCTGTGTATGACAGCAGTCTAGTTTAGTCTCCTAACTTCTGTGTTTTTTGTTTGTGTTGTTCAGGTGTGTTTGGTGATGAAGTGAAGATCACAGTGATGGAGGGAGAATCTGTTACTCTACACACTGATCTCACTGATATGAAGGGAGTTATGAGGATACGATGGAGAGATTTAGAAGAGGTCTCTCGAAGATATCTAACAATATATGTCGATGGGATCAATGTTGATGATGAATGGAGTTTCAGTGACAGACTGCAGGTGAATAATCAGACTGGAGATCTCACCATCAAGAACATGAGAGTCAAACACTCTGGACGATATCAAGCAGAGATCATGACTTTCACTGGAATAACATTCAAGAATTACAGAGTTACCGTCGTTGGTGAGTATAAATATTATATATATATATAATAATTTTTTGTTTTGAAGATTGTAAAATGATTTTTAAACCGATTCTGGGTTGAAAATAAATAATATTTTTAAATAAAGATTCTTATTCTATCATTCTGTCATGATTCTGCTGCATCATGTCATGTTTCTCTTAGTATAGTGGCAGGATCATGACAGAACCTCATGTTTAATGTGGAGAGAGGCAATCATTATGTCTTACATACACTCTCTCTGGTCTCGTCTCTGTTCCCATCCTCTCGTTACCCTCGTTATTGCGTAATGCCCTTCACCTGTTTCCCTCTTGATTTGCTCCCTTATTTAATGCCCTTGTGTCTTCTGTCTTGTGCTGGTTCATTGTGGTTTGTGTGGTGAGTTCCTGTGTTATGTTAGTTTAGTCATGTGTAGTTTATGTCAAAGAGTTAATTTAAGTTTTGTCTCAGTGTAGTTAGTCTTAGTCCTGTCATGTTATGTATCCATGTTTTGTTATGTTACCCCCACGTGGGTCTTTGTTTTATTATTTATTAAATTATCTGTTAACCCCTTACCCGCTGTCTGCACCTGGGTCCTCTCTCCGTGTCTCACCACGAGAATCATGACACATTCTGTATGTTAAGTGTTTGATCTACACCTGTAATTTCTGTTTTTAAAACTGGTTCTTGCAGATGCTCCACGTGTTATCAGTGCTGGTACAGGTGATGTGAAGTCAGTGTCAGTGAATGAGGGAGAATCTGTTACTCTACACACTGATGTCCAAACACACACAGATGATCTGATACTGTGGAGGTTTGGAGATGAAGGTCTTCTCATAGCTAAAGGTGATAAAGAAGACAATAAGAGCTCAATATATGATGATGATGATGAAAAGAGATTCAGAGGCAGACTGAAGCTGGATGATCAGACCGGATCTCTCATCATCAGTGATGTCAGATCATCAGATTCTGGACTTTATAAACTGAAGATCAGCAGCAACAACAGACAGACACAATATAAGACATTCAAGTTCTCTTTCAGTGAGTATCTCAATTCTCTCACAGTAAAAAAATAAGATATATAGTGTAAGAATAATTAAGATAATCTCATGACCCTTTACATGTTTAAAATGCCGCAACCAAGTACATTTTAATGGCTTTCATTTTTCAGCAGACTCAATTCTGGTCGTATAACACCATCGAGTAGTTTAAGCTTAACCAAGTGTAAAAAGAGGGTCTGTCATATCGCTGGTATATTAATGTCTTCTTTTTATCTAAAACATGACCCTCAGACAATATCTACTGCTGTGACACTGTTGAAGCTTTGATGCGATTGGTCGTCACTGCCATTATGGGCGTCGCTGCTGTGGCTGCTGTGATTATTCTGGGTTATGACATCAGATCCAGAAGAGATGAAGAGAGGAGAAAATCACCAGAGACCTGTGATGAATGACATTCTACAACATCAGTATATTGTTTATAAGCTTTCCTCTGTTTTAAAGCAGTTTTTGTTTTGATTGTTGGAGTGACCAGAGTCATGTTCCTCTTCTTCACCATCTCTACAGGACGGATTCAGGGACTCAGTATAACCTCGGCACTAACTCACTGTGTTCTCCTTGAATATAGAAAACTGTTAGGCTACACTTTTACTTTTATAAACCGTGGCTAATATTTATATGCTTGTGCCCTCAAACCAGTTAATTTACATGTACCTCCAAGCTTTTATTTATCATTTAAATAATGTCAGTGTTCAGTCATATTTACTGTCAAACCAAGCATTGAATCCATCAGTGTTGTAAAGAAATGCACCAAATAAGTTGCAGTTATTTTCCTTTCTATGCAGCTGTGTTGTGTGTTACATAACTGAATATTCATGAAGGCGATGAAAAGCGATTAAACAACACATGTTTTCTTCAGCATGCAGTTTGGATTTATTTTACTGTTGGTAGGTGTACAGTATGTGTGTCTATTATTCCCTTTCTGTCATCACTTCAGTTATTTATATTTGGTAATGATATGACAAGTTGAGCTGGCAACACATGACCTGCGTCAACATGTACTGTTTTCATTTAGCGTGTTTGCTGCTCTTTGCTTGAATTATTCCTTTATTCCTTTTCATTTTATGTTAAAATTTCAGACCTACTCATATCGACCGACTAACATGTTGATGGTTTAATTCACTTTTAATGTTGTCCATTCAACCAGTAGCATATGTACAACAGTCATAAATTGTTCTGAGAAAAATAAAATCTTGAAGTCTACATTGAATTCCAGTCGTCTTGCAATTTAGTTTAAAATATTGTAGTACTGACCCGTATAGTATCAAATCTTTCACACGTCTGCAGGTGAGTTTAGTTTCACAGTTAATTTAACCTCAATTGTGAAATAATAATTTTACAACAACGTGTAGATCTTTCTGACTCATGTTTCTCAATACACTTTAAAACATAATGAGAAAATGTACACATGAGAAATCCAGCGCATATGGGGTTTGTTGATTCCTCTAAATGAATTAAGCAGGACAGAAGACAAAGTGACAACATAAAGGTTTTTATTTCATACATTTTATTCCCATATTCCACAATGTGGATTTAATAGAGCTTACACTGACTTCATCATTTGAATATTCATGCTTTTCATGACAGTGTTTATCCACTAGAGAGCAGTAAGGTTTCAGTTTAACAGAAAGGCAAGGCCAGACCATATTCAATATAATACATACAGCAGAACATCATTATATTCTCATATATACAGAACGGACCTCACTTCACACAAAATAACAAACTGATGTTTGATGTGTCACAGATACAGTAGACGGGGTGAGCTGAAACGTTTCACATTTTGGGGAAAAATTCAAGAATCAAATAATCCACTGTGAGAAGTAATGTTGCAAATGAATGTTCTTGATTTCTTGAAATTATATTTTGGTTCTTGTTACTGATCTTGTGTAAAGTGATTGACATATGGCAGTTTTACAACAAACCGCCTAAACATCAAACAAATCGCTTTGTATTTGCTATATATAGCAAAAAAGTTATATATATTTGCTATATACTATATTGAGTGTCTGTGTCGTTGGTGTTGAAGGACGGCTTGTTCAATTTTTCCCATTCCCCTCCTTTTTGCTCAATCCTGTAAGAAAACACACACAGAATCACAGGTGTTAGATCACGTTAGCAATTTTATTGTTTTTTGTTTGAGCATTTTATCCTTATACATCTCATAAATCCCAAACTGCCATTTCAAAATCCCACAGAAAAATGGAACGAAAGAAACCAGAAACATGAACAGCAGTGGAGTGTGAGTGACATCATGAATCTATTTTCAGTTAGACTGAAGGATTTGTTATATGTCTGGTTCTTAAATCTTTATTTTATGATATGCAAATTCAATGGTTTTGGTTTGTGTTTGTTTATCACCTCATTAAATCACATCAACTAATAAACACATGCACGCACGCACGCACACACACACACACTTCTGTCAACACAACTAAACTCATCTAATGAAAATTAAACAAACATGGTTGTTAATCTGGTCTCACACATCACATGTAATAATGTAATTGAATATGTTACTTACTGTTCCTGCGACACTTATGTATTTATGTGAAACCAGACTTAACACGATTATCCCCAGCACGAACACGATTATCCCCAGCACGATCAGTCCTATCAATAATCCTGGACCAATCTTCTTCCAGTATATATCAATGGGTTCTGGAATGGTTAAAGAAAGACAATTTGTGTTACCGATCTTGTCAATCTGAAGTATATAAATACACAATAATATGAATTTGATTCTGTCTAAATATCACTGTAACACAGATCATAATCTACCAAATTGTTTCTAGAATTCACAAATCAAAATATGTTGGTACTGATATGTTGGTAATCAGGGTAACTTACGACCATTTGAATATTTCTTTCACAAAATAAAAAGGAAATTATTACCTTTTTCTATTTTGTTTAAACTGGGAAAATGAAATAATGAACATCTAAAAGGCTGTATTTTTAACCTTGAGCTACAGTACGGTTTTGTGAACAGTTGCAAAGGTCAACAACAGGGGGAGAAAAGTTGCTGCCAAGCAACTATAGTCATTCAGTTCCATTTACACAAAGTATTATGGCATTTAGCATTATAGCATTTATGGCACTTGCAGATGCGATCCTCAGCAATAAAATAGTCACATGCAAATTAAACTTATAAAACGGTCAGTTCTGGTCCTTGATTCTGATTGGTTGAGCGGAGATCTAAGCCGTTATAAAATACCCCGATATATAACGGCTGACCGCATTACCTAGAATCACTGCGCCACTCTTGTTACGTACAGCGAAATGATTGTCAAAATGTCCGATTTTGTGAAGAGATTGACATGACAGACAAATTAGACCAATAACAAAGACGACACGCTGAAGTTAATGAAAGAGAAATTGAAGACATCAAAAAGTCTAGAAATGAGGTGAATACTCATAAACAGACTATGTGCTCTGTTGGTTGTTTTCAGTCCTGGTGTCCTGGTGTGATGGAAAAGGTATTGTAGTGAGGTAGGCGGGATGAGAGTCGGGATGCGAGGCCGGTGCGTGTCGTGAGTGTTTACGAGCGTCAGCTGTACGTGCGACGGTCTCGCATCACGGAGGAGATTGTGGAGCATATTAAAGGACGAACGATCGGACTGTCAGTGAGAGAGGAACAGGCCTGGGTTTTATGGTGTGGTATTTACGTGTGAGTTATTTATTAATTAAAAGTTCGTTTATGTTCGCCGGTTCCCGTCTCCTTCCTTCCCTTTTATGGAACTTTGTTACACGTATGTTTATTGACTTTAAAACACTGTTCATGTATAAAAATAGAGACATGTTAATGTTAATAGATAAACACCACAGTCTTTAGGCACATTTTTCATTGTGTTCTGCGTCTGTGTTGCTTGGCAGCCGCTGTTTCTGAGGAACTACTTTGTTTGGCGGAAGAATATATTTCTATTAAAATAATTACATAATATTTGCTGTGTTTAACTTCATGAAACCTTACTATGCATATGAATTAAACGTTTTATAAAAAGTATTATGGCATTTAGCATTATAGCATTTATGGCACTTGCAGATGCGATCCTCAGCAATAAAATAGTTATTACAATGGAGATCTGATCCAACCTTTGAGAGAGAACAAAGGTTTCATGTTGTTTGTTTCTATTAACTGCAGTGTAATAAATAAATACATTTACATGGCAAAATACTAACTGCAGTTACACAAATAATTCTGTTTAAATGTTTACACACTCGTTTATTGTCATGATCCTGTCCTTGTTGTCAGAAGTATCATGTATTTTGTGTTCTGTGTATTCTCTGCATTGGTGTTTAATTTACCTCACCTGCCCTTTGACATTATTCCCTTGTTAGTTACTGTATGTTGGGAGTCTCTGGTTAGTGGTTATATGAGCTCTTATGAACAAAACAGGTTCTTGTCAATGACAGTAGCTCAGAGATGATCTTACATTGATGTGATTCAATCACTGAACATTAAACATTCCCAGAACATCACATCTGATCTTCAATCAGCCAATCACGAGTCACATCACACTGACTAGCCAATCCCATCACATGTAAGACTATTTGGTTATGCTGTCACATCTCACCTTCAGACTCACAGAATCACAGTGTCAAAACCCTTTAACAAACTCACTGTCACTTCAGTGAGCTTCATCTGAAATACATTACAAGTTACAACCTTCAGAATCAACAGACTACACAACACCTGCATTGTGTTGTGTTATTGTGTTCAATTCATCACTTCTGCTTCTGTTATTCTCATCTTCTTGTTATTCTCATATTCTCATCATATCTTTAAGAGTATTCTTTGGTACTCTATAAAAACCATTACAAGATATAAATCCACTGGTTCAGAAGCACCTTGTGTTTTTGTTTTGTATAACATATCTAGTTAAATCTTGAATATGTTGGATTATCATTTTTGTTTAGATCTAAAAGTTCTGTTTGTTGTGATGTTTGTGTAGTGTGCATTTGGATCAGTGTTGTTTAAATCTAAAATAGTCTTTAGTCTGTATCAGTTTATAAAGTAGACATGAAACAGCTCACATGTGATGAAGATCAGTAAAGAGAATAATAAACCTGATGTGATGTTCAGCAGTGTAAATATAATTTCTATAAGAACTTCTTTTGTTGTTTCCAGAGCTCCGTTCACAGCTAAAGTGCATGAATGTGACACAACTTCTGTTTGATATTTGTACAACAGCTGCACTAAAGTAACAAACATATAAATCTGTGTTGATCTTATTCTAGCTAGCACAGGTACGTCTGTAAGACGTCTGCTGGAGGTCTAGAACATATTTGCCATGAAAAAACATCTGTTAAACATTTTAGAAAGAGCCATTTTACATCCATTCTAAATCATCTTCTAGATCTACTGTATATATGACATCTGACAACAGACGTCTCCGAGACGTATTGCAGATGAGCAAACAATGTCTTGCAGATATAAATGCAGACATTAAACAGATGTATGTGTGCTAACAGAGAAGTCATCTGAATAGTTTGATGAGTACAGATTTAAAGACACATGATAAATAAAAACAAGATACTCACCTTTGACAGTGACATTGAATCTCTTGTGAATGATGTGTTTGCTGTTATTAACGTTTACATCATAAATTCCTGAGTCTTCAGATCTGATGTCTGTGATGGTAAGAGATCCACTCTGATCATTCAGCATCAGTCTGTCTTTAAATCTCCCATCAGGAGCATCATATGAGACGTCATTGGACATTCTTTTGAATTGAGCTATGACGGTGCCTTCAAACTTCCACCGTATCACATCATCTGCCTGTGTTTCTGTATCAGTGTGCAGAATGACAGAATCGCCCTCATTCACTGATAATGGGTCCAGTTCTTCAGTCACAAACACACAGAGACAAAATCCACAGAGATTAAACATTAAACTTCATGGCAGTCATTTCAGTAAACAATTACTGAACTAAAGAATTCAACTTTATGGATCTCTCTAATATAGCTGCAGTGATGCAAAACTGTTCAGATTCAGAGTCACATTTCTTGTGTAACTTCACCTATCAAGAATAAATAAACCCATTACAGAAGCTGAAGTAACTGACTGATTCTCTGTAGTATATTAACTCCCTCACAGACAGACATCTGACATCATTTCTATTAACTCATAATGACAGAGACATTGGATATAACAAATTAAAGGGATGTAATTCAATACAAACCTGTATAAATGTATGTGTTCAGCAGAACAAAGAAATGTATTAAGGTTTGGAACAGCCTGAGGATGAGTAAATGATGACAGGATTTTTTATTTTATCTTAAGAATACCTCAGAGATACTTCTGAAATGTCAATGTAAAATGATAAATGATAAATGTGTAGTTATTGTAGGTATTTCTGGTTGGACTGAAAGCTGTAATACTCGTCCTACTTCTCATATAAGCTACTGATCATAGATGCTTTCTTTGTGGACGGTTTAGAGCAGAAATTGTGTTGTAGTTGAACAACGTCAGTGTGTAATGTGGAAACATGTAAATGTTGATAAATTATCAACCAGTAATATCAACTCAAGTGTGTGAAATAAAATTTATAAAAAAGCTAACAAAACCACTTAAATTAACAATAACTGTAAATAGGTAACGTTTATTATAATAATGTTATGCATTTCATATTGCAATGTTATTACACCGGTGAATGAGACATGAGAGGACGGGATCTTTCCCCTCTTACTATTTAAATACTAACTAACACCAGCTTAAGAAGATCCTTCTTGTACATTATTAGCTTAAAGCAAAAGCGTCTGTCAAAATGCCTAAATGTAAATGTAATGTTTAAATTGCCTACGTCATGATAAAACAAAATCCAAATTTCTAGCACTTTGTTGCATCTAAACCTTTTAATTGTCTGTTTTAGAGTTTAAAAATTCTGTAAGTTTTATTTTCAAGTTACTTAATACGAAACATTTGAATCTAAAGTATTTGAGATCTCCTGCTTTCAAAGTGTGCTCAATTTACAAGAATCATTGCAGATTACTCCGTTTTTGCATTATATGTGTTTATAAGTACATTATGATTGCATGGAGAGATTGTTTATGTTATTTTATGTTATAAAAAAGCCGAAAGAACCGAAGATGCGTCGGATAGATTCTTTACCTCTACGCCACGCTGCGCAGACCGATTGCGTATTACATCAAAGTATCGCGAGAGCGATTAGAACGCAAAGCTTTTGAATGCTCTCGCGGTATTATCTGCGCAGCTGCAATCGAGGTCAAACGCGTAATCTGCACTCAAGTTTGTTCTTGAAAACTGCGTCAGTTATCTAAACACACACCACGTGACGATTGTTTGTGATTCTTTTTTAAAACAACAATTAAACAACAAACAAGTCACCCACTCACCAGTGACATTAATGCGGAATGTCCTGTGTAACATCAAACTTCTGCCGTTGATCGTCACTTCATATTCTCCAGACTGATCGCGTCTGATGTTTGCGATGTTCAGGTCTCCGGTCTGATGATTCACGTTACAGTTCGGACATCTTGAGTGATTTAATGTTATTAAATCATCGCCATTGAACTTCCACTGTATGACATCATCTGTCTGTATTTTAACACCAGGTTGCAGATCGTAAAAATCTCCCTCCATCAATGACACTGTGCTCATTTCTGTCTCAACAACAAACAAACAGAAATACATTATAAAATTGTCAATCAATTCCAAATAGTTGAAGTTAACTTGTACCGTAGGGTCCAAGCAACATTCAAATCTAAATGGTCATAATTAAGGTATTGTAAATTGTCAATTTGTGTAAAACTGAGCTAAATGTGTATATTTATTACACTGTGTAGCATGTGCCATATTGTGTGCACTGCATGCGTCTATCAGGTTCGGATCATGTAGCTCCAGCAGTGCTGCCATTAAATGTGAATTGTAAATACTAAAATATTCAAAAGATTCCATGTTACATTTTTTATATAATCATAATATGTTTAAATGAATGTGCTGTTTGATGTGTTTACTGATGTTTTCCATAACTGGACATGTTGTAGTCTACACTGGGTGGTGTTGTGAGAATAACTGATGTTTCTTAGCTGAGCAGAAAGGAAGACGAGAAACTGTTGGAAATTCTTGAAATCTTTTTGTACACAAACACACTGAAGGTTAAACACTGAAATCAAACTTTGTTTAGTCATAAATCACAGCATTTGCTGTTAAGTTATTCTGTCGAAATCACACTGCTGCTGTTGTTGTGTTGCAAATACATATTTTGATCTTTCAACAAACAAAATAAAATAAAACATCAAAAATTGATTTATAAATGCAAACAATTGTGTTTTTTCCTGAACATAATGAACACTTCACAGACTTCAAAGAAAAAACACAAATTACTCACCACTGACAGAAAGACTGAATGTCTTGTGTTTTATCTCTCCACTGCCTCGGATCTGTAGCTGATAGTCTCCGGTTTCTTCAGATGTGATGTGTGTGATGTTGAGAGATCCGGTCTGACGGTCCAGCTTCAGTCTGCCTGTATATCTCTCATCAGGGTATTCTGATGGTCTATCGTTACCTTCTATATCAATAGTCGCTATAGGTGTGTCTTTAAACTTCCACTCTAGATTAGAAGCGCTCTGTATATCAGCAGCATTACTGTGTAGAGTGACAGAATCTCCCTCCATCACTGACACTTTAACGTTACCTAGATCAACACCAAACACACCTGAACAACACAAACACACACTGCAATTCAATAAAAGATCAACCTGTTTAACACTGTATTGTTACATATGTGCTGTAGAAATACAGTCTTGACCGTATAGTGCTTCATCATTGCGTTTCTAAATTCATTTGAATACACAGTGTTTATTCTGTTGCCTGCAGTAAACCTGTGTTTATAAAGGCAGGTCATGTGACTGTAGTTTAGTTTCTCACCTGCAGACGGCATCACATTACAACAGTACAAACTTGTTACATGTTACAGTCTGACTTCCGCAAATCTGCAAAACGTTTACAGGTGTAGCCTTTATAAGGGGGGGGGGGGGTGATGTACAGATAAAGATACAAGCCTTTCAAGGCATCAGGTGTGTAAAGGGGATTATGTACAGATATAAATCTCAGCCTTTCAATGCATTCAGGAACGACGATTGTGTAACGGTAAATGTGTTTTTTTCTTTTATCCGATGGAGAGCGAAACTGAAAGTGTTGAATGTTCAATAAACAAGACTGTCACGGTATCGTGTTTGAGTAATGAATTAAAATACGTTTAATCCCATTCATATATTTGTGTTTATATTCCAGTGAAATTCATCATTATCTGACTAAACAAAGAAGAAATGATGACAGTTGAGGACTGAGCCGCACCCCCCTGAGACACAAAACCTGTTTAGCACCTTCAAACCCTCTAAAACACAATTACATTTTACAATTATTTTTCATTACTATTTTAATATTAGAAAACAGCAAATCGTTTGTTTTGACAACGTTTACGAGAGACAAAAAAAGAAATGCGCAATATTTATCTCAGGCGCTCGAGACTTTCAGAGGGATTGATCTGCTGTTAAAAACACACATACACAATTATCTCACACAGCAGAATACTCCTACAGGATAAAACGTGCTGTTTAATATCGCCAGTCATGCATGATCCACAACTTACTTACTTAAACTATTCATATTTATAGTTTGGATGGGAACTGTTCCACACAAATCCATTCATATAAACTATCAAATGAAGGTCACTCACCGTTCAGGATCAAAGAACAGAAGAGTAGCAAGAGATTCTTCATGGTGATGTTTCTCTGATGTGCTCTCATGCGGTCTGAGATCAGTGATACTGATGCACCACACCAGCCTGACTGGATGCTGCGCTGCGTCACCGTTTGAAGGTGTCCTGAAATAAACCCGAGACCTCAAAGGGCCACAAGGTGTCGCTAACGAGATTAATGCCAATTGATCTTAATAAAGTCATCACTACTGTTAAGAATAAATAAATGAGAATCAACGAATGAGATAAAGGTCACAAAAACATCTCCAAACTCTATAAACCCCCAAAAGGACAAATGTTTTATGATATTATAAAGAATTTTAAAGTCTTTCGGATGTTATTTGTTTAATCTAAAAACATTTGAGTTTACTAAATTTTCAAACAACCACCACTGATCGGCAGTGTTAAACTATCAAATGTTATGCTTTTTGAAATGGCTACATATTCAGGCTCACGCGTTAAAAAAATGCACATTTCTCTTTTGCACTTATTTATCAAATATGTGTTTGTAAAGTAACATAATGTGAACAGCAGGGGGCGCTCTCACTGCAAAGATGTTTCACGTGCTGTTAATGTCAAGTAAAAGATCCTCACAACATCAATATATTTAAATATTTTAGCTGAAATTGAGTTTATTTCACCTTTCAAATGTTCATGCCTTTCATGTAAGAGAGCACTAATGTTTCAGTTTAATAGTAAGATCAATACCCTCATCATCATGTATACAGCAGAACATCAATATTTCCTCATATACACAGAACAAGAGTTAGTCACTGACCTCAGTTAAGACACTGAACAAAATGTCTATTATAATGTCTATTTTCAAATGTGGTTTTGGCCTGTTGGCCATTCAGTAGTAGAGCAAAATGTGTAAAATGTTGAATCAAAATACAAATATTTAAATATTTCTTGAATTCATGTTTTGTTTCTTATTAATGACCATGTGTGAAATGAGTAATACTGTGATCAGCACTATTAAAAGTGTATATAAAGTATATTATATAATTTCGACGGCTTGTTCAACTCTTCACAGGCCTCATTCGCTGTATTTTTATTCAAACCTGTAAGAAACACACACAGAATCACAAGTGTTAATAGATCTTGTAATGGATTTTCACATTTGTTATATAATATATTACTATTTTATTTATGTATCACAATTTAAAAACACCCGAAGTGCTTCACAAAAAGTTCATCAAAGTTTTAAACTCATAATTTAAATGAATAAAACAGTAACACACAAGCTGTAACAAAGGCTTCAAACAGTATATCAAGGATTATTATGCCAGAGAAAACCAATAAGTCTTAAGAGGTGTATTAAAAATAGATAGAGACAGGGCAGGTCTAATATAAAATGGGAGGCTATATTGCATAATTTCGGGGCCAGTAGTTTCAAAATCGTATTCACATTGTTCATTCGGGCCAAACACGATAAACTCAGTTTTACTCTCGCTGAGGCATGAAAGATTCCTTGGAAGCCAAAGTTTAGTTCCTCCGGACAATCCAATGTAGATTTAAAGGCTTGCTTATTATCACGCTTCAAAGGGATATACATTTGGGTGTCATCTGTATATAGATGAAAAAAGACCCCATATTTGTTAAAAATAGACCCTTAAGGAATCATATAAAGGGAAAACAATACCCGACCACAAATCGAACCCTGAGGTTCTGCTCTGCATAAACATGAACACCAGTAGTACATTTATTCATCTGCTTTCAGTTAAATTAAAGGATTTGTTATATGTCTATTTTATCATATTTAACTGTATTGTTGAGTTAGTTTGTGTTTGTTTATTGTTGTGTTCTGACTCACCCCACCTAACAAACACCCCTACACACACACACACACACACACACTTCTGTCAACACAACTAAACTAAACCAAGCACTGTTATTAATCTGTATCCACAACTTAAATTTAACACTACTAATAATAAAAAATAGTAGTAGCTATGAATGGCTAAACATGAGAAATGCGCATTTCTTCAATCATTCAATTTATGAAAGCAATAAAATAAATGACACTCACCGTTCAGGATCAAAGAGTAGCAAGAGATTGTTTATGTTGATGTTAATCTGATGTGCTCTCAGACTGTCTGAGATCACTGATATTGATGCACTGGACCAGTCTGACTGCGTCACGTGATCTCTGCAAAGGATGCTGCGCTACGTCACTCCGTTAGAAGGTGTCCCAAAATAAACCTCTAAAGGCCAAAAGGTGTCGCTAATGTAATGATTTTAAACATAGCTGTTCAATGTAAGTAAACTGTTAGATTAAATGAAAGTTCAAAGATCCAAACACAAACTTCTATAATCTCTACAAACCCCCTTGACGTTCAATATTCGTGAAAAATATCGCGACCGTTTTCAGTCTCCACGAAAAGTAGGTTTTGTAAGAGAGGTTGTGGCCATTATTGTAAGTGGCATGTTGTCTGTATGAGCGCATTGAACATCTACTAACGGGACAACATTTCAGTACTAGAGTGCACGCTAGTGTTGAAAAATCACTACACAGATACGGGTTTTAATATTCTTTATTGAGGTATTCATTTAATGGTTGGTTGATTTATTGAACTGAGACCCCTGCAATGAGCAAATGGTTTAGCCCATGTGTTTAAAGAGAGTTGAATTTTCGGTGGTGAGTTAGTTCTGGTGAGGGCTCCAGGCGGATGGTTCCAGTGTTATAGTTTGTCCTTTCAATTTTATTTTGTTCTGTTTTTGTACACACCTATGAATAGTGGGTTAGTTGGCGGTGAATAAAAGCCAATGTTTGAACTTTAAATGAATGCCTCCTGAAAATTTGTGGAAGAACCCTCACAATCATCTTCTACATTGTTGTTTCTTAGGAGCGTGTCATGAACATGTCATGACGGATCTTAAAACTGCCAGTCAGTGGTGCTTGGTGAACATTTACATTACATTTATTCATTTGGCAGATGCTTTTATCCAAAGCGACCTACAGGTAATTTTTTTATTTTTTTACAATGGCACATTACTGCAGAGCAATCAGGGGTAAGGGGTCTTGCTCAAGGGCACTTCAGTCATGACCTTCTGGCACTGAGATTAGAACCAGCAATCTTCTAATCACAACTGACTCTCTGGGAATCTTCTTGGCTCAGTTCATGGAGGATGATGAAGCTGCAGAGGCCTTGGAACAGTTGAACATGATAGTGTAGAGCCTCTGATGTTTGTTTTTATGCAGGAGATGCATACATTTTTAGAGAATGTGGTGGACAAAATGCATCTTAGAGTCTTTTGTCGAGTACAAAATTGAACAGTGTTGTCCATTTTTTGTTTTGTGTTATGATTTTATGCCACATATGCATTGAAAACTGATATGGAAGCCTCAATTTCGCAAAAAACAGATGTGAGCCGTCCTGCTCTTTATATATATATATATATATATATATATATATATATATATAGTATGTCTACATAATAAAACTTTATCATTAAATCATTGATTAACAAGCACCTGTTTATTGTAGAAGGAGTCATTTATGTATATATGTGTGTTTGTTTATAATTTTAGGCCGGAAGAATACGTGTACAAGAAAAGGTTTTATTTAGTGATGTATTTTTATTATTAGTGATGTTCAGTAATGTATTTCAGCTATAATTATAATAAATACTTGGCCTTGACCTGAACCACCAGTATTCACGGTACTCTTAAAAAGCAGTAACCTTTACATTTTATTAATAGAATCTTACAGTTCACCTCGTTAGAGCGTGCATGTGACGAGTGCGCATGTGCGGCTGAGCGTGCATGTGACGAGTGCGCATGCGCGGCTGAGCGTGCTTGTGTCTTACAGTGCATCTCGTCTGCAGCTAGATGCTATTGGGCGATGTCGAGCTTAACCACAGACTTTTTTTAGTATTCAGTGCTCTGTACTTCCTGCATGCATCAGAAATCGAAAGCAGCATGTCAGTAAACGGGGAAGCAACTGTCAAAGTAAGTTCATAATTATATTCTACATGTAATTGTGATTTAACCTTTGTATGGTCATTTTTTGGTTAGACCTACTATGTTTACAGGTCAAGTGGACAAACAAACATGTTGTTTTTTAAATCAATAAAACCTTATAAACCGTGCAAAACAAATTAGCCAGCAACATACCCAGACATCATAGTCTTTATGGTTTGTATTAGTCGCTTGTTAAATATTTGTCTTGGTTAAATTACACTAATAAAAAAAGAAAACGTTCTATTAAAGAAAAAATATTATATGAGGATTATATTCATTAGATATATTTTGATAAATGAATTTAAGTACACAAAGTACGGATAAAAACTGAAATACAGAAGATATGAATACAATCATGAACAGGACTAGTTTTCAGCTCTTGTCGTATCACACAGTTTACGAGAAATATACCTCTGCAGATTACACCGGATGTCATACAACAGATTTATATTATATCCGTATTGAAAGACGTAAGAGTCGCGATTGTGCGTCATGTGCGGGCAGGTTTGGAATATTCTCAGTCAGCTGCGAGATTTCCTCGAGAAAACGAAAGAACAGTGAAAATGTCCGTCAGAAACAGTCTTAGTAATTTATTGAAAAATGAAGATGAAAAGAAATTAAATATTATTTTATACGGCATATTTCTAATTATAGTAACGTAAGTGTCGCCTGTATAACAATCCGCAACTCCTGGTTAAAGTCCCCGTGAAATTAAAAGTGACAATTTTTTTTTCATGAAATTATGCAGCGTTTATAGTAGCTAAATAGCTTATCTATGTGGGTCGTTTTCTTTTTAAAATAAACGTGCCCTCATAATCTTCTATTCAAATCAGAAAATGCACTTCCAGCCTGAAAAGACTTTCCATCTCATTCATTCATTCATTCATTCATTCATTCATTCATTCATTCATTCATTCATTCATTCGTTCATTTTCTTCTGCTTATCCGGGGCCGGGTCGCGGGGGCAGCAGTCTAAGCAGAGATGCCCATACATCCATCACCCTAGACACTTCCTCCAGCTCTTCCGGGGGGACACCGAGGCGTTCCCAGCCCAGCCGGGAGACATAGTCCCACCAGGGTGTCCTAGGTCTTCCCCGGGGTCTCCTCCCGGTCGGACGGGCCCGGAGCACCTTCCGGGGAAGGCGTCCAGTAGGCATCCGTAACAGATGCCCAAGCCACCTCAGCTGACCCCTCTCGATGTGGAGGAGCAGCGGCTCTACTTTGAGCTCCTCCCGGGTGACCGAGCTTCTCACCCTATCTCTAAGGGATCGCCCAGCCACCCTGCGGAGGAAGCTCATTTCAGCCGCCTGTATCCGGGATCTTGTCCTTTCGGTCATGACCCAAAGCTCATGACCATAGGTGAGAGTAGGAACGTAGATTGACCGGTAAATTGAGAGCTTCGCCTTGCGGCTCAGCTCTTTCTTCACCACGACGGACCGGTACATCGACCTCATTACTGCAGAAGCTGCACCGATCCGTCTGTTAATCTCCCGTTCCATCCTTTCCTCACTCGTGAACAAGACCCCTTGCAAATAGCAGAGACGAGATTGTGTGGTCCCCAAACCTGACACCCTCCGGCCCCTGGCTGCGCCTAGAAATTCTGTCCATAAAAATTACGAACAGAACCGGTGACAAAGGGCAGCCCTGCCGGAGTCCGACATGCACTGGGAACAAGTCCGACTTACTGCCGGCAATGCGAACCAAGCTCCTGCTTCGGCCGTACAGGGACCTGACAGCCCTTAGTAAAGGACCACAGACCCCATACTCCCGAAGCACCCTCCACAGGATGCCACGAGGGACACAGTCGAATGCCTTCTCCAAATCCACAAAACACATGTGGATTGGTTGAGCAAACTCCCATGAACCCTCCAGCACCCTGTAGAGGGTGTAGAGCTGGTCCACCGTTCCACGGCCTGGACGAAAAGCACACTGTTCCTCCTGAATCCGAGGTTATACTATCGGCCGTATTCTCCTCTCCAGTACCCTGGCATAGACTTTCCCGGGAAGGCTGAGAAGTGTGATCCCCCCCTTTCCATCTCAAATGACATAAATTAGACGGCTTGGAGCATCCGTTAACTCCTCCCCTTCAACTGTCAGTCTGCTGTCAGCTTCATTTAAAAATTAATGCAACGGCTGTTTTACACATCCAATCAATTCGCAGTAAAGAACGCAAGCCACGCACACTAATGTTCTCCTTTTAAATTCCTTTTCACTCTGAAATGTGTCAGAATACGGAAGTAAAAACGATCGCAACCGGTTCACGGGGACTTTAAGACTAGCTTACCACAGTTTTTGTGATATTTATGATTTTCCATAAATATGTCTGTGTTTAGATTCAACGGTTTAATATAAGTTTGAATTATGGGGTTGTAAAACAATAATACCAATGTCTTTAAGAATCTGCGTAATCATAGGCCTATTCCATAATTTTTTTTTTATCAAAACGTTGTATAGTTGTGATTCATTACATTATAGTTCTAATCTATTCATTTTTGTTTTTTACAGTCTTCTGCTTTACCCTTTATTTTCATGAACACTCTTTGTATTTAACACTTATATTGTGATCTTCAGGTAATAACTGTCTTTCACACAAATACATCAGTGCTTAAAGCAGCTCACTGAATATTATCAGAAGGTCTAGGACTGAACTTTACCTCTGAGATGAGTCTTTCAGAGGAACGGAGGTAAGACTGTGTCATCACTTCAATGGAAACAGCTGTCAAATAATGTTCTCTTTATTAAAAAAATAATATGAAAACGTGACAAATAAGGTGAAAATGAACTTTACCATATTAAGCAATCCATGGAGCCACACAGGTGTAATATAACCGCTATGTTGAATTTCCGTGACAGTACTGTCAGACGCAGGTTATATTACGTCTGTGTCCGATATCATTCATATATTTTCATTCACTTCTTCCCTAGGATTAACTTTATTTTTGGTTTATCTGAATTTAAACTGGGTGAATTGTACAGACGAGTAAATCTTAAGTCTTAATTTCAGATACATGTAATTCATTTGTGTTAAGCCAATTAAATGAGAATGCTTCAATGCAACATTTTTCTAAATGATCATCTTTATTTTTACCTCATGTAATGTACGATGCTAGCAGGGAGCAACGGAGGGTTTACAGCATTTGCAGAGTATTTTCTCACTGAGTAAAGCTGGATACATGCAAAGGCATAAATGTGCTCGTCCCTAACCTAAGTAAAACCTTTACTCTTCACCACTATGGTTACCTCCGCCAAAATAAACAGAGCCGCTCAGTTGTTATTCAAGATTGATGTATTGCTCCAAAGTCCAAAACGGTTCATGCAAGGGCACGAGGACACTGAGCGGCTCAGATATCCCTCTCGAAATCAAATACCTCATCAAATTCTGTCAAGTGAGAAACTCAAAGTCCTTAATATAGTCTTCAATCGACCGATCTCCTTCACAAATATCACTGTAATCATGGAAACTAATAAGGAAACCAAGGCAAACAGGAGCTAAACACAGGAATAGAACAGAAAGCACAACCTCAACACAAAAGGTCCAAAACTAACACCAAAAATTTCCAAACCAAACAGAAGATATTATTATTATACAAATGTATATACATCTTTTATAGTTGCTAAAAATAAAACCATCATGTCAATGTTAATAGTTCTAATGTCCTTATTTAATAGATTTATTTTCAAATAAAGAAACACATACATCATTGTAAATAGTTAGAATTTTTGAACTGTATTTTAATATAGTACCTCAGATTACTTATTTTTATAGGCCATCCCAGAAGTAAGGGATTTTTCCCAAAGGTTTATGATACTTAGAAGTTTACAGAAGTAGAACGTTAACATACTGACCACAGTACAGTCGCTCGATATCAACGTCACCACCACCAAGCCTCCTGACACAGTTTCGGTTTCTCTATTTTGCCTGTGTTCCCTTATTAGTTTACCTGGTTGTGAACTGCCCCACACCTGTTCTGTTCTCCCTGATTATGTTCTCCAGAGACAAGTCTAGTCTAGTCTAGTCCAGTTACCTTTAGTCCTGTCTAGTTTAGTTAGTCCATGTTCCTGTTTATCTGTCATGTTTGTATCTCTGTTATTTTACCCAGTCGTGGGTTTTTGTTTTGCATTTATTATTAAATGTCTCGTGTTCACCTCTTACCCGCTATCTGCACCTGGCTCCTCTGTCCATTCTCACCACCGTCACGACACATCTTTTTTTGGGTGCAATAGGACATTTTGTTTTTTACAAATCAATATTTGGCAAAAATGTACCTTTATTGTTCACCGCTGTGCCCTGCCTCCTAGAAACGCTCCGTTTTGTTCCTTGTTAAATGGAACCCCTCCCTCCGAAATACATAATGAGTGGGAGTAGTATGAATACGTTTCGGATGTACTGCGTCCCCCATGTTTTATGGTCATGTGACCCATTTGCTCTTTGACCTATGACTTTTAACAACAACCTACACGTGAGCGGCGATAATTTAGTCACGAGAAATTCATTTATTGGCACTTACATTAATAACCGACGTCCGCCTTAAAGTTTTCTGCTATATTTATTTGATTTACTTTTTTAATTTGACCGTTATCAGCTCCCGTGGCATCATGGGATAGATAAGTGTTCACCCGATATCTCTCCTTTCAGTGAACTTTTGAGTTTTGTAACTTTGTAGACGTTTCTTTATACCCATGCAGAAATATTATACACTCTGTTTTAAAAAATGGATTCCGGCAACTGGAGCCCTTTAAGGCAAGATAAAGCTTTAAAAATCACGATAACTGTGTGTGTCATAGAATAAAATGTAAAAAAAATATTAAGAGGTTTTGTTAGCCACAAACCTTTTGAAAGTTTTTTTATTTACCAAAAACCCATTAAAAAAACACATAGATTTTGAGAATAATTCACTTCCGGGTCATCTCTGCAATCCTCTAATGATTTCCTTAAATGAGTCTGAGATTTATTTTGTAGTAGCAAAAGTAGTAAGATGTTTTTCTGTTTGTAAGTGACAGGTCAGCTTCACCTGTTTTCAGTTCTGTGTCTATGAAGAACAACTCCAAACACGATGGACGAAACTCCAGGGAGAAAACACCATTAGCTGTCAAAAGGTTTTATACTTATCGTTTTATTATTATTATCACACATGGATTGAGTTTTACCAGCCCAGTTGAGCAAATCTCTTCAGATGAGTCAAATACAATTTGTTTTCTGTTCTTTGTGTCATAAGTGACAGGTCAGCTTCATATGTATCCAGTTGTGTATCTATGAAGAGTGACGACTCCAAAGATCTCGGAATAAACTTCAGGGAGAAAACACCATCAACTGCCAAAAGGTATTTCAAGTGTTTTTATTAATACCCACGTGTGGATTTTTACCAGCCCAGTTGACCAAATCTCTTCAGATGAGTCAAATGTATGTCAGGAATCACAGAGAACGAACCCAAGCGCAGGCAACAGGAGATGAAGGGGTTAACAAGACTTTAATAAATAATAAAACAGGAACAAAACAAAAACCCACGAGGGAGTAACAAAACAGTACACAATAACGAATATGATAACGGACTACTCAACACTCAACAAGAACTCAATATTAAACACTAAGACTAGACTATACGTTACTTGACTTGACAAGGCTTCAAGGACACAGTGAGGAGTACAAGCAAGGGATCATGTACAACCAACGAGCACAAGACAATAGACAAGAGGGTATTATATAGGGAGACTAACAAAGGGGATAACGATGGGCAGGTGTGGGTAATGCGACACAGGAGGAGAGCAATACTAGAAACGAGAGGGGCAGGGCCAAATGACGAGACAGGAGAGAACGCATATTATGTCCTGATTGACCATAATATGTTCCTCTCCACATAAAACACGTGGGTCTGTCATGATTCTGCCCCTAGACCAGAAAATCAAGACAAGAGCAGGCAGAATCATGACAGGACCCCCCCCTTTAATGAACGCCCCCTGGCGTTCACCAAAGGAGCAGACTAACGAGACAAGACTGACTGGGAAACGGACAACATCCAACAAAACATGGTAAAAAATAACAAGGGCAGACAGGCAAGAATAATCAATGGGTTGGGGTGACATAATAAAAATAACAAACAGGGGAGGGGGGGTGGGGGAACACAAGAGTTCATGGAGGGAACACAAGAGTCCAGGGGGGTAAATCCGAAGGGATTGGCACAAGGGGGAACAGTCTTTGTCCCTGGCGCTCGGAAGCGCGGAGTACCAGGGTACACCCTGGGGGGCGGCGCTCGAGAGCGCGAAGGCCCAGAGGTTCTGGGAGAGGCCGGCTGGAAGGCCGGCAGGGCAGGACTTGACGCCGGCTGGAAGGCCGGCAGGGCAGGACTTGACGCCGGCTGGAAGGCCGGCAGGGCAGGACTTGACGCCGGCTGGAAGGCCGGCAGGGCAGGACTTGACTCTGGACTGGGTGCAGGTGGGACCACCGGACTTGGGACCACCGGGACCACCGGACTTGACGGGACCACCGGACTTGACGGGACCACCGGACTTGACGGGACCACCGGGACCACCGGACTTGACGGGACCACCGGGACCACCGGACTTGACGGGACCACCGGGACCACCGGACTTGACGGGACCACCGGGACCACCGGACTTGACGGGACCACCGGGACCACCGGACTTGACGGGACCACCGGGACCACCGGACTTGACGGGACCACCGGGACCACCGGACTTGACGGGACCACCGGGACCACCGGACTTGACGGGACCACCGGGACCACCGGACTTGACGGGACCACCGGGACCACCGGACTTCGACCCGCCCTCCGTTGCCTCTTCTTCTTCAGCCGAGCCACCCGCCTGGTGGTCGGCTGAAGGAATGATGAGAAGGGCACGGGCGGCTCGGGATTGGAGGCCTCGGACGAGGACCCCCAGGATTCCCGTCTCCCACGCTTTCCACCAAAGCTGACTGCGGGTGGGGAGGCTGTAGGTGGTTGAGTGGACCTTCCCCGGGTGGCCACACCCAGGACACAGTGCTCCGGGACAGACGCCAGACCGGAACGAGAGGCTGGATAGCAACTGGAAGAGGAGCTTCTACGTAGCTCCTCTCGAAGCTGCAGCTGCTTTACCAAGCGCGGGAACGGTTGATACACCATCTGCTCCCGCTCCGGAAAAGGCGGAGGATCGTCCATCCCAGCCACCAAGTATGCCCGGACCAGCACATCGGGAAGGGATGCCTTCCTGGCCTCAATGTCCCGGGCGTAGTCCAGCAAGGGACGCTGGCACTGGGAAGGGAATGGGCCTCCTCCGGCCTGGGACTGGGAGACCATATCCTTCCACCACTCAGGATCGGAGGTGCACGGCCATCGGGGAAAGGTTGCACCATCCATGGATGCCTGCTGGGTTCTATAGTGGCTCGTTGGTTCTGTCAGGAATCACAGAGAACGAACCCAAGCGCAGGCAACAGGAGATGAAGGGGTTAACAAGACTTTAATAAATAATAAAACAGGAACAAAACAAAAACCCACGAGGGAGTAACAAAACAGTACACAATAACGAATATGATAACGGACTACTCAACACTCAACAAGAACTCAATATTAAACACTAAGACTAGACTATACGTTACTTGACTTGACAAGGCTTCAAGGACACAGTGAGGAGTACAAGCAAGGGATCATGTACAACCAACGAGCACAAGACAATAGACAAGAGGGTATTATATAGGGAGACTAACAAAGGGGATAACGATGGGCAGGTGTGGGTAATGCGACACAGGAGGAGAGCAATACTAGAAACGAGAGGGGCAGGGCCAAATGACGAGACAGGAGAGAACGCATATTATGTCCTGATTGACCATAATATGTTCCTCTCCACATAAAACACGTGGGTCTGTCATGATTCTGCCCCTAGACCAGAAAATCAAGACAAGAGCAGGCAGAATCATGACAATGTATTTGTTTTCTGTTCTTTGTGTCATAAGTGACAGGTCAGCTTCATATGTATCCAGTTGTGTATCTATGAAGAGTGACGACTCCAAAGATCTCGGAATAAACTTCAGGGAGAAAACACCATCAACTGCCAAAAGGTATTTCAAGTGTTTTTATTAATACCCACGTGTGGATTTTTACCAGCCCAGTTGACCAAATCTCTTCAGATGAGTCAAATGTATTTATTTTCTGTTCTTTGTGTCATAAGTGACAGGTCAGCTTCATATGTATCCAGTTGTGTATCTATGAAGAGTGACGACTCCAAAGATCTCGGAATAAACTTCAGGGAGAAAACACCATCAACTGCCAAAAGGTATTTCAAGTGTTTTTATTAATACCCACGTGTGGATTTTTACCAGCCCAGTTGACCAAATCTCTTCAGATGAGTCAAATGTATTTATTTTCTGTTCTTTGTGTCATAAGTGACAGGTCAGCTTCATATGTATCCAGTTGTGTATCTATGAAGAGTGACGACTCCAAAGATCTCGGAATAAACTTCAGGGAGAAAACACCATCAGCTACCAAAAGGTATTTCAAGGGCGTAACAAGTGAGAAACAGCAGAAAGTAGAGATTCCAAGTGCAGGTTGATTATTAAAAGCCAATCGGCAAATAAACCAAAGAGGTTTATCGTAGCCAAGGGCAGGCAGGTAAATCCGAAAACCATGAGACAGTCCAACCAAACAACATAACAAGAGGGTAATCCAAAAGCAGTTATCCAATAGACAGGCACAATGGTCATAACAAAAAACACCAGTGGAAGGGATGGATGGACAAAATGCCTATTCCTAACATTGGGTAATATTTGAATTTCCTTTAGGAAAAATGTAGTATTTAACAATGAATCAATTAAATGTTGATTTTCTTTACATGTTTCACAAAGCCGGCCATATGATAAGAACCTACCAAGTCACTAACATTTTATTTTATTTTTTATTCTCGGTCTTGACCTCTCTCAGATTCATGAAGCAATCGTTGGTGAAATGCTCTGCACAAACCAGAACATTTGGATTGTACTTCTCTGGAACAGTGTTGAAAATAAAATGTTAACATTCGTTTTTTGATGTATCGTCTTTTGTCAGGGCAAACAAACTTTTAAGAATGAAGCGTTTAGTCGATCGTGATGAATTCTTATAGCAACTGATGTAAACATGACAGCTTACTTCTTTGATCAGACGGCTCTGTGTTGGAGACACTCATTTGGCTGGTGCCCCGGACATAGCCTATGCATATGTTTAAAGGTCAATCTTTTTTCATGAACAATTACGCATCAACCATAAACACATTTTACAACCCATAAAACAAATCTGAGAATGAAAAGATAAGAGATCACAAACTGAGCAGCAGTTGGCTTCAGGTTAGAAGGTCCTTTAATGATGTTTGAAAGAAATACTCGCCACCGTGTTCTAACCAGAAATGATGCAAAATTGAATCACATTAATAAACATATGTAAGGTTACTGTACATGCTATTTAGAGCTTTTGTCCATCTATTTTTGTGGTGTTACGGTTGAGTAGGACACTGTATTAGTTGTATAAGTTTTTCATATTTGGGTTTGTGTTTTCGTAGGCAGAATACCTTAGTAAATATTGGTGAAGAAATCACTCGGTGGAAGACACTAAAACAACAGAAGGGATTAAAGAGCGATGCAGAAGTGGCTTCTTATCTTCTGAACAAGTGAGAACACAAATACTTTCATATACCAACAAAGCCTCCCTGCAGCCCTACCATAAAACACAAAATAATAACAAAATCTACATAAAACCAATGTTCCACTGCAGGTACATTGTACATAGCTTTAAAGAAAAAGCATGGCACCACTTTAATCTTGGCTCTCAGGATTTGCTTTTCACTTCTTCTATGTGGGGCTGTCAAATGATTAATCGTGATTAATCGCATCCAGAATAAAAGTTTGTGTTTACATGATGTCTGTGTACAGGGACCCGTTTCAATAAGGAGGTTCAAGCAACACTGAGTTAAAATATGAACTCTGAGTTGATTTACTCAGATAATCGCTACTCTGAGTTTTCTGTTTCAGAACAGCTGGTTTCAATCAGTTCAATCCACTCTGAGTAAGTTTACTCGAGGTTACTCGTGTTCACCGCGGCTTTAAAAAGCCATCATCAATTGAGCGAAGATAACACGATTCACCATGGCAACGCCACGTGACAAAAAACGCTCCGTTTATTTCTCGCCAGTCGAATTGGAGGAACTATATATATATATATATATATATATATATATATATTATGTATATCGTATCGTATATGTATAAACATATATACCTACGATTTTTTGTCATGTAGGTGCAATCCTTCTGCAATAAAAAGAACATGGCAGCAGCTGGAAATGAAATATAAAAACATCATTCAGTCCGGTGAGTTTAAATGTTCTTGCTAGTAGGATGCCTGACTGGGAAATGTTTGATATATTTAATAAACTGGCCTTGAAAGTTATGAGGATATGAGAACCGAGCACTGTGGCTATAGAAGACAAAAAACTGGCCATGCTTGCCCCTGCTCCAGCTGTGTGTAATGGAGGCCAGCTAGAGATGCTCTAGCGACAGACGCAATAGGGACTGCGGTCGTTAGGCTCGTGGTTAGAGCGCCCGCAGTTCGAAGCCCGCGCAGAGCGGGGCGAGTGGGACCTTTTAAATGTGCACCCAATCACATTGGGAAATCCTAAAGGGTATTTGAATTATTAGAGTTGGCAGCAAGAGCACATTTATTTGATCAGCTTATTCAGAAAGACGTTCACCATTCACCTGCAATCCTATGAAACTCCTCTTTGATGACTCTCACAGGAAACTTAACACAAATGTATAGAAAGTGCTTGAGAGTGATGCACACTTTTCTTACTGCTCTGCATACAGTTGCCTTGCTAACGTGTTCTGCATCTCTGGTGTTATATAGAAAGCTTCCATTAGCAAAGAAACGTAAAGCCATACAAAGAATCTGCTCAGATGTAAGAGCGCAGCCACGACGAGTGAGGTTTGTGATGTAAGGATGAAGCAGAGTGTGAATATATTTAATGGACTGTAAAGAAAAACTGTGCCTCTCAAATAAAGAATCCTCCGGATATGATAAAACATCCAAACGTGGCTTCACCATATATTCTCTCCCGACGTAAATTTAACTCTCTCTGAATGAATGCAGCTTCCTCATCTACGGGTACTGAATAAACGGACATTTAATGTCTGTGTTACGAACTTGTGCGCGATTAAGGAAAACGAATGAAAAAACGAACGGCGAAGGAAATTTCAACACCGCTCGCGCTTCTAAAAGGGGCGGAGATTGTAACAAACCTCGGGTTAGTGGAACAAAACCTGCTCCCGACCAGGTTAGGTTCACAGAGTAGGTTACTATGGTTACTCACTCTAAGTATAAGATACCTTGATTTCTGAAACAGGCTTGACTTACCCCGCGGTCACAGGTTTGATATACCTCGCGTTCTGAAACTGAAAACCCAGAGTATCCCGTTTTCTGGGGTTTAATTACTCTGAGTTTGCACTTACCCTGCTTTCTGAAACGGGTCCCTGAGCATATTCATTTTGTATTTATAAACACATAATAAATATTTAGGAAATATTTACTTGTGTTTATTTATATTTACCAATAATTGAAGTGATATATGAATTTTTATTAATGTTTTTATTTTACTTTTTTTTAAATATATGCAAGTATGTGTTTGTGTTTATAAATACAAAATTAATTTGCACAGTACACAGACATATTTTATGTATAAACAAACTGGATGTGATTTATCGTGATTAATCGTTTGAAAGCCCTATTTCTAAGTTATTATACTTATTTGAATATTTGTGAATATTTACATACACTTTGCAGAATCTGGAAAATGTTGTTAATTTTCCACAAAATAAGAAGATAAGATATTTTTTGACTGGCTACAGGATTCAGTTTGAGACATCGGATGCCGGCTTCAAGAAGGACAGGTTCCACAAACAAGTAAAGGAAGATCATATCTGGATCTTTAAGGTAGGAAAAGCACTCACATTTTTGGGAAAATATAACAACAAATGTACATTATTAAACAAAGCTGTTAATTTTAGGATCTTGAGAATAAAATAATCACATTCATAAAGAATGAGCAACAATGGTTTAAGAAGATACTGCTGAAAGAAAACACAGAATATCATGTGAAGGGCTTTCTGGCGGACAGACAGAACATCAAAGAAGCAGCTCTTGATATCACACTCTACTTTCTCAGAAGTATGAACAAAAAGGAACTTGCTCGTACTCTGCAAGGTAAGAGGCTTATAATGTCACTTATCGAACGTGGGAGATTAAAGTGGGATTAGTATATAACATCAGTTTTATCATTTAACGCAAATGACTGTACACTTCTTACTATAATATACTGTAAATCTCTAACATTGTGTTTAGAGCGGTTGTGTTTGCAAAGTATCTGTTACTTGCAGTCAGTCAGAGGTACTTGCACGTGAACCAACAAACCTTGCTTTCCTGGCAAATGACGTTGACGAAAGCTGCCACGCAGTGGAGATGGCATCCTGTTACGACAAGGACGGGAGTCAGATGCAGGAGTCAAGGGTTTCTTTAATTCCAATAATTATCTGGTGCAATCACAGACAGAATTCAGACAATGCAGGCAGTCAATGAAATAACATTCCAAAAGGGGATCCCCACAGCAATAATCACAAGGACCGAGCGCTCAGTCCACAATGTCAGCCGCTCCGGACTCGTTAATAATCCACCGTGCAAGCACACGGGTAAGAGTTCTCGCAATGAGTCAGAGTACCGTAATTCCTGGAGTAGAGTGCCAGCACAACCTCTCGAATGTGCCTGAGAGGGATAATCCAAAGAACGCAAAAATCCGAGGAAGGCTCGGGTCTCCTCAGCCGTCAGCAACGCAAGACCCGCGCAGATGAAACGAGAAGCCGTCTCCTCCGTAGATCGGGAGGCGATGATCGATGACTCCCGTCCGAGTGGTGTGGCAGCGACCAGCAGCTGAGATCCGACCGAGGCAGTCAGCGAACTGGGCAAGGTGCGGTAGGTATCGCGATGGTTGTGGAAGATGTGGTGACACCGTGTAGATAATGGTGGCGCTGGAGTCTGGTTAATGGGCTAGAAGTCTGAAAAGGCAGAGTCCAAGGCAACGATTAAATACGTAGCGAAGACGTGTCGGGGCAACTCATACACCGGGAGAAATTCCAAATACCGGATGGTGATCTAACAGAAAGACGAGTCCTGAAAAATAGTTAACAAACTTCCAGACAAGAATGATCCTCAAAACAAGACTGATATCCAAAACTAGACACGAATGATATCCAAAACTAGACACGACCGAAATCTTAGGCAAGACGAGGTTTCCTAGACAAGGGTAATTTATTCAAGAAAGAGTTGCGACTAAAAAGCCACGGGTCAATACGCTGGATAAACAAACGATCTGACAGTGACTGTGACTGTTGGCGGGGACTAAATAGTAGGTGAATTAATACGTAGAGTGGAAGCAGGTGTGCGAGATGAGTGGAAAAGAGTACCAGGTGTGTAGGGAGACAGAGGAACACTGGGGCGGGGCAGACACGGACTCCAACCACATGGTTCCCATGCGATCGACAAAAACAAAACAAACGAACGACACCAGTGCAGATCAGACCCGAGTCCTGACAGCATCCTATTGGAACACAACAAAAAATGCTGTGTTTGTCACCAGAACTTATGACACTCCTGCGTCATTTGCCGGAAAAACAAGCCTCTGGTTCACGTGCAACAGAGGGATAAAGGAAGCTAGACATCAATGTTAATAGCACTGTAAGTATGGATATTTCTCTTAAAAAAACGCACCGATTCGCTTCAGAAGACCTTTGTTAAGACCACAGAGCCGCTTCGTATGGCCCATTGGGCATGCCTTGGCCAAAGAAAGCGTCGATAAGCTACATGTGACTACAATGCATGTAACATATGACATAAACTTAACTCACACTCCACTGCCAAACAATTATTGCAAGCCTAAAATGCAATCTAAGATTTGGTTAAATGAGTAATTCTACATCTATTTAATCATGATTAATCACGCACAAACAGGGTCATTAATCACAATTGAAAAATATATATCTATATTTACTTGTTTTTAATTATTAAAAATGTACCCTCTTGACAATCCTTGTATATTTGTTTCCGTGATTTAGATGAGCTGGCCTTCATTCATCAGCGACCACTAAAATTAAACCTAAAAACTAAATATGAACGCATTTTTGAAGGAATTGCAAAGCGTGGGGACTTTACACTTCTAAATGAGATCTTCACGGATCTCTACATCACTCAGGGTGGAGATGAACAACATGAGTTAAGTCACATTGAGGCTGCTTCCAGAAATCTAGAATCAACAGACATACAGATTGAATGTACACATTTATTCAAGCCTCCTGGACAAGGCCAGACCATCAGAACTGTACTTACAAAAGGAGTTGCTGGCATTGGAAAATCTGTCTCGGTGCAAAAGTTTATTCTGGACTGGGCAGAAGGAGTAGAAAACAAAGATATCAGCTTCATATTTCCTCTTCCTTTCCGAGAGATGAACTTGAAGGAGAAAGATAGACTGAGTTTGATGGATCTCATAGTTCAGTTTTTCCCAGAGATGAAAAGAGTAAACCTTACAAGAAATGACAAGTTTAAAGTTCTGTTCATCCTTGATGGTTTGGATGAATGTCGTCTTCCTCTGAAGTTTGATGGCAATGAGATATGGAGAGACATCACATCACCTGCTCCTCTAGATGCTCTCCTGACAAACCTCATCAAAGGAAATCTGCTTCCTTCAGCTAACATCTGGATAACCACCAGACCAGCAGCAGCCAGTAAGATTCCACCTGAGTGTATCGACCGGGTGACAGAGGTCCGAGGATTCAATGAGAAACAGAAGGAAGAATACTTCAGAAAAAGATTCACAGATGAGAACATGGCCAAAACAATCATTGATCACGTTAAAAAATCAAAGAGTCTCTTTATCATGTGCTACATCCCAGTGTTCTGCTGGATTTCAGCCACTGTGCTCCAGCACATTCTGGAAGAGAAGAACAAGGAGAAGTTTGATGACACGACCAAAACACCTCAGAAGGATTTTAACACTGATGATACTCCTAGGACTCTGACACAAATGTACACCCACTTCTTTCGCTTTCAGATTCAACAGAGCAGAAGGAAGTATGATGGAGAACACTCGCCTGATATCTCCTGGGATAAAGAGTCAATCTATTTACTGGGGAAGCTGGCTTTTGAACAACTGCAAAGAAACAACTTGATCTTCTATAAGTCAGACCTGGAGGACTGTGACATTGACGTCTCTAAAGCATCTGTGTACTCAGGGATGTGCACTCAGATCTTTAAACAGGAGACAGGGATCATTCTTGGTACTGTTTACTGCTTTGTTCACATGAGCATTCAGGAGTTTATCGCAGCTCTGTATGCACATCTGTTTCTAGACAAGAACAAGACATTTTTATTTGTTCAAGAGAAAACAGAAAAGGAAAACACCAATGAAACAATGACTGGTTTACTGAAGATTGCAGTGGACAAGGCCCTTGAGAGTGAAAGTGGACATCTGGATCTTTTCCTTCGCTTCGTCCTCGGCCTGTCGCTTAAGTCCAACCGGCCACTTCTAAGAGGTCTGTTGTCACAGGAAGAGAACAATAAGCAGAGCAACACAGAAATAGTCCAGTACATCAAGCAGAAATTAGAAGATAATTCATGTCCAGAGAGATCCATCAATCTGTTTTACTGTCTGAATGAACTGAATGATCAAACTCTGGTTCAAGAGGTTCAGAAGCATCTTGGAGAAGGAGGAAGTTTGTCATCTGCTGACCTCTCACCTGCTCAGTGGTCTGCTCTCGCTTTTGTGTTGCTGACATCAGATAAGGAACTGGAGGAGTTTGATCTTCAGAAATTCAAGAAATCAGACGAATGTCTCATTAGGCTGTCACCCGTTGTTAAAACTGCCAAAAAAGCTCTGTAAGTAATGGAATAATTAACAAATGTTTATTGTTAGTCTTAAATGTTTAAAGTGGCCGTATCTTGGACAGTTTCTGCATATCCCATGTGAATCTTGAGTACTTATAGAATAGTATCGTACCCTTCAAATATCCGTAAAACGCTTTTAGTCTTTAGTTTGAGCACATTAAAAAAAGACAGAAACAGCGGTACGATTATTTATGGAAACATAAGACGCGTGGGGGGGCTTGGTGGTTGTCACTCTCTCCCCTCCTGTTCCTCGTTATGTGTCCTGATTTCCTTTCCTTTATATTCCCTGTGGTTTTTTTTCCTGTGTCCCGTTTGCATTGGTTCGCTACGCTGACTCTCTAGTCTGTCCTGTCTTGTTGTTGGGGTAGGCGGAACTAAAGCACGTACGCACCCATTGCCAACAAGATGCAGACATATGACTCAGTTTGACTTGCCATGTGCGGTTCATGTCTGGCTCCTATTTATCACTTCAACCATCTGCAAATCCAGCGCTATATCCAGCGTTTATATAACATCAATCACTGGAATGCCGTAAACAAACAAACAAACAACACACCTCAACTTCTGTCACTATCGCAAGAGTAGGGAGGTGCAGCTGCTGGCCCACAGTGCAGCCAATCTTGACACAACGGAGCCAATCTTGATGGTAGGCGGGCCTTCCTATCGCTCATCGGTTGACTATTTGGCGGGTTATTTATTTAGCCTTGCCAAGGTTGAGCGTTATCGGGAGAATTGACCAATATGGGACTAAGAAAAGATGTTACATAATGGTTTTCCATGTTAGAAAAAAACTTTCCGAAACCTATACAAACCTTGGGGGAGTGAATCTAGTTCAGTTAACCGTACATTTCTATTTCGTGAGCACAGTGCAGTACAATAAAAATAAAGTGAATGTTTTATTGGATTTATACATTATTTCATATTTGTAGATATAAAATATATACTTTCTTTTTTCAATAAATTTGTCCTTGTAGGTTAAATGATTGTAATTTAACAGACAAGAGTTGTCCAGCTCTGGCTAATGTTTTGGGATCAGGCAGCAGTCTGGAGGAGATCAACATGAGTAATAACAGGCTACAGGATTCAGGAGTCAAGTTGCTCTGTGATGGAATTAAGAAACAAACAAACAAAAAAATGTCTGATTTGGAGATCTTAAGGTATGTTGGCAATTGCAATGTTCAAATTTTTCTCACTTTTCTTGTTTAACACTTATTGGGCCTCACTCATGACACATTTCAGTAAATGAGTCATTTGTGCGTAAAACAGACCTTTCTGAAAAACTCGGGATTCAAAGATTCCAGTCTGATAGTTTACTTCAGTATGGTTTAAGGGTTAAACACAAACCCTTTTTTGTCTTTTTCAGGCTCAGTAATTGTGATCTATCAGAGGAAAGTTGTTTAGCTCTGGCTTCAGCTCTCAGTTTAGTCTCCAGTACTCTGAAGGAACTCGATCTGAGCAATAATGATCTACAGGATTCAGGAATCGAGCGTCTCTCTGAAGGACTGAAGAATAACTGTAAACTTCAGACACTCAGGTGAACTGATGTCTGGCTTATTCACAAAATTCCTCCACATTCATTAGTTAATTATAAAGATTTTTAATGACTAATTACTCATCTATGATCTTTTCTGTTCTCCAGTGTGTCCGGGTGCAGTATTGGAGAAGAAGGTTATAAATGTTTATATTCAGCTGTGAGATCAAACCCTTCACATCTGATAGAGCTGGATCTCAGAGGAAATGATCCTGGAGAAACAGGAGTCAAACTCATCTATCAGTTAATACAAGATCACAAGTGTTCGCTCAAGACTGTCAGGTGAGTTTTCACAAACAATTATGATTTTAAGGCTTTAATCTTCATGCAATATAACGTTGTGACATTAAACTGGTATATTATATAATTCTTGTTGTCTGCAGGTTCTTGGAAAGCTCTTCTGCAGTGAAAGCCTTTGAGTATCTGACAGAAACTCTTCATATAAATCCTTTACTCCAGAGAGAAGTGAATCTGAGTGATCGTAAACTAGACGAGTCAAGAGTGAAAGAGATCTGTGATCTACTGAAGGATAAACACTGTCGCATTAACACACTCATGTGAGGACTTGTAACATCTGCTTCGGATTGGCTCTTAACAGGGATGTGATGATGTAGATGTGTGTCGTGTCTGATATAAACTGAAGAACGATTCTTTGTGTTCTCTTTCTGCAGTCTCAATAACAGCAGTATTAAAGTAAGGGTTGTTGCTGATCTGATGTCAGCTTTCAAATCAAACCCTTCACATCTGACACATCTAGATCTGAGTAAAAATAAACTAAAAGATCCAGGAATGAAGAAGATCTGTGATCTGTTGAGAAACTCACAGTGCAGACTACAGAAACTCAAGTACGTCTTTACATTCATGTTCCTTTTATTCCTTTTAGGGAAATAAATTAATGTTTAAATCCTTCATACATGTGTCTTTGAGTGACATTCGGTGTCAGATTTTTATATTATATTCATAATCATAACTTTGGAAATGAAATATTGCGAACTAATATAAAATGTTCTGTTCTCTAGTGTGTCGGAGTGCAGTATTGGAGAAGAAGGTTATAAATGTTTATGTTCAGCTGTGAGATCAAACCCTAAATCACATCTGATAGAGCTGGATCTCAGAGGAAATTTTTCTGGACAATCAGGAGTCAGACTCATCTATCAGTTAATACAAGATCACAAGTGTTCGCTCGAGACTGTCAGGTGAGACGTGCTGAAATACGACAAAAAATAGATGCTGAATATTTCAATATGGACATTACATTAGTGATCAATTTACACAATGGGCCATATCATACACACTGCGCAATGCGATGCCAGGGTGTTTTGGTCTGAAAACGAGGTGTCCTCACCTTTCCTTTTCATTGTTTCACTCTCTCCCCTCCTGTCCCTCGTTTTGTGTACTGATTTCCTTCCCTTTATATTCCCTGTGTTTCTATTGTCCTGTGTCCCGTTTGCATGAGTTCGCTATGCTGACTCTCTAGTTAAGCTATCTAGTCTTGTTTTGATATTAAGACTCACCTAGTTATTCTCCTGTCCTGTCTTGTCTAGGCTTACATATTCAATAGGGTAATTAGATTACTGTATAAAGTACTTCTTTCTCCAAAAAGTATTTAATTACTTTCTATATCCTACCTCAACCTTGATTGAAGTGATACAAGGGTAGGCATGAAAAAGGCTCTTTTAGTAAATCAAATTTAAACTACATAACGTATCCTTATTAAGGAACCAAAGTATAACAAATGTGAGAAGGATACATTAAAGCATATGTTTTAAAATGAGACTTTTTCACTATTGCATGTATTACACCAAATTTAGCTCAATTACATTACAATTGAATTACAGAAAAAATAAGCGTAACCTCTTACTTTACTTTTTCAGGAGAAAAGCAATTAAATTACTTAGTAACAAGTTACACCCAACACTTGTTATAGTCTTTATTTTCTATTTCTTATAATATCAAAGAAAAGGAAATAGGAAAAATCTTCAAATAAAATACAGTAGTAAAAATTGATCATGGACACATTCAAGTTAAAAATGGATATGTGCTAAAGTCCCTTGGTGGCTTTTATACATTTTGTTTTAGAATTTCTCTTAACTCTTTCAAGTCAATATCTGACAAAAGTCTCAAGTCCAGGGCTAAAACTGTGTTTTATGGTAAGACTTGTGAAACTTGTGAATACTTTTGAAACAACCACAAAATGACTATATTGTTTTCAGGAAAATGAAGTACAATTAAGCAAGTTCTATATTGTATGATATGAAGCTTGGTTAATTACATCTATTTTTTGTTTTCTGCAGGTTCTTGAAAAGTGAATCTGCAGTGAAAGCCTTTGAGTATCTGAAGAAAGTTCTTCATATAAATCCTTTACTCCAGAGAGAAGTGAATCTGAGTGATCATAAACTAGACGAGTCAAGAGTGAAACAGATCTGTGATCTACTGAAGGATAAACACTGTCGCATCAACACACTCATGTGAGGATTTGTATACAGTTTCATATTTGATTATTTATCTGAGATTGTGTGATGTGATATTTTCAACATCTGGTTCTGATCATGAAGAAGTTTTCTGTAGAAGGTTTAGAGGATTATGATGAAGTTGATGTTTATTTTTGCTTAATTGTGTTCAGTAAGAATTCTTAGACTTAAGTAATAAGTAACTAGTTAGTAAATGTGACATATGCTACTTGCAATATACAATATGTGATAAGAATACAAATTTGGAGACTATATTAAATTAGAATTGAAGGTACTGTCAGGCACTGTGATCTTTTTTGCGAATATCTTTTTGTAAAAATTTTGAAGCTTTTAACATTTTTGCTTTTAAAAATGGAAAAGTACTAGATTTTAAAAATGTATTAAAGGTTAAAAAATAAACATGTTTATGAAATGTTGTGGAGTAAAACATTATATCTGCTTTAAATTGTAGTGTCTACATTATTGTTATAAAATATTTGTTTGTAAGACATCGCTTATTGTTCCCTGATCTCTTTGTAAGTCGCTTTGTATAATTGCGTCTTCAAAATGACTAAATGCAAATGTTGTCTTAAACTGATGATTGTTTCTTTGTGTTCTCTTTCTACAGTCTCCGTAACAGCAGTATTACAGCAGGAGGTTGTGCTGATCTGATGTCAGTTTTCAAATCAAACCCTGCACATCTGACACGGCTTGATCTGAGTGGAAATAAACTAGAAGATTCTGGAATGGTGAAGATCTCTGATCTATTGAGAAATTCAAAATCCAAACTGCAGAAACTCAAGTATGTGTTTACGTTCATGCTCATTTCATTTACTTCAGTGAAATAAAATTGGGGATGCATGATAAATCATGGCCCATAATGTTTATTGGCCAAAACCGATTTAACAAGAATGGTTATTGTTCTTATCATAGGACAACTTTGATGAACCTTTTTGATCCTCCAAAAAACTTAAGAACGAATATAAAGTGTAACTAATATACTTCTTTTCTCCAGTCTGTCCGAGTGCAATATTGGAGAAGAAGGTTATAAATCTTTATCGACAGCTGTGAAATTAAACTCTAAATCACGTCTGATAAAGCTGGATCTCAGAGGAAATGATCCAGGAGAAACTGGAGTCAAACTCATCTATCAGATAATACAAGATCAGAAGTGTTCGCTCGAAACTGTCAGGTGATGAAAACTTTCAAAACTTATATATATATTAAGTTTGACATATCACACTACATTACATACTGTAGATCAAAGGAGTGATTACAAAATAAATGTAATTTGCAGTGAATGAGAGATGAACAACAAATGTTTCTCCCATATTTTTCCACCATGTACCTTGTGGGGCTCCGTATTCATTCATGTGGAATGGGAAAATATTTATTTTCTTAATGTAGACAAATTTATCTAAACTAGGTTCAGTTGTGTTTAAAATATTAACAGTCATGAAAACAGATTGAAATCGTGCACAAGAAAAGAATTATCAGATATTTCTCAAGCAGTGTTTATATATATGACTTTATATCAAATTCATTACAGTTGTGGATCATGTTTTTAGGCTAAATTGATTTAGTATTAAATAAATAATGTTCATCCTGAATATCCTTAATCCAGCAGACTCATACTGTCTGTTCCACACAACACACCTCTTGAATCTGTTTCATTCATTAACACATGTGAAGTGCTGTGCATGAACACATGATCTTCTGTGTGTAGATTTCTGAAGAGTTGTGCTGCAGAAGAAGCTTGTGATTATCTCCATAAAGCTCTAGCTGTGTATCCATTACTGCTGAAAGAACTCAATCTGAGTCACAATAAACTGGGAGATCTGGATGGAGAGAAACTCTCGGCTCTATTGATGGACTCTCACAACAAAGTGACCAAAATCATGTGAGTATCATACACACAAGAACTTCATACAGTACAGACTGTCAGACAGGTAATGTTCATTGAGATGATGTTGTGTTATTGTGTTTAGATTGAATGATTGTGAGCTGACAGAGAATCAGTGTTCATGTCTAGCTGCTGTTCTCTCCTGTAAAACCCTCGTGAAAGAGATGAATCTGAACAACAGTCGACTGATGGATTCAGGACTCAAACACATCTGTGACAAACTCAAGGATCCTTGCTGTCAACTCCAGATACTCAAGTGAGTTCATATATCACATCATCTACACAACAATGGTCATATAAGACCGTTTACCTTGAAATTGGGTCAATGATTAAGTAATGTTAGCTTTGTGAATCAAGTTTAGTTATTATAAATTTTAACCCCATGTGCATGAAGTGATTTCCATCTGAAGAACAAAGAGTCATTTAAAAAAATTGGATGCTAATAAAAGGTGTTTGCTGTGTTCTCTAGTCTGTCCGAGTGCAGTATTGGAGAAGAAGGTTATACATGTTTATGTTCAGCTGTGAGATCAAACCCTGAATCATGTCTGATAGAGCTGGATCTCAGAGGAAATGATCCTGGAGAAACAGGAGTCAGACTCATCTATCAGTTAATACAAGATCAGAAGTGTTCACTCAAGACTGTCAGGTGAGTTTTCACAAACAATTATGATTTTAAGGCTTTAATCTTCATGTAATATAACATTGTGACATTAAACTGGTATATTATATAATTCTTGTTTTCTGCAGGTTCTTGAAAAGCTCTTCTGCAGTGAAAGCCTTTGAGTATCTGACAGAAACTCTTGGTATAAATCCTTTACTCCAGAGAGAAGTGAATCTGAGTGATCATAAACTAGACGAGTCAAGAGTGAAAGAGATCTGTGATCTTCTGAAGGATAAACACTGTCGCATCAACACACTCATGTGAGAACTTGATCTTAAAACTTTATATACAGTAGTATTATTTGATATTACATTTTAATTGTTGTAAGGGTAAAATCTATGTTCGGATGTTTAGAAATGGACTGAAATAGACATTGTTTTAAGGAAAAATACAGAAAGCAGAAATGAGGGAGAATCAATACATTTATGTAGGACATAGTCCATTAATATGATAGATAACACGCGTCATGTATTTCCCAGAACAGGAGGGTAACTCATTCATAATGATCTTGCAGTAATACCATGAAATGGACCATAGCATGACAAACTGAAAACAGTTGGAAGAAACCAAAACTCCAATGATGTATAAATGGTGATAAACTAGAATCAGCTGTGAGAGCCAGTTCTCCTCTGACACGTTATAGCTGCAATCCAAAACCTTGAGAACATTTGACATAATGTTTTATATGGGGATGTGAGAGAAGCACATCATGTTATTACACTGTTGAAGAGATGAGCAGTTTAACTGTGAGATTTGTGTTTAAGTGAAACCTGTTTGTAAAGTCTCTGAATATACACACATGATAACAGTTGAATGATGTTTGTCTTGTTTAATGTTTCAGACTGAGAGATTGTGGTCTAACAGAACAAAGTTGTTCAGCTTTAGCTTCAGTTTTATCCTCAAACATCTGTCTGACGGAGCTTGATCTGAGCAACAATAATCTACAGGATTCAGGAGTGAAGAAACTTCAGATGGGATTAGGAAATATTCACTGTCGACTCCAGAAACTCAGGTAACTGGATAAACTGAATGAATGTGTTTTAAATCATGACAAACCTTCTCTATTGTCAACAAATTTACTGTTAATTACTGAAGATTTTTGTCTGCAGTAATAATTATAATTATGTTTTTTATAATAAACACTGATGATAATAGATGTGTTTATCAATCGTCTGTTCTCCAGTGTGTCCGAGTGCAGTATTGGAGAAGAAGGTTATAAATGTTTATCTACGGCTGTGAGATCAAACCCTTCACATCTGATAGAGCTGGATCTCAGAGGAAATGATCCTGGACAATCAGGAGTCAAACTCATCTATCAGTTACTACAAAATTCAAAGTGTGCACTCGAGACTGTCAGGTGGGACGTGCTGAAATAATACAAAATAAATCACATGCTGAATTATGCGTATAGACATTGTTATAGTGATTCTGTTGTTACGTCACTGAGTCAAATGTTTTTCATCAGCACTGATGTTTTCTGTTTCTTGTTTTCTGCAGGGTCTTGAAAAGTGATGCTGCTCTGAAAGCCTTTGAGTATCTGCACATAGATTTTGGTGTAAATCCTTCACTCCAGGATGAAGTGAATCTGAGTGATCATAAACTAAACATCTCGACTCTGAAACAGATCTGTGATCTACTGAAGGAAAACCAGAGTAAACTCAACAAACTCATGTGAGGCCTTCAATACATAGTGATTCTACTTTAAAGCTTCAATTCTATGTTGTATTAAAATGTATAGTTTCTTTGTATAGTTTCTTTTCAGAGCTCTTTAAAAGGTGTAACTTAAGTTGTAATTGACTAAGCAAGTCTGATTGGCCAATACATCAAGGCTTATCACCTGGCATTTTTTTTTAACTGTTAATTTTTCAAAATAATCCATAAGCACTGTTACTTATATCACTTTAACGGCATAACATGTCTATCCTCTTCTCCATTGTTCATCTAACATACCTCTGAACATGACGTACAAGGAACTAGCCAATCAGAGAGCTTGTTACATCTCTCTCTCCATAGCCAGTTTGCATTGTTTATCCTCGTTTTACCAATGCAAGGTCCCAAAGTGTCAGGGAAATGCTTAATAGAGAGGCGTAAAGGAAAGCTAAAAGACTGCTTTTCCAATTTGCTATTTGATAAGCTTAAAGGCAGCGGGGAATTGGAACCGCAAAGGGTCAAATAAATTGTCTTTTAAATGACTCTTTAATTTGTAAATCCAATTATTTTATAAAATGTTTGAAATTTCACTTTTATAAAGGAAATAAATAATTCACTTTAAAATGATGTACTTATTATCTCCTTTCTAATTAGAATTTTTATAATCACACTTTTTATTGACCATTAAAATATTAAATAATGAATGAGCTTGTCAGTTCGCGGATAAATAAATAAAGTTGTCAACAAATGTATTAATGCCTATTTTTATTGTTGAATTAGTTATTAAACAATGAAACGCTTATTTATTTTACACACGACTCTACCGGTCCTCCATACAAATCATGTGAGAAGATATATACGTCATTTGTCTATCAAACATTCTGTGCTGTTTGCTATTAACGCTAAATGGAGCCAGGGTTTCATGATAATACAATAACAGGACACAAGAAACCTTTTAATGAAGGCCAGTGTAAAGTTGTTGAAACCCCACACACTTCTTTTTGCAAAGCAAATTTTTATTCGCAATATCAGACAGCAGTCATTGTAAGATGTTTTAAGAATCACATGTTCATATTCCGCTTCTGTATTTTCTTCTCTCTTTCTTTCTCAATATAGTTTGGAACAGTGTGGTTTGACAGAAGAAGGTCTGCATTCAAACCCTTCACACCTGAGACACCTGAACCTGAGTGGAAAAAAACTAGGAGATTCTGGAGTTTCTGTTCTCAGTTTTTTACTGGGAAACTGCCTTTTCAAGCCAGGAACAATGGAGTTAGTCATTTACACTATGTAGAACAACCCTTAAACTTAAAGTATGTAGTAATAGACTGAAAATCATTCAACGGGACTGAACGTAATTGTTTAATAGCCATGAAAAAATGTAATGTAAAAAATATTGAACTATACTTAGTTATTTATAATAGAAAACTGCTAGATACTGTAGCGAATTTGAACCATACTAAAGTACACATAGAATAAACATTATATGTATTTTAACAGAAATTCACCAATTGTTTTTAAAATTGTTTATTTCAAATTTATTTAGCAATACATCATTTACTTATGTCGAACATGTTCACGCCGTCTGCGACTAGCAACGGCAGAGTGACGTGATCTAGTTCATTTCAATGGAAGCTCCTGTGACACGAGCGACAGTGACCGTTGGTGACCGGATGTGGGCGTGTCCAGTGAAGTTAGAAAGTTGAGAATTGTTCAACTTTATGCAAATGTTGAGCGACTTTTAGGAGTAGAGCTCATCAGTTACTGCTGTTTCTTCACGAGTCCAGATGTGTCAATCAGCCTTTCATGCAAATTTACCGCTCCAGTTGAAAATGTTCAACAAGCAGCCAACGCGCCACTCGAGTGGCATAATTTGCGTCACCGCATAGTTGCGTCTTTGCATTTAATTTCTATGTAATTTACACACAGTAAGAGATGGCTTGTACGCTTTTGCTAATAAAAACTTGATACAAAGTAAGAAGGTCATCAGTACAGTACTGTAGAATTCACATTTAAATCCAGTTCTCAGTTTAGTCAGTCACATTTAAAACAAACCAAGATATCAACAAACGTGAGCTTGGCTTATGTGCTTATCATGATGATTATTTACTCTAAATTTGTCAGTTAGAATGTGGTTTTGATTGCCAATCATATATAAAACAATATTTGCCTACAGAGTTGATTTATTTCTGTCTCTCCGCAGGTTGTGTGATTGCAGTATTACAGAGGCACAATGTGTTAAGCTGACTTCAGCTCTGTGTTTAAACCTGTCACAGCTCAAACACCTGAACCTCAGTCAGAACAAACTGGGAGACTCAGGAATTAAGCGCATATGTGATCTACTGAAACATTCAGACTGCAAACTAGATCAACTTGAGTAAGTACAATTAAAACATCTCGGGAATTGGTAGTTGAATGAACAGATATGAAAACTATCTTTTATTGTTTCTGGGAAATTATGTGTACCTCAACAAAGTTGAATGTGTTATTCTGACTGTCTGATGGACTACAATGTTGTTAGATCCAACTTGATCAATGACCTGTCAGATCCAAAGTGTTTTGACAAATTCTATTGTTGAATTCCAGCATGTCCAGGAATGGTGGAATTTCTATAAATTCCAAGTCCAGTTATTTAACACCTAAGAAAAATTCTTATAAGTCTTATCCTATATATCCCATTAAACAAGTATGCTGTTTGAAAACTGTAGTAGTGTCCCAAATGACATACTATACACTATGCACTATGCACTCAACCACCTAGTGTATGAATTGAAGAAGAGTGGTATCGTCCCAAATGGAATACTAAACGGTTTTATGCTAACAGGAAGTACATCGGTTTCCCAGACGAGCGCATATGACGTCAGTCGCACAACACAATGCATGTCAATAAAAATCGATTTATACATTTAGGGCCCTATCGTACACCGGGCTTTGTTTAAATAGCAAATAATCCTGAAATCCCGTAGAATTCAACCAATCAGATAACGACTTTGATGCATAAGGCCGAAGCCCTTTATAAGGAAAGGCTGCAAAAACGGCTTATGCTAACGCCCTAGCTTCAGCGGAACGCAGGAAAAGAGACCGGATGTTAGTTTTCTGAATGGGTGTCAATGGGTTTTGTTAGCTGTTACAGGTTCTCCAATTGTAAGTATTACAGACTCTCCCATCTCTCTGATAAGAGTATCTCTAAAAAGGTACTTCAGCAAGTTCAGACGTTCAGCCATCGGTCCGTGGTCATGACGTTTGAGATGAGACAAGGACCTTCAACAGCTGTTATTATACCAAACACAGACAGTCACAGCATTGTCTTATGAAAAACTGAGATATTTGCTTGTAAACTGGTGTCAATTATTCTTAAGTCCTACATTTACATTATAATTGTGTGATCTAGCAAAACTCTTCCTCATGCTGTCATTTATTTATTTTCCTCATTTCTTCTCTCTCACTTTGTCTCAATGCAGGTTAAGAGCGTGTGGTTTAACAGATGAAGGTTTTCTTGCTCTCACTTCAGCTCTGAATTCAAACCCGTCACACTTGCGAAAGCTGAATCTGAGTCTAAATCCACTAAGAGACTCAGGAGTCGAACACATCTGTGCTCTTCTGAGTAATTCACAATGCAGACTGGAAACACTTGAGTAAGTGACATACAATATATACTTTACACTAGTGACAGTCAGCATAACACTTTACTCTTTAGATTTATTTGGTGACACGATCCTGCATTGTTTACAGCAATGAATAATTCTCACTGTATACCTTCCCATCCGTCAGAAAGATCAAAGATCGTAAATAGACTTGGTCGGCATATATGGGAACGGCCACAAAACGTCATGTTTGTTTGTGACGTGGGGAAAACAATCCATTACGATCAATGCTCGCTGACATCTTTAGGCGCTTGATCTGACCTCTTTGCAATGATAATGACAGGGCAGTGTTGGGTGCCATATCGTGAATTTCTAATAAGTAAAAAAATCCTGATCTGAATTATTATACACAGCGGAAAAACCAGACCGGTTTAGTCCTCCTGCACCTCAACCCAGAGACCGTTTAATGTGAAAAACACAAATTCATTCACTGATTCTGTGATTGGTAAATTATCCCAAACTCGGCATACAGTTTGTGTGACTAGTTATTATCTTACACGGTTTCATAGAGTAAGTTTTGTTGTTATAAGCATAAGAACGCTAATGTAAAATATGGCTCTGAATTGCAGTACTGATCTGTTATTTGACTAAAATACTTTTGTGTTCTGTCGATTGACCTTGGTAAGATTGTAAGAGTGTATAATTGTAATAAAGACTTTTAGAAACAACAAATAGCAGTTTAGTTAAAGACGTGACTAGTTTTATTCTCTCTTACTCTGTATCTCTCTTCAGTCTGTGTGGATGCAGTATTAATATGACACAGCTGGACAAGCTGATATCAGCTCTGTGTTCAAACCCCTCACACCTGGGAGAACTGAACCTCAGTGGAAATAAAATAAAGGACAACGGAGTGAATCTCTTGTGTCGTCTACTTCAACATTCAGATTGCAAACTGGAGCAACTGAGGTGAGTCATTAAATTAAATACATAGTTTTCCTTCAAGCTTTTTGTCATTTAAATGATCAACAGTTTCATAAGAGAAGATTTGTTGTTAAGTCTTTTATACGGATAAAACAAAACACTCAAAAAAGCTCAATTCACTTTGTATGCGTCGCATTTGTTTTTTGCGATCTGGTAAAAGAGATCAAATAATCTCCCTTTGTTTGTTTGTTTGTTTGTTTTTCTCCTTCTAGCCTAAATAAGTGTAAAATTACAGATGTTACGGCTTTAGCTGATACTTTGGCTCAGACACAAGCATTAAAGTTCTTAAGGGTGCTTGATCTGAGTGACAATAAAATAAAGGAGTTGAAGCGGCTTCGTCAAGTGCTTAAGGGCTCAAACTGTGAACTGAGGTGAGTAAACATCAATTGTAGAATTGACCCTTTAAATCTATTGACTATAGTAGTGATATAGTAGATGGGATATCATTAAAACCTACGGTTTTCTTCTCTTTACTGCATTATACTGCGCCATCTTATACTTCTTGCTCATCATAACATCTGGAATTGACCACATAACTATTTAAATGCAGAGTGAAACTGTTACTAGTTTAAGTAGTTCACTTCAGTATTAAACTGGCAATTGGTTGATACCAATTTGGTATTTTTGTTGTAATATTTTCTTTCATTCTGTTTCCTCTCACAGTCTAGAGAATCAAGGTGCTATCGCAGCTCTGTTCTCTAAATGGAAAGGGGGTGACAAGCCATCAGATGAGGAAGAAGTGGACGTTTCCCCTCAAAGCGGTACTTTGCGTATCTTGACCTATTAGTCAACACTAATCTGTTTTCGTTTAAAAATTGAAACGCATCTTTTTCTCTCCTTCCGTCCACACGGATAACGCACGTGTGTACGAGGAACACCAGGGTTTTTTGTGTATTTTGTCATGTGATTTGACGCAAATGTTTTGTTAGTGTGTGCGTACTGTAGATTGCATGTAAGCAATATTATATTTCACCAGTGTTACCATGGGAACCGTTTTACCGCCTCCGCCGCAAAGCTGATGTATGGAATTGGCAGAAAGAAAATAAACACCTGACAGAAATGACGTTTTACACATGGTGTACATGGATAGGCGCTTGGAAACTCTAGTGGGGATAAAAAGCGGTTATACAACGCAACTCATTTTCCAAACTAAGACGTATTAATAAAGGCACTCGTCTCTTAATTCCTTGACTCGTTGTATCTTTAAAGTCAGAGTCAATTCCAGAAAAATGATTGACTCCTAACCACTTTTTGACTGTTTCACTTAATCAGCTGTAAATTAACATGAAGTTAAAAGGACATAATGAAGTAAATGTTATTCAAATGATACTAGGTTTTATTTTACAGTATGTATCTTTAAATGATTTGTTCTTTTGACACATTGATGCATACAGTGTTGAAAGAGACCGGTCTATCAAATAAGAAGCATTAATAGGAAAACATGTGTGCACGTCTATATGAATATTAAAATAAATGATCATTTTGTGTTTTTCTCTTGTACTTTCAGTTCAACCAAAGGAGCGAGCTGAAGCTGTTCTGGGCACATATGAAGGGACGGATGTTTAATTATTATACAGTGGCTTGACAAACTCAAAGAAAGTTCCTAAACCTGCTAGAATAAAAATGTGATAGATGTATTAAGTAAGGGATAACGTACAGATTATCACACTGAAGGGGCTTATTTGGCGATAACAGCCGGCTGCTTGTGCATTATCCCTACACATGAGAAAAAAAATGGACATGAAATGTGCATTTCAAATATTTGCTAATAATTAGCTCATTTTTACCGAATGCAGACTTTTCATGAGGAAAAGCTGCTTACTTACGTTTGAAGAAACGATGTTCATTTGTAAATATAATGACATATATGTTATTAAAAGACATATTTATATTTTTCCATAAAAACCTGTCAAGATGATTTGCTGCATCTGGGTTACCGTGTGTTATTAGTTTTCAGAGGTTGTTATCTGGGAATAACAAACCTGCGAATGTCTTGACTAGCCAATCAGAATCAAGCATTTCAACGAGCCGTGTAATAATACTCTTTAATGCACTGCTAGCTGTGGTTTATCCCTTACTTTAAATACTTGCAGTACAAACAAGTCTGAAAATGAGCTTGTAAAAAATAGTCTGATGATCTTGTTTTCAGTGAAGACACTCTTCATCAACATTCTGAGATTATTCCTGAACACTTCTGTTCATTCATTTGTTTGTTATGCTAATGGAGAATGTATTATCACTGAAGCTCTAAAGTATTTAACTTGCCAGTAACTGTATTACTTGAATAAAAAGTCTCATTTAATGAATTGTAATGATATGTTAAGTTGCTAGTTTAGATGTTTTTTTATTCAACTTTATTGTCATATACAAATATAGTGCAACAAAATGTAGTTGTGCAATTAAGCAAGTGCAGGATATACAGTCAATAAATAAAGAATACAATGTTGGAAAAATATATACAGTGGGCATGGCCTATGAAAATATTTTACAGTAGGTGTGTTCTGAGCAATTGACAGTAGATTTGTACTTTGAACAATATATACAGATGACTATGAGCAGATAATCATTAGGGAACAAGCTGTTGGTTGCTAAAGCAAGATAGTCTATTATTTATTTACACAAGTCACATCTGACTTAAGAACACATTTAATACTCAGATCTGATCACAAGACAAACTGTCAGATCTACTTTAGCAGCCTGGTGTATTCTAAGAAAGCCTTTTCTCTTGCAGCATGAGGATAATACATTCCGTGTGTTATGACAACATCATTTATCTTTCTTATAAAACAAATACATTTTTAATTTATATAGTGACAATTCATATGAATTTGTACAATCTCATTCGTAAATTTCTTACATTCTTAAGTACTGCTTTTGATTTGTTGGCGGGTGAGGTTTAGATGCTTGATCCTAGCTTTTTTACTAATCATTTTTTGGCAGGGATGACATTGTACAAATTCATACGAAAACACCATATTGTGAAAGTGTTACGTTTTCTTGTGAGATCAAAATGAAGCTGAAATACAAAGGAAGATATTTGGAAGAATGTCAGTAAGTCAGTATTTCTACCATGGTAGTAAATGGGGTCCAAGAACTGTTTGGTTACTGACATTCTTCAGAATATCTTCATTTGTGTTCATGGGATCAAAGAAATGTATACAGGTGTATACAACTTGAGTTACTCTACCCAGATCCAAACCTGGAATGTTCTGTACGAGGTCTTTCCATCACTGTTGATCTGCTGTAGCGTGTAAAGTCCCATATCTGTCTGTCTGATGCCTCTGATGGTGAGATCTCCAGTCTGAAGATTCATCTCCAGTCTGTCTCTGAATGTCTCATCATCGGTATAGATGATCTCTCTGTCGTGTCCATTTATTCTAGTTACCAGAATGGTTTTATCTTGTGAGATCCACTTGATCTCACTGTCTCTCTGTATTTCACAGTCCGGGTGTAGAGTGACAGATTCTCTCTTGTAAGCAAACACTGAAACACACAGAAAACATCAATCAATGTCAGTAACACATGAAGCTGTGAGGTCTTGTGTTTTAATAACTAATTCATCTTTTTTTATATCCTTTAAGAGACAGTTCACTCAAATCGGCAAAAAAACGAATTTGCCTGTAACAATAAGCAGACAATATTTGTATGTGTATTTAATAGTTACTAGCCCCCCTTTCAACATGATATAGATTGTTAATATCATTAACGCCGTCCGCCGTCAATTGAGTTCAAGCTACTGATCCAGTTTTATGCCTAACTTTCGTTATCCCGCGGTTACACGTGAGGCTGCTTTTTCCGCCAGACAATGCAGTAAGTTCCAGTGACAAACGCTACATTTTCCCTTTTATTTCGTCAGGATATCATCTACAAACAAGCCTCTGGTTCACGCGCATTCGAGAGATGACGGAAGCTGGACATCAACATTAATAGCGTTGTCAATAAGGATATTTCTCTTAAACAAACGCATTGTTTCGCTTCAGAAGACCACGGAGCCGTGTCGAGCAGTTCAATTACATTTTTTTTATTTGTATAGGGGTTTTCACAATGTGCATTGTTCCAAAGCAGCTTCACAGGAGAAAATAAGAAAAACAAAAAAGGTAAAACACAGCACAGTACATGGTGTTTACAGAACAAGCTAAATTACTCTAGTAAATAATATCTAATGTCAGCAGTCTCCTGGTGGTTTATTTGGCATATTTTGCATTAAGTGAATGCTTGGCTGAAAAGATGTGTCTTTAATCTAGGTTTAAATTGGGCGAGTGTGTCTGATCCTCGAATAGTGTCGGGAAGGCTATTCCAGAGTTTAGGTGCTACGTATGAGAAAGCTCGACCCCCATTGGTGGATTTAGTTATTCTAGGTATTATCAAAAGTCCTGAGTTTTGAGATCTTAGAGAGCGTGATGGCTAGTAGTGTGATGGATCTGTTGTGCAGTTCTTTGATTGATGGATGCACTTTTTGAAGCTTACATTTTTTAAAAGCCCCTTCACTCCCATTCTACTGCTGGAAGCAAAATGATACGGGCTATTATAACTCTGACTGGATTATTCTTCAAGAAGAAAGCCGTATTCAGTCAGAATGCCTTGATGGCGAGTAAAATATTTAGATTTGCTAGTAAAGTATCCCTTTAATATTTGAGTTTAAGAGAATTTAAACAAGCATTGGTACTGATAAATATTCATAAATGAATGCTGTGGTGAGTCAATGTTGTCTCTCACAGAACCACTTTCAGCACCATGGAGAGCACCAGCAGAAAGACCAGTGAACTTCAGCACCATGGAGAGCACCACCCGAAAAGACCAGTGAACTTCAGCACCATGGAGAGCAGCACCTGAAAAGACCAGTGAACTTCAGCACCATGGAGAGCACCGCCTGAAAAGACCAGTGCACTTCAGCACCATGGAGAGCACCTCCTGAAAAGACCAGTGCACTTCAGCACCATGGAGAGCACCGCCAGAAAAGACCAGTGCACTTCAGCACCATGGAGAGCACCGCCAGAAAAGACCAGTGAACTTCAGCACCATGGAGAGCACCTCCTGAAAAGACCAGTGCACTTCAGCACCATGGAGAGCACCGCCAGAAAAGACCAGTGAGCTTCCAACAATGGGAGAAACCAGCCATAGAAGAAGATGCGAGTAGACTGAACTCCTCCACTAATTCATCTACTCTGCTTCCATTCCAGACCTAAACGGAGCTTGCAAGAATACTCAAAGAACTTCTAGTTTTTCCCCATACTCTTCCCTGATCTTGTTGGAAATAAAGAATATTACGTTTCTGTTGAACAAACTACTGCCTCTTGTATTGTAACTATGTCAGTGGGTGACAATATGCATGTTATGCACAAAACACCAACCCGAATGTGACAACCAATTCTCTTTAAAAACCATAATCAAGGAAAATATACAAATAAAGAGACGTTTAGTAGTATGATTTCCGTGTTCCCCGTTTTTATGCTGGAGAGTTTACAGTTTGTTTCCAGAGATCGCATCATCTCTCATCCTCATGTCAGATATAAATCAATAAAACAAATGCACTCACCAGATATGACAACCTTGTATTTTCTGTTTTCTCTTCCTCTTCTTCTGCTGTGGATCTTTGCTCTATAATCTCCAGAGAGTTCAGGTGTGATATCTCTGATGGTAAGATCTCCAGTCTGAGGGTTCATCTTCAATCTGTCTCTGAATCTCTCATCAGTCGAGATATTTGAGGGTTCATTCTCTCCAGTGATCTCAGCTATGGGAGTTTCTTCAGGCCCAAACCTCCACTGAATCTCATCATCAGTCTGTATTTGAGTAAAATCCGTGTAAAGAGTGACAGAACCTCCCAAAACGACTGCTTCTCTCCTCTCTTCATTTACAACAGCAGCACATAGAAGAGAAAAACATAAGAACCTCATATACAAAAAACATTATCATCATCACATAAACTTAAGCTTTGCTTACCCTTGACATGAAGGTTCAAATGTACATCATCAAAAGTAGAGAAACCACATGCTCTCAGTTTATAGTCTCCAGTGTGGTCTGTTCTGAGATCTGTGATGGTGAGATCTCCAGTCTGATCATCCAGATTCAGTCGGTCTCTGAATCTCCCACCAAGAACATCATCATATGTAGACAATGTGTCGTTCTTTCTATCGATTTCAGCTATGAGAGTTCCTCCAAACCTCCACTCGATCACATCATCCGACTGTAGTTCAGTAACACCGGTGGATAAAGTGACAGAACCGTGTTCCACTTTACTCACTGTGTCATTCAAAGCAGCACATAGAAGAGAGAAACACAGACAGGTACACAAGATTAACATCAGATTAGTATTAACAAAGACAAATAGAACATACGAGTTATTTCAATAGACCCGGGGCATCTTACCTGTGACAATAACACTTAATTGATGGTATGATGGTCCTCTACTGATGAGGAGCTGAAGGAATGATTTCACTCGACTGCTGCTGCTGATCTTTACTTTATATAGTCCAGCGTCTTCTGTTCTGATGTCTCTGATCATGAGAGATCCAGTCTGATCATCCACCTGCAGTCTGTCCAAGAATCTCTCTTCATCAGTAAAGATCTTGTTGTCCGAACTCAATTTGTATATCACTTGATCTCTAAAGCTCCACTCGATCACATCATCTGACTGGAGTTTAGTAACACCAGACTGAAGAGTGACAGAACTCCAGTTCACAAGTACCGTCTTTTCTTTAACTGTGACAGCAGCACATAGAAGAGAGAAACACAAGAGAGAGAAATGTGAAAATTCTGACAATGTCGATGATCTGGACCTTTACACAGACGTTGTGTAAAGCAAGATTTTGGGTGCGAGTAAACGTGCGAGTAAACGTGCTTCACCTCTCCCCTCTAATACAACACGGAATCAGGTTGTTGTATCACTTAACTTGCACTTCTTTCATATTAGTGTATTTTATTCATAGCATACATTGTTAATTATCACTGTCGTTGCTAACTTATCCTGATATCTCAATAACCTCTCCTGGTTATTTACTTGAAAATCTTAAACCAAAACACTCAGCGCCGTTAGCATAGCACAAGCGTGCTAGCGGACTTTCTGTTTACACTGCTAAATATCATCTCGCCTTCTAGCTGTCTTGTGTGCTAACGGTTTCTCTTTAAAGCGTATATACTAAGAATCACCGAGCAGCCTTGGTAAGTTGGAATTACTCTTCAAACCCGGTGAGTTATGGCTTCTTCTCTTATTGTTGTCACTTGCACCTCATGTCATATGTTTAGCTTAGCCTTCTCTGTCAGCGGTGAGGGCTTTACATGCGATAAATGCAGGGAAATAGCTAGGCTGACAGAGAAGATCACAGTATTAGAGTCTCGCATCCAATCTTTATCTGAGGATAGTAAGAATGTAAGGAGCTTAGAAAACACTTTGGATGCGAGCAATATTAGCGCGCACAGTTCGGTTCCGGTTGAACATCCCCCGCAGCTGGGAAACTTTGTGACTGTGAGACGGTGTAGTCGCAGGTCAAAACATCACTCAAACGTTCCGACTACAGTCTCGAACAGGTTTGCCCCGCTCAGCGACACACCGACTGAGAAACCTGCTGAAAGTGCCCTAGTTATCGGTGATTCTATTGTTCGGAACGTTAACATAGAGGCACCAGCCACCATAGTCAAATGTTTACCGGGAGCCAGAGCGCCTGACATCAAGTCAAATTTAAATGTGCTGGCTAAGGCTAATCGTAAATTCAGTAAGATTGTTATTCACGTCGGCACAAATGATGTTCGACTCCGTCAATCGGAGATCACGAAAGATAATATTAAAGAGGTGTGTGAGCTCGCAAGAACGATGTCAGAAACTGTAATATTCTCTGGCCCCCTCCCCACTTATCGTGGTGATGAGATACATAGCAGAGTATCATCACTAAATGGCTGGTTGTCTGAGTGGTGCCTGCAGAATGATATAGTTTTTATAAATAACTGGAAGAGTTTTGAGGGCAGACCTGACCTGTTGAAAAGAGATGGTCTCCACCCCTCCTGGGCTGGAGCTTCTCTACTCTCTAGAAATATGGCACATAGTCTTAATGCTAAAACTTGACTCACTGGGGCCCAGGTCAGGGAGCAGACTGAATGGCTTAACCAACGGTCTGCTTGCCGTCTCACGTTGCAGAACACACATAATACACAACATGCGATAATACTTTCTCCCAAACATCATAAAATAGAGACTGTGTCTGTCCCCCGGATTAGTAAACATAAAATAAAGCGTAAACATCTCAAAGGTAATTTAGTTAACGTTAAACTAACTAAACATGAACATATTACAGATAATCAACTGTTACGACTCGGATTGCTAAATATTAGATCTCTCTCTAATAAAGCACTTTTTGTTAATGATATGATAACAGATCATAAAATAGACATGCTCTGTCTCACAGAAACATGGCTAAAGCCAGATGATTATATTGCGTTAAATGAGTCTGTCCCCCAAGATTATTATTATAAACACGAGCCTCGCCTAAAAGGCAGAGGGGGAGGTGTTGCTGCACTTTACCGTAACTCTTTTACCATTTCTCAGAAGTCTAATCCTAAATACAATTCTTTTGAAGTCATGGTACTTGATGCATCAATACCTAATACTAAGGACGAAACATCTTTAAAATGTATTCTGGCTATTGTATATAGGCCTCCAGGGCACCACACAGATTTTATTAAAGAATTTGGTGGGTTCTTATCAGAACTAGTACTGTCTGCAGACAGAGTCCTTGTTGCTGGGGACTTTAACATTCATGTAGATAATGATACAGATGCTTTAGGAATGGCTTTTAAAGACACTCTTAACTCCATGGGCGTTAGTCAACATGTGTCAGGACCTACTCACCTTCGTAATCATACTTTAGATTTAATTTTGTCTTACGGTATAAACGTGGTCGATGTTAAAATCCTTCAGCAGAGCGAAGACATCTCAGATCATTATCTGGTATCATGCTTGCTTCAATACCCAATGGTGGCAAATCAAACTCCAAGTTACAAATATTGTAGAACAATAACTTCGACTACAAAAGATGCGTTTCTTGATAATTTGTCTGAATTGTCTCAAATCTCTAGCATGAGTAATAACGTTGAAGATCTTGACTTTACTATTGAAAATATTAATGCCACCTTCTCGGAAACGCTAGACATAGTTGCTCCCCTGCGCTTAAAGAAGATTAAAAATGACAGACCGACACCGTGGAAAAATGAACACACTCAGGCTCTAAAGAAAGCGGCACGAAAAATGGAGCGCAACTTTAAAAAGACTAAATTAGAGGTATTTCGTACTGCCTGGAAGGATAGTACAAAAAAAAATACAGGAAAGCCCTAAAAACGTCTCGATCCGCCTACATTTCATCATTAATAGAAGAAAACCAAAATAACCCTAGGTTTTTATTTGATACAGTGGCTAAATTAACCAAAAATAAATCGTCAGCGACTTCTGATGCTGTATACCAGCATAGCAGTGATGACTTTATGAACTATTTCACAAATAAAATCCAAGATATTCGAGAGAAAATTATAACTATGCAACCAGATGCGAAACCCGCTGAACAAACGACTTACTACAGCACCCCTAAGGAGAAATTATGTTTATTTTCTACTATAGATCACGATGAACTATCGAAAATCATTAGATCATCTAAATCGACTACATGCATGCTAGACCCTATACCTACAAATCTTCTGAAAGAGATGCTCCCAGAAATTATAGATCCTCTACTTAGCATTATTAACTCATCTCTGACATTAGGACATGTGCCTAAAGCATATAAGGTGGCTGTTATAAGGCCTCTTGTCAAAAAACCCCATCTGGACCCTGGAGAACTAGTCAACTATAGACCTATTTCGAATCTACCTTTCTTATCTAAAGTTCTGGAAAAAGTAGTCTCAACTCAAATATGTTCCTTCCTCCAAAGGAATGAGATTAATGAAGATTTCCAGTCTGGATTTAGAGCACATCACAGTACAGAGACTGCTCTGATTAGAGTTACAAATGATCTGTTTATGGCGTCCGACCGAGGTTGTATCTCCTTATTGGTGTTGCTAGATCTTAGTGCTGCATTCGACACCATTGACCACAGCATGCTCCTACATAGACTTGAAAATGATGTCGGTATTAAGGAAATAGCTCTGAAATGGCTTAGATCTTATTTATGCGACCGTTTCCAATATGTAAAAATAAACAATGAGGTATCACGCAAATCGCAAGTCCAGTACGGTGTACCACAGGGCTCAGTACTAGGGCCTATGCTCTTCGCATTATACATGTTACCCCTAGGAGATATAATAAAGCGACACGGAATAAGCTTTCACTGCTATGCTGATGATACGCAACTTTATATTTCCTCGAAGCCTCACGAAACACAGCAATTCCATCGAATAGTGGAATGCATTGTCGATATAAAAAAGTGGATGAGTAGCAATTTTTTATTACTGAACTCGGACAAAACTGAAGTGTTACTTATCGGACCGAAAACCGCCCTACGTAACAACCAAGAATACTGTTTAACTATTGATGGATGTTCCATAAAACCCTCATCTTCAGCTAAGAATCTTGGCTTTATGTTCGATAGTACTCTGTCATTTGAGAACCAGGTCGCCAACACCTGTAAGATTGCGTTTTTCCATCTTAAAAATATATCTAAATTACGTCATATGCTGTCATCATCAGATGCAGAGAAGCTTATACATGCCTTTATGACATCAAGACTAGATTACTGTAATGCACTATTAGGTGGTTGCCCTGCAGGCCTATTACAAAAACTCCAACTGGTCCAAAATGCGGCAGCTCGAGTTCTTACACGTACAAAAAAGTATGAGCATATTAGCCCGGTTCTGTCAACCTTGCACTGGTTACCTATAAAGCATCGCATAAATTTTAAAATCTCGCTTATTACCTACAAAGCCTTGCATGGTTTAGCTCCTCACTACTTGAGAGAACTTCTTACGTATTATAGTCCATCACGTGCACTACGCTCTCAGGCGTCAGGTCAGTTGGTAATACCTAGAATTTCAAAATCAAGTGCAGGCGGCAGATCCTTTTCTTATCTAGCGCCTAAACTTTGGAACAGTCTTCCCTGCAATGTCCGGGAGGCGGACACACTCTGTCAGTTTAAATCTAGACTAAAGACGCATCTTTTTAATCTTGCATACACTAGATTATCATAATGTATGTATTTCAAAGATCTAGGCTGCACTAGTTAGATCAACCGGAACCAGGGACACTTCCAATAACAACTGATGCATTTGTTGCATCAAAGAGTGCAGAACAGTACTCTACTCTCAGCCAGTCCTGTCTCATTGTTCCAAGGTTACAAGAGCGGAGCGGGCAGGGCGCAATCCATTCCTAGACCTGACAAACGCTGGACGAAGGAAGTGACGTCCCTACAAAACTTCAGCCACTATTAGATTATTAATGATAATTTTAAATCTAATTTTTTTTTTATTTTGCCTTGTTGTGCAAGCACTGTTGAGCTTGTGCAGAGGCTGCAGTTTTTGCCAGAGGGGAACTGGAATCCCCTGGTTAGGCCTGGTTTCCCTCCGAGGTTTTTTTTCTCCTCCAATGGAGTTTTGGGTTCCTCGCCACCGTTTGCATACTGTTTTGCACTGTTTTGCCTGGCCGGGGGGGCTGCTAGAATTTGGTAGTCTTATTTAATTAACACTGCATATAGGAATTTATTGTGTGTCTGATATTTGACCTGTGTTTTGAATTCCATAACCTTTTATGTTTTACTTATAGTCATTTTTTCTTGTACAGCTGCTTTGTAACAATGAAAATTGTAAAAAGCGCTATATAAATAAAGCTGACTTGATTTGACTTGACACAGAGTAACACCAAGGTCATAGGTTTGACATGCAGGAATCCAAGATTAGATCAGATTAGATACTAGTTTTAATCTGGATCAAACCTTCAGTTTGTGTTGTTCAAAACTTGTCAGTAGGATTTGGATAACTTTGATCCAAAAAACAGGATTATCCTGATCCCAACAGGGGGTATGATTTCAAGTTGGATTACATGAAGAAAATGTAGTAAAACTTTAAAATTGGTCAAATAATACCTTTGTATCATTAAGTGTATATATTACATTTTACTTTATATATTTATATGTTGTGCTTGATTTGTGTAGCCGTTTTAATAGTGATAAAGTAGACATAGGCTACCAATTCAGCTATTTATTTTAGTATAAATACTAAAAGTAAAAATAAAATCTTGATACATCTTGTTCCCATGAAATAATCCCCCTAACAGATTTCACAAACAAAACTAGTATATTCCATTGTTTTTTACATTCATCACCGTATATAAATTTCAAAGAAACAATCATCAGACATGAGCCTGTCAAAAATAATGTCTAACAATTGCATCCCTAACTAAAGGTCCAGTCAGTCCCTCAGACCGACAGAATGCCAGAGGTTGGTCTGGTTCTTCAACAGGCTCAGGTGCATCATAAACATCATCACAGAGAGGGACATTGCGCCTGGTAGCGATGTTGTGCAGGCGAGTATTATGTTGCATGCTGCCTGTGGTTTCACTCTCAAGTAGTTAAGGCATGCAAAGCGTCTCTTCAGAACTCCATTTAAACGCTCAATTGTACATCTTGTTTTGCATTGAGCTGTGTTGAAGTGTCCTTTGCAGAATAATAATGATGATGCCTATGAATCCCCTCTTAAGCAAGAAACTCAAAGTGCAGAAGCACAGATACTCCTGGCAGAGGAACAAATCAAGCTGACCAAACTACAGCAAACTTTATAAAGCTTTATAAAGCGAAACTTCAGATCCGCCTCCTAAAAGCAGGGCTTTTCTCCGCTGGTCTCTCCTCCTCAGATGAAGAACATTCTTTATGTTGTTAACTATTGGGCATTTAGCAAAGCAGTTTTCAAAATATCCACAATGTATTTGTTAATGTATATTTGTTTTTTATTGTTTGTGGCTCAGATGAGGGGTCATAAAATAAACAACCACTTCCATTCATAACTTATGTTATAATACGTATAATATTTTGTCTCAAAATAAAAACACTTACAGTGACCCCATGTTGGCTCTTCTACCTGCTCTTTACATTGCTGGTAGCCCACATAGTGATACGTTGTCCCATTTAGAGCACTGGTAATCCTGAAAACTGTATATCTGGATCAGGGTGATCCAGTCCAATGTTGCTTTGAAAAACTTGTATAAAAGTAAAACGGATTACCTGATCCTGACTAGGAAAAATGGGATTTACAAATCCGGATTATTTGATTAAATGTTTTAAACAACTGGCCCATTGGGATTATATTAATGGTATGGGTGCAAAACGCAGCAGGCATTAAAGGGGAACAAACATTGTAGTACTTTCTTTGCCTTACTTCAAGTTTGGGTGAATATACAAATAAAATAAAAAATGTAATGAAAAACAAATAAAGAAATAAGCATCCTGAAAATGTACAGGAATTGGCATTAACACGGGTCACTTAACAAACCCACCTTGTTGTGTAATTGATAACAACGACGCCGAGAATCCCTGTAGTTTGTATAAATAACAGCAACATAAATAACTATTGACACAAATGGGTGCTGTTGCATAACTTTACCAACCTCTAGGACGCCAAAATTGCCTCAACAGCCTAGGTCACATGACATGTAAATGATCAGTGGTAAGAGCATTGTGTTAACAACGCAAGGTTGTGTGTTGGATTCCAGGGGATTGCAGATACCAATGTATAAATGTATAGGATAATGCTATGTAAGTCGCTTTGGATAAAAGCGTCTGCCAAATGCCTAAATGTATATCTGTGCTTGCCATGTAACAGAGGAAATCCTGGCGCTGTTTTGACTGCGTTAAACACTTCAAGATGTCTTCGGGAATAACCAGCTTGCTAAAAATACCCTCATATGCGCAGGCATACACCGAGCATGTATAACCCATCACACAGCATTATTTTGAAATCATAAAAGCTGTCCAATCACGATGCGACTACACGTAAACTGTTTGGTCCAATATCTTTAGGTTCCCTGTTAAAATGCCAGTCTGAACGCTAAGCGAACCAGGACTTAATTGTTTTTATTAATTTTTTTGGTCCGGACCAAAACAATCGAACTACAAATATGAACGCACCCTAACTGAACGGTCTATTGAATTGTGTAGATAACAGCAGATCTGTGATTTTAAGCTTTAATTACTTTAATTTAGTTCATTAATAAATAATCATCAAAAACTTAATTTATTACTGCAGCAAAATCAAATAAACCTTTCCAAAGAAAGAAATATGCCAAATCATGTGTGGTTTATGGTAGATTAATAATGCACCCATATTAACTTATTCATATTAATACAATGAATATATTTGTTTTGTAATTACAGTATCAGCTGAAGATGAAACTCACCCGTTCGTTTCTGTTGTTCATAATTAATGCGGCGAAACACAATCACACCAACAGCAATACACAGCAGGACACCAAACACTATTCCAACTACATCTCCTGGAGATAGACCTCGATCTGTTATGAGAGAGAGAGCAACTCATGATCCTGTTAAACACACACACATATTCCTGTCATAACAGTTAAAGACAAACACAAGAAATGTGAAAAACGCATCAAAACTAGTAAGTAATAGTAAACTTTCTGCCATGTTTTTGAGCCTTGATCTTGAAACAGCCTTGTTCTTGCTTGGGTGTGCCAGATGAAAGACCCATGGGCAATTTACACAAGACCATTTCAACAAATACATTTTTTGAGTGTTTTACATGACAACAGCACTCAGTTTTTTGGGGTGAAAAAACGCAACTCTTTGAAAGGGGGTGTCAAAGTGCACGTTTTTGAAAATGATGTTGTAATCGACAACGATGACATCATACGCATTGCATATTACCCGTTCAGAATTACCTATACTATAATGTCGGCCTCCATATCGTGTGTTTCTACTACTGCAACATACTTATTATTTCTCCAGCAAAAAGTGGATTTACTGCACCACTACAACCAATGGAGATATAGTATTTATAAACGCCAACCATAAACACACGTACACGCCGACAAAGTGTATTAAAAGTGCTTTAAGCTTAAAACAGGGAATGCATGTGTGCACAGACACGTTATGTTTCTTTACAGCGCAACAGTGCCATTCACTGTCCTGGCATGCATAATACAGTCAAGTCAGCTTTATTTATATAGCGCTTTTACTATTTTCATTGTTACAAAGCAGCTGCACAAGAAAACATTGACTATAAGCAAAACATAAAAGGTTATGAAAGTCAAAACACAGATCAAATATCAGATACTATAAATTCCTATATGCAGTGTTACTTAAATAAAACTATAAAAGTCTAGCAGCCCCCCGGACAGGCAAACAGTTTGCAAAAGGTGGCGAGGAACCCAAAAGTTGAAGAGAAAAATGGAGAAGAAAAAAACCTAACCAGGGGAATACAGCATTTTTATTCATTTTCCCGGATCTGTATAAATGCAGATCGTTTTGATAACACTGTCGTGTGCGTGAAACTTCAAATTCGCTAAGGATGAACTTTTGAACTGATATAAATATGAGAGAACTGAGATACTCACCCTTGACAGAAACACTGAATGTCTTGAGTAGAGTTTGTTTGTTGTTGTTGCTTCTGATCTCCAGTTGATAAACTCCAGAGTCTGTGATTCTGACGTATGTGATGATTAAAGATCCGGTCTGATCGTCCAGCTTCAGTCTGTCTCTGAATCTCCCCTTATCATAGATTTGGCTCTTATTGTCTTCTTTATCATCTTTAGCTATGAGAAGACCTTCATCTCCAAACCTCCACAGTATCAGATCACCTCTCCGTGTTTTGACATCGATGTGTAGACTGACTGACTCTCCCTCCTTCACTGACACTGACTTCACATCACCTGCACCAGGACTGATAACACTTGCAGCATCTACAAGATGGACCGGGATAAGTGTGAGATCATCTTGCTCTTACTCTTGAATGGGCACATCCACACAAAATTATCAAAAATGACTCAATGTTTATAAGCTCTCCTACTTGTAATTTGCTTTGGATAAAAGCATCTGCCAAATGAATAAATGTAAATATTAGCAATTATCCTTGTAATAGTAGTCTGTTATGTCTTTAGTGCACGTGAACAGTAGGGGAACTAAACACATATGTGTTACAGCATTAGATCCGTGCACTAGCTTTGAATGTTCATCATAAAACAAACACTCAAGGGATCCCTGATCCTGACTGATTCACTTCTGTAACTTCAGTGGTTTTTGTACATCAATACAAAAGGGATGGGACTGAGGATGGAAGGACATCGTATCATTACAAACACCCATTTGCATTAGGGGTGGGGGAACAATTCCATTCTTCAAAGCATACAATGCAGATGACAAAGAAGATTCTGAATTGATTTTCTCAAATGTAAAACAAATAATGTTAAAGTATAATATAGTGGAATGAAAAACATTTGCAGCTACAGAAGAGCATACACGAGCAGAAAGAGAAAAACATCCAGCCCCTAAACTGAAAAATACATCTTGGGATTGTCCTTCTCCATCTCATTTAATTCACAGCCCCACAGCTGAATTCTCAATAAATGAGTAGAAATCGAGTTTTAATGTCACAAATAGCATTTTCCCAAAATGGGTCACTGACTGTTTAGACATAAGAACAAGTCGGAGGTGATGGGTGCACTGCACTAAACAAATAGAGTGATACTGATGAACACAGAGAAAGACATTTGTCAAATCTGTCTGGTTAAACACATTCTCCCAAATATCTTTCTGTGTTCATCAGAACAAAGACACTTATAAAGATTTGGAACAACTCGAAGGCGAGGAAATGACGACAGAATTCAAATGATGATCTTGAAACATTGTTCTTGCTTGGATGTGCCAGATGAAAGATCTAGGGGCCATTTACACAAGACTGTTTCAACTAAAAAAATTAAAAAAAAATCTCATTTGAAAATGATGGTGTAATCGACAACGATGACATCATACGCATTGCATATTACCCGTTCAGAATTACCTATACTATAATGTCGGCCTCTATATCGTGTGTTTCTACTACTGCGACATACTGATTATTTCTCCAGCAAAAAGTAGATTTACTGGACAACTACGACCAATGGAGATATAGTATTTATAAACGCCAACCATAAACACACGTACATGCTGACAAAGTGTATTAAAAGCGCTTTAAGCTTAAAACAAGGAATGCATGTGTGCACAGACACGTTATGTTTCTTTACAGCGCAACAGTGCCATTCACTGTCCTGGCATGCATAATACAGTCAAGTCAGCTTTATTTATATAGCGCTTTTACTATTTTCATTGTTACAAAGCAGCTGCACAAGAAAACATCGACTATAAGCAAAACATATAATGTTATAAAAGTCAAAACACAGATCAAATATCAGATACTATAAATTCCTATATGCAGTGTTACTTAAATAAAACTATAAAATTCTAGCAGCCCCCCGGACAGGCAAACCAGTTTGCAAAAGGTGGCGAGGAACCCAAAACTCCATTGGAGGAGAAAAAAACCTCAGAGGGAAACCAGGCCTAACCAGGGTAATACAGCATTTTTATTCATTTTCCCGGATCCGTATAAATGCAGATCGTTTTGATAACATTGTCGTGTGCGTGAAACTTTTCAAAATTGCAAAAGATGAACTTTTGAACTGATATAAATTTACATTTATGAATTTGGCAGACGCTTTTATCCAATACATTTATACACAGGTATCTGTAATCCCCTGGGATTGAACTCACAACCTTGCGTTGTTAACCCATGCCGTTACCACTGAGATACAGGAAAGCTGAGTAGAACTCAGTTCTCAACATAAATATGAGAGAACTGAGATACTCACCCTTGACAGAAACACTGAATGGCTTGTATAGGGTTAGTTTGTTGCTGTTGCTGCTGATCTCCAGTTGATAAACTCCAGAGTCTGTGACTCTGACGTCTATGATGATTAAAGATGCGATTTGAGGATCCAGCTTCAGTCTGCCTCTGAATCTCCCATCATCATATATTGAGATCTTATTGTCTTCTTTATCATCTTTAGCTATGAGAAGACCTTCATCTCCATACCTCCACAGTATCAGATCACCTCTCCGTGTTTTGACATCGATGTGTAGACTGACTGAATCTCCCTCCTTCACTGACACTGACTTCACATCACCTGAACCAGGACTGATAACACTTGCAGCATCTACAAGATGGACCGGGATAAGTGTGAGATCATCTTGCTCTTACTCTTGAATGGGCACATCCACACAAAATTTTCAAAAAACACCAAATGTTTATAAGCTCTCCTACTTGTAATTTGCTTTGGATAAAAGCATCTGCCAAATGAATAAATGTAAATATTAGCAATTATCCTTGTAATAGTAGTCTGTTATGTCTTGAGTGCACGTGAACAGTAGGGGAACTAAACACATATGTGTTACAGCATTAGATCCATGCACTAGCTTTGAATGTTCATCATACAACATAAAACAAACACTCAAGGGATCCCTGCTCCTGACTGATTCACTTTTGTAACTTCAGTGGTTTTTGTACATCAAAACAAAAGGGATGGGACACAACATGTAAACATTCATAGTGCAGGGTGGAAAAAGTATGTGAAACCCTAGGCTAATGACTTCTCCAAGAGCTAATTGGAGCCAGGAGTCAGCCAACCTGGGGTCCAATCAATGTGATGAGATTGGATGTGTTGATTAAAGCTGCCCTGTCTAATAAAAAAACACACCAGTTTTGAGTTTGCTGTTCTGAAGAAGCATTGTCTGATGTGAACCATGCCTCGCACAAAAGAGCTCTCAGAAGACCTACGATCAAGAATTGCTGTGGCATGACCTCAAGAGAGCGATTCACACCAGACATCCCAAGAATATTGCTGAACTGAAACACTTTTGTAAAGAGGAATCCAATCCAATCCAATCCAACTTTATTTGATTGAGCGCTTTACACAGCCAAAGCTGACCAAAGTGCTGTACAGAAATTAAGACATTATATTTAAAAAGCTAGAAGCTTGCACAATTTGCACAGTTACACATATAATACAACGATAAAAAACATTTATAAAACAGAGAACAAGAAATATATACTGGAGTATATAAAAATCAACATCTTACTAGGTATTAAAAGCCACATTGTAAAGATGGGTTTTAAGACGGGACTTAAAAACAGGCAACGAAGAGCCTGCTTTACATGAAGAGGCAGATCGTTCCATAATTTAGGAGCCGACACAGCAAAGGCACGGTCCCCTCTGAGCTTCCGCTTAGTTTTAGGCACACTCAGGAGGAGCTGATCCTCAGATCTGAGAGAGCGGCTGGGTATATAAGGGCATAGTAGCTCTGAGAGGTAGGGCGGGGCAAGACCATTAAGAGCTTTAAAAGCAAATAAAATAATAATTTTAAAATTAATCCTATATTGAATGGGCAGCCAGTGAAGTGCAGCTAATATGGGGGAAATGTGCTCATGCTTACGTGTGCTAGTTAAAAGACGTGCAGCAGTATTCTGTACCAACTGGAGACGGGCGATAGAGGACCCACTTACCCCCACATACAGTGCATAACAGTAATCCAGTCTAGTGGTAACAAAGGCATGGAATATCATTTCAAAATGCTGCCTTGATAGTATTGGCTTTATTTTTGCCAGCTGCCTCATGTGGAAGTCTACTTTAACTCCTAGGTTTTTTATGCTAGGTTTAATGTACTGGCCAAAGGAACCCAAATCTACAGGGACCCCCCAGGAGTGTTACCAAAAACCATTACTTCTGTTTTTTCATCATTGAAATTTAAAAAGTTCAAAGCCATCCAAGCCTTTATGTCCTCAAGACACTTAAGTAGTAAATTGGCAGAGTATGAATCTTTCCTTTTCAGTGGTATATAAATCTGACTGTCATCTGCATAACAGAGGAAGGAAATGCCATGCTTCCTAAGTATGGAACCAAGTGGGATCAGTTAGAGAGAGAAAAGAAGAGGGCCAAGTACTGAGCCCTGTGGAACCCCACACATAAGAGGAGCCGAGGAGGATACACAGCCAGCAAGGCTGACACAGAAAGTTCGATCAGCCAAGTACGACCTGAACCTCTCAAGTGCTATGCTCCCAATGCCCACCCACTGCTTCAAACGTGAGATCAGTATCTCATGATCCACCGTGTCAAATGCAGCGGTTAAATCTAAAAGCACAAGGATAACACAGTCACCAGAGTCAGTAGCTAAAAGATATCATTAAAAACTCTTAAAAGAGCTGATTCCGTGCTGTGCAGGGTTTTAAACCCAGATTGAAAAACCTCGAAAATATTGTGACCTTCCAAAAAGGCTATTAATTGATTGTGCACAATCTTCTCCAGGATTTTTGCAAGGAAAGGCAGTTTAGAAATAGGCCTGAAATTAGCAAGTACAGATGGATCTAAAGCAGGTTTTTTAATCAGAGGTTGTACTACTGCATGTTTAAAATTTCCCGGGACCACACCTGAGGATAGACTGCAATTTACGACTGCAATAACAGATGGTCCTATAGTGGGGAAAACCTCTTTAAATAATCGGGGAGGGACAGTATCCTTTATAGAACCTGAGGGCTTCAATTGATCAACAATGTTCTGTAAATGGGAAAGGGTCACAGGCTCAAATTGATCAAAAACAGCAGAGCAGGAGGCAGGGATTGAGGAATCATAAACTGGAAATGAGATTTGAGCCCTAATAGAAATTACTTTATCAATAAAAAAGTGAAGGAAATTTTCACACACAGCAGTGGTTACCTCCATACAGGCGGTCTGCGGTGCATTTAAAAGTGAGTCAATAGTTTTAAACAAAACGCGAGGTTTGTGACAATTTGACAGGATAATATCTGAGAAATGTTTACTTTTAGCATCTTTCACAGTTTTCTGATAAAGCTGCCAGCCTTCCCTTAACATTTGCAAAGACACCTGCAGTTTGTCCTTCTTCCACTTTCGCTCAGCTCTACGGCACTCACGTCTGACCACACGGGTTGTATCATTTAGCCAGGGCTCAGATTAAATTTTTGGCTGCCTAAGTTTTAATGGAGCCACAGTGTCTAAAGCAGTTTGGCAGGTGGAGTGAAACCATGAGCTAAGTTTCTCTGTAGTGTACACAGAATCTGGGATGATGGAGTCCTTACTGAAAGCATCCGAGAACCGAGCAGCAGTGGAAGGGTTAATAATACGACAGCATCGAGCCACATCACTAGGTTTAACTATATTACAGACCAAAGCAACCTCAAATAAAACAGGCATATGGTCAGAAAACACAGCATCACATATCTCCAGATTCGAAATGGGCAAACCAAATGATAGGACAAGATCAAGTGTGTGTCCATGTTCTTGTGTGGGTCCCGACACAGATTGCACAAGATTAAATGAATCTATGAGATTTAAAAAATCCTTTGCCATTGGCTTGTCAGGACAACACACATGGACATTAAAATCCCCAACAATAAGAACACGATCATATTTAGGCATGATTTGAGCCAGAAAATCTGAAAAATCATCTAAAAAATCCTTATTGTATTTAGGAGGGCGATAGACCACAGCACACAACACTGTGCTAGAGCGACCGCACTAGGGCTGTAGTCAACCAAAGAAATGCTTAGTCGACCAAAGTCCTGTCCTGCGCAGCGATCAGTCGACTAAAAAAAAAAAAAAAAAAAAAAAAAAAAAAAAAAACGCGATGTTCCACAGTCTTGTCATCTTGTTTTGTAAAATGCAGCCAGACAAAAGATTTAGATTTCTTGGACATTTTGTCCACTAAAGCCAAAACAACTAGCGTTCTAACTGAATGAATACAGCAAAACTACCTATATTCCTTACTGAGCGTGAAGCAGCAGTGCAGCTATGCAGCCATGCAGCCACACGTGGTTCCCGAGTGTTCAACGTGGTGCACTAAACTGTGGCGCTGTTACAAAATAGCCGAAAGTAAAAAAAAAAAAAAAAAAAAAAAAAAAAAAAATAGGCAACTGGTCGACCAATGAGAATGTCAGTCGACCAAGACGGCATCGACCGATTAGTCGACTAAACGACTAAAGTTGACAGCCCTAGACCGCACTCAAATAAACTCAGTTCAAAGCTGGTGAAAGAGGATGATAACAATAACTGCTTACATTTATAATGTTTATTATAGACAATCGCTGTTCCTCCTCCTCGACCCGACATCCGCGGGGAGTTAAAGTAGCAGCAATCACTAGGTAGAAGTTCAGTAAAAGCGCTGGACTCACCAACACTCAGCCATGTCTCAGTCACACAGAGGATATCCAATTCACGAGCCATAAAAAGTCCTTTATGATAAAAGTCTTGTTTGCTAGCGATCTAGCATTTACCAGGCCGATCCTGCCAGGAACCGGCGCGACCGTGGCGTTGACTGTCCGGGGAACCCGACACAGGAGCTGCAGGTTGCGGTGATTCGGTGAAAAGGCTGTAACACCTTTTTTGTGCCGACGACAGGTATCTGCCAGGCGTCGACAGGGTCCAACGAGCGTCGACGAACAACGAGGTTAGGTACGACCCAAGTCTCAGTCCAAAAAGGCGTAGAAGCCTCACACAGAGTCCGTAAATTACCCAGATTTACCCCGTGCCTGTGAGGCCGAGTAGAGCAAGGGCCGCGGGGCTGGAACACCTCATCCGTGCCAACGACAGGTATCCGCCAGGCACCATGCACGACCCCAATCTCGGTCCGATCAGGCGTAGACGAACATGCAAGACGGGACTTCAACCATCCATCTGGCCGCTGCGTTTACCCCGGCCGCGGAGGCGCTTACGGCGCGAAGGTGAAAACGGGGCACAGCAAAATTGTGCAGGGACCCTCACCAGAAACGGGGGCAAAGATTCATGTCCACCCTCATCCCATGTTACTACATCTTCGACGAAAAATAAAAGATCCTGCATTGTTTGGCGATCATATACTAGTAGAGCATCGACATCAAGAGCAATGAGAGAAAGAAATAGCACAAACACAAACAGCACAGACAGTGACAGACGGCAAGCCACACATACTGGCGCCATCATGCCATTTTGGACCATTTGGAATGGTCCAAAATTTCTCCTGACCGTTGTGCAGGTCTGATCTGCAACTATAGGAAACGTTTGGTTGAGGTTATTGCTGCCAAAGGAGGGTCAACCAGTTATTAAACCCAAAGGTTCACATACTTTTTCCACCCTGCACTATGAATGTTTACATGTTGTGTTCAATAAAAACATGAAAGTGTATAATGTTTGTGCGGTATTAGTTTAAGCAGACTGTGTTTCTCTATTGTTGTGACTTAGATGAAGATCAGAACACATTTTATGACCAATTTATGAAGAAATCTGACCCCTTGCACATGACGACAAGATCACACATATGCAAATGAGATCATTGAGAAGCTAATTTGTAAAGCAAAATCAATCTTCAAAGCAATTACTTTAAATCAATTCATTTTCATTGTGCTTACAGTACCTGTGACAGTAACTCTGAATATCTTGTATATTGTGTTAGTTCTGCTGATCTGCACTTCATAGACTCCAGAGTGTTTGATTCTCATGTTTGTGATGGTGAGGTCTCCAGTCTGGCTGTCTATCTGCAGTCTGTCTTTGAATGGACCGTTATATCTTATATAGTTGTTAACAATATCAATTAAAAGATCCCTTGATTCGCCTTCTCCAAATCTCCACCGTATCACATCATCTGTCTGTATATCAGTGAGATCAGTGTGTAGAGTAATAGAATGTCCCTCCATCACTGTGATCTTCACTTCATCACCAAACACACCTGAACAACACAAATACAAACAGTAGTTCAGACATTAAATCTGTTAGTGCACACATCCCATCATCAAGTCTTATCACATATATACTAAATTCGCATACAGTGCCCACCACTATTATTGGCACGCTTGGTAAATATGAGCAAAGGAGGCTGTAAAAAATATTCTGCATTGGCTCTCGTTTGATCTTTAATTAAATATCTTATCTTTTAACTTTAATTTGTTGTGGGGTTCACAGTGGCTATTTTATACAGGCCTATCCGACCTACAGTGTGTGCTAGAAAACAGTAGATGTGGAGCAACATGTTTTGAATAGATAACCCAAAATTGAAACTAAAGAAAAATCTGCTGCATCCATTATTAGTATATATATTTACCTTAATGAAGGTAATCTTGTGTGAATGCAGAATAAGACAGGGAGGTTTTAATATTGCATATGTTTCTGTGTTCAGTCACTTGACCTGCTGAAGTTTAATCTATTTGTCTGTATGAGAGGATGTTCATCAGCATGAAAGACCTCAGTGAACACACAACAGTTTCAGCAGCTTTTTATACATTTATATTAACAATGAGCCTTATTAATAAAATCGTGTTTCAATGAGCGTGGACATGTGTTTTGCTTTGGTACCAACCCTGTCATTTAACTGGTATTGGTACCGGACACTGAAATGTAAACTTCGTTTCGTTGACTTGCACTTGTACATGTGTAAAGACAATAATCATAAAGTTGAATCTTATTTATTCAGTAAAGTATCATCATGAATGAGGCCTCGACCAGTGCAAATATATTTCACAACAAATCTCCTGGACATCTTCACTGGGACGCTGTAGTAATGTATGACGTCAGTTTCTACACACACTTGATCGGGTTAAAGTGATTTAAACCAGTCACTTACCGCACACGAGAAACAGATAAATGATAAAGATCTTCATGTTAAATGATTTCAGAGGAAGCGTGTGTGTATAGTTTTCTTACTTTTCTTTAATGTTTTATTTCCGGTTGACAAACAACACAGTGATGTATTACCGCCACCTACTGGTATGGAGTGTGAATCAGAATGACTTTTTTTCTTATTTCCTCTTCCACAAATTAGTTATTCTTAGATATTGAAATATAAACCTATAACATTCATTTACAGAATTGTTTTGTCAAATATCTCCTAATATAAATTGCATTTAGATTTTTTTCTAGATTTTTCCTTTGGATCCTTCTTTCAGACTCATATTTCTGACAGTATAACATGTTCCACCGTTTCTTCTTGCCCACAAAACCCGTTTTATAAAATGTGCTGTTTATTCTTGTATGTCCGAATCTCTTCCTTGATATTATTATCTCTTCTCTTCTATTTTTTCTCTCCCTCTTTCCTTTGTCAAACCACCTTCCTTTCTTCTCCATCTCTCATTGTTTTTGCCACCTTACCTTCAACCTTTCCTTAACAATACTCTTGATTTCATTCTTACTAATACTAACACTTATATTAATATCATTTTTTTATGGCTTCTTTTGCTGCCTTGTTTGCAATTTAATTTCCTGCGCAGGTACCCATACAAATATCACTGTACATCCCATCATTTTAATTCTGTATAATGTTTGCCGTCTTTTTATTAAAAAATGTCTGGTCTACTTTCTGAATGACTGTATTGTAAGCTGGTCAATGATGAACTTGAGTCTGAACAAACAACTGAAAACAACGTCACCTATTGGACTGTAGTGTGAACTTTGATATTGCATGGAGGAAAGCTGTGTTTCCGTATAAAAAGCATGAATTCATTTGCGTTTATTTGTTTTCGAATCCCAAATAGTAACATATCATTATGTTTCTTTTTTATTGGTTTAAACACTGATAAATGATATAACACAGATACAAAATCAAGTATCAGGAAAATTAGCTGAGTTTTTGTCAAGCTATGTCTAGTTTCACCGTTTCTGTTCTCTAACTCCTCAGAGAGATATGAGTCATAAGATGATGCTCTTCAGAAGCAGCAAGTGAGAGACTTGAGGACTGTGTGGTTAACTCCTCCCTTGAATGCAATCTGCAGTCATACCTGACAGTAAAGGGGTCTATTAGTTATCAAAATGTCAGAATCCGATCTGTTGTTCGGTTTTTTATTGTTTGTTATCAAAGCTTTTTCAGAATGTCACATCTGGTTCTTCTGTTTGTGTTTGTGGAGTCTGTTTGGTAAGTTGTTTTAATTTCTTCACTTCATTTTAGTGCAGAATAACTCACGAATCAGACAACATTACACTGATCCGTGAGCCTGTTCATTCATTAACCAAACCAACAATATGAGATTAGAATACCTGTTGTTATTTAATACAAGTTTGTGTAGTTTGTCAAGACACGTTGCGCAGATGATCACCGACTGATCAGACTTAACAGAAGAGTTGTTTTGTATTTTTCAGGTGTGTTTGGTTGTGTCTCTGTGTCGGGGACTGAAGGAGATTGTGTTACTTTGTTTGTTAATCTGACTGAAACACAGATGAAGAATGGAATCTCCTGGAAGTTTGGAGCTCAAGAAAGTCTCATCGCTGAAATCAAGCGTGGACACATCACTATATCTGATGATAAACCTGATAAAAGATTCAAAAACAAACTAATACTAAACAAACTTACTGGAGATCTGACCATCACAAACACCAGTATCTCACACACTGGACTTTATCAAGTGACCAACATCAAGACAAACCAACAACTCACAACAGTTACTCTTACCGTCTATGGTGAGTAAGATAAATGTTTTATATATTAATATGACATATATTCACATTTTCATGTTTCTAATCAACTTCTTACAACCTGTTTCTTGCATAAATCTTTATCACACATTGTTGATTATATTTACTGTATGTTTTAATAATGGAATTTGTCTATTTTATTCTTCATTATTTTCCAGCTCGTCTGCCTGTTCCTGTTATCTCAAGAGTCTCACCATTATCACGAAGCTCACATTGTACAGTGTTGTGTTCAGTACTGAATGTGTCACATGATGTGAGTCTCTCCTGGTACAAAGGAAAGAGTTTATTGTCCAGCATCAGTGTGTCTGAACGCAGTGACATCAGCAGCATCTCTCTTCATCTGGAGTGTCTGGATGATTCTTACAGTTGTGTAGTGAACAATCCCGTCAGCAAACAGACTCAACATCTCAACACTGATGACTGTCACAAGTGTTCAGGTGTGCACATTTATTATTATTAATGTTAACTTACTAATGTGAGATTAAACATACAGATTGAACTACAGTAATGTCTGTTATTATTTATTACAGGTCTCTCGGTCAGTAGTATAGTTCTTCTCCTGTGTGCTGTGGTTGGATCTCTGATGATTGTTGCTGCACTTCTGATCTTCTGCATCTACAGGAAACGCACTCTTTTTCTACAGGAAAGAGATCAACATGGTGTGTGGAAACTACATCTGACCCATGTGCATAAGTAATATTGTTTCGTAAAGACACTGTGCTTAATGTAGAATCTTTGTATTAATACATCACTGTTTTTGCAACAGTTCACACCAGCGAGCAGGAGATCACATACGCAGCGCCAACATTCTGTAAAAGAGAGACGCATGAACCGGTGAGATCATTCATGTGTGTGTTGTGTGTCTTAATTCTGCATTTTCACTATTCTGTCATTATCACACGGGGAATACTTGATTCTGATTGGCCAGTAGTGACATACATTAATCCTACTAATTGTTTTTGTAGTACCTTATTGCTTTTATAAAATGGTTGCCACACAACACAAATATTAAAGCAGAAAAATATGAATCAAGGCAACTTCATGAAGTAATGTTTCGCAAGGCAAGGCAAGGCAAGGCAAGTTTATTTGTATAGCACATTTCATACACAATGGCAATTCAAAGTGCTTTACATAGAAGAAATTAAAAAATATCCATTTGATAAAACAGTTAAGAAATAAGAAAAATAAAAGTAACCAGTTAAGAATAAAAAAAAAAATAACATAGTTTAGAAGAAATAAGAAAAATAAAAATTAACCAGTTAAGAATAAAAATGAAATAAAATATAGTTTAGAATAGATAATCAATAAAATAAAGTACATCACAAACAGTCGGACGGTCAGAGGCACAGTGGCACATTAATCAAATGCAAAGTTAAACAGATGTGTTTTGAGTCTGGATTTGAATGTGACTACTGTGGGAGCACATCTGATCTCTTCTGGAAGCTGGTTCCAGCTGCGGCTCGCATAATAGCTAAATGCAGACTCTCCTTGCTTGGAGAGAACCCTTGGTATTTCTAGCTGATGCGATCCTAATGACCTGAGTGTTCTTCTGGGTCTGTATTCAATGAGCATGTCTGCAATGTATTGAGGTCCTAGGCCATTGAACGATTTATATACCAGTAATAAAACTTTAAAATCTATCCTATATGTAACTGGTAGCCAGTTTAAAGACCTGAGGACTGGTGTGATATGATCATATTTTCTGGTTCTGCTCAGAATCCTTGCCGCAGCGTTCTGTATGAGCTGCATCTGTCTTATGGTCTTTTTGGGGAGGCCAGTAAGGAGTCCATTACAATAATCCACTCTGCTGGTGATGAAAGCATGCACTAGTTTCTCTAAGTCTTGACTAGAAACAAAGCATCTAATTCTTGCAATATTTTTCAGATGATAGTATGCTGATTTAGTTATTGCTTTGACATGACTACTGAAGCTAAGGTCTGACTCTAGAGACACACCGAGATTCCTGACTTGATTTTTTGTTGTTTGACCTTTAGAGTGAAGGTACGCGTTCACCTTGAGAACTTCATCTTTATTTCCAAACGCAATGACTTCAGTTTTGTCTTTGTTTAACTGAAGAAAGTTTTGGGACATCCAACTATTTTTTTCATCTATGCATTTGAGCAGGGAGTCAATGGGGCTGTAATCGTTAGGCGATAGGGCTAAGTATATCTGTGTGTCGTCTGCATAGCTGTGGTAAGCAATTTGGTTATTTCTCATTATTTGGCTCATTGGGAGCATGTACAGGTTTAATGGGAGAGGCGCAAGAATTGAGCCTTGGGGGACTCCGCATGTCATGGATGTCCACTCAGACTTATGGTCACCTATACTCACATAATAACCTCTTGCTTCTAGGTATGACCTGAACCATTTTAGGATTATCCCAGAAAGCCCCACCCAGTTTTCCAGCCTGTCTATAAGTATGTTGTGATCGATCGTGTCAAATGCAGCACTGAGGTCGAGTAGGACCAGCACGGATAATTTGCCTGAATCAGTACTTAAGCGAATGTCGTTTACTATCTTAATGAGCGCTGTCTCTGTGCTGTGATGTGGGCGGAACCCAGATTGAAAATTGTCAAAGTATCCGTTTGAGCTTAAGAATTTGTTCAGCTGGTTGAAGAAAACTTTTTCAATGATCTTACCTATGAAGGGAAGATTTGAGATCGGTCTATAGTTGTTTAATATGGTCTTATCCAGATTGCTCTTCTTCAGGAGGGGTTTGACAACAGCAGTTTTCAGGGAGTTTGGGAAACTTCCAGAGAGAAGTGAGGCATTTACCACATCTAGGAGATCTGCTTCCAAACAGTTTAAATGTTTTGTTTACGTTGTTAAGGGTTAGGGTTAGTTTTTATTGTGCAGTGATACACATAAATGTATTATCACTGATGCTCTAAAGTTTTAAACTTGCCAATAACTGTTTTACTTGAATAAAAAGATAAAAAGAAAAGTAAAAAGATATTCAAATTATATCATGTAGCAGATAGTTTATGGAAAGGGGTGTACAAAGGAGGAAAAGAATAATTCTGTAATTATTACATTAATGCTCTTAAAGTAGTCACGATCATAAAAATGAATAATGTGTGTTTATCACTGTAAACTATAGATTTCAGTATACAACACTCCATTGTAATTCATAATACTGAAATGTATGATTTAATTGAAACTACTGGTAGATCCAACTTCAGTTGTGTGCACAATCCATTTTACTCTCATATTAATATCTGAAAACTGTCATATGAGATTTTCCACTGAATTTACAGAGTGTATGCACCAACACAAAAACACAAATTTCAACTGAACTTTTATTAATTTCTTCAGCAGTGATGGAAATAACGGCGTTATAAATAAACAGCATACATTTTTTTCAGTAAGGGGTAATCAACCGATAATACTGATAAGAGAAGGCAGAATTACAATAATTGAGCAGTTTTCATCTGCAGGTCTCTTACCCAAAGGACCTGAAACATTCACTTATGCTGCTGCGGGTAACACTGAACTATAACATTTCCAAAGTGAAAGTGAAACTGTGCTTTGCGCTCCACTGTCAAACAAGAATTGCGAGTAATTAAATATTTAATCTCCTAAAATGCAATCTTAAGCATGCACCATCTTACATTCATCAAACTGGAAAGCAGTCAAAACATGAAGAGCATTAGTAGACGTGATTAAACATGATTAGAAAATGTTTTATGCAAGTCATTTATACTTTTTAGCCTTCATTTAATTCATTTAACATATTTAATAATGGGGCAACCAAGTTTTGTGACATATTTGAATTTTTTTTTAAGTAAACGCAATAGTTACTTTCCCTGGTAATTATTTACTTTTATAATGATGTAACACAGTTACTAATTCAATGACTATTTCTGAGAGGTATCTAGAAACTATAAATAATAACTTTTTTAAAGTAGCAAAAAAATGATATTCGGTTACACATATCAAAGCTATCATGTAAAAAAACTAGCATGTTTACTATTAAAACAAAAACATTTTTATCCATTAAACTGATCAGGCACAAACGTTTATCAATACGGTTTCATGTACATGTATGACATCTATTAAAACGAGATTCATTCAAAGCAGAACACAATACAAGTATTACTGTGTCACATTTCTATTTTTGTATACATTTTCTAATAAGCCTGTTCCATATTTGGAACATCAGGTTCCTCTTCAATTGTCTTGACACGTATACTCACCTTACGTGCATTAACATTTGTGCGGTCTTAGTCAAATCATACCATGAACTGATGTAGATTTATGGGGGTGTGGTTACACAAGGCATTTCAGGCAGGTCTGGGTGAACATTCACTTTAAGATAGAAGGCATCTTTTGTTCTGATACTTTCATTTTTGCAATTTTACGTGTCTAATACATGCATGGTCAACTTATGACACGCCAAAGACTCAGAATAACACTTATTCGTGCCATATGACCCCCTTTAAAAAGTGTGATAAGGTTAGAGTTATTCAGTTAAACAACAACTACTAACAACTAACCTTCTCTTCTCTCAATAGGTGGTGGTCTAGCTTTTGTTGAAACTAATATCTTTGTATTAGCACCTATTGTATTATTGCTCTTTTATGACATATCGCTTATTGAACTCTTTGTAAATCGCATAAGATGAAAGCGTCGGCTAAATGATTAAATGTAAATGAAATGAATTTTTGTTTCACGGTTTATCAAAATCTTTTAACTTCATCTTCAAAAAGCTCATTAGCACACAGGAGTTTATTTCAAGTTTGATCAGGACGGATCATGAGGTTGTAAAACAGTTTTGTTACTGTGGATGATGATGTAACAGAAGTGATGATGAGCAGCTGTCAGCTGATCAAAATCTATCTTCTGCTTCATTCAGTAAAGGCATCACTACTGTTCCAGCTGAATCTGTCAGTAAAGAGATGAAAAAACAGCAATATGCCATAGAAAAGACATTTACAAAATAATATAAATGTATACAGTGATTAATTGTATACATTTATATCTCTACATTCTTTTAATAATTGTCACTGAAGTGCAGAAATGAACATTCATATTTTCATTTTGTGAATTGATGCACCTTTCAGAAAACACACACTCATATGTTAGATGTGTGCACCTCAGGATAGTTTGAACACAAGCTAATATCTTTTCATTGTTTTCTGTTCAGGACAGAAATCTCACTGTAAGAGCTTCAAAACACAGTTTTTACAGTGAAAGTTTGTGCTTTGTTAACTGATTTTGTTCCAAGTCTGTATGAATCTCTTGGTTCTGCTAAATACATTGACATCACATTTATGCATTAGGCTCACATTGCATTGTATTATACATCTGTTTCTGACTATGTCCAATCCCCTGGGATCGAACCCATGCCATGGCCATTGGCATTGCAAGTGCCTAACCACTGATCTACAGGAAAGCAGAAATACAAAAGAAGATATTTGGAAGAATGTCAGTAAGCAAACAAATCTCATCCCCCATTGACTCCAATAGTATTCCTACTACGGCAGTAAAGGGGGGTCCACGAACTGTTTGCTTACTGACATTCTTCAGAATATCTTCCTTTGTGTTCATAGGATCAAAGAAACATATACAGGTGGGTGAGTAAATGACGACAACATTTTCACTTTTGAGTGAACTGTCCCTTTAACAAAGGGTTTTGCACAGAAACAGTTGTCATGTGGATCAGCTGTCAAATGTCACTTAAGAAAAGTGTTGAAAAGCAAACAAACCCAATCTCACTCGATTTCTGCTTGTTCAAAATTCATAAAGGGTCGGCTGTTAAGAATCATATACACAAATGAAACATATATAAGTCTTTTCTGCACATGTTAATCATATCTTCAGTCAGCTGCAGAATCAGTTCATTTAATAACATCACATATACATTTGTAAAGCTTATTAATATCAGACTTCAAATAACAAACAATAAAAGTGTAATAATATGTCTGGTTCAGACCAGTCTCAGCCTCAGACGTCACCCCCACAGGCCCGTTGGCTATACATCTTTTCTGGAAACGGCCACTGAGGTCATCGCACCAACTCCTATCAAAGTTCCCTTAATCCTGCTGAAGTCTAAAGGTACTTTGGCTTTTTGGGTGGCGGCACATGGCCTCTGGAATGACCTGCTACTGGAAATCTGAGGTAGTGCATCACTAGATCCTTTTGAAGTACTTTTAGAGGACATTTGGGCCCAGGCATTTGGTGTGAGGTGAGGTTTTCTTTTCTGTCGAGATGTTTTATGCGTTTTCAGAAATCTTGAGTTACTCACCCCAGATCCAAACCTGGAATATTCTGTATGAGGTCTTTCCATCACTGTTGATCTGCTGTAGCGTGTAAAGTCCCATATCTGTCTGTCTGATGCCTCTGATGGTGAGTTCTCCAGTCTGATGATTCATCTCCAGTCTGTCTCTGAATCTCTCATCATCTGTATAGTTGATCTCTCCCTCTTCATTGTTTCCAGTTACCAGAATGGTTTTATCTTGCGAGATCCACTTGATCTCACTGTCTCTCCGTATTTCAATGTCTGGGTGTAGAGTGACAGATTCTCTCTTGTAAGCGAACACTGAAACACGCAGAAAACATGAATCAATGTGATAATATACTGTCAGTAACACATGAAGCTGTGAGCTATTGTGATTAAATAACTAATTCATCTTTTCTTATATCCTTTAAGAGACAGTTCACTCAAATTGATGTTCCATCAGGATAGCATCTACAAACAAGCCTCTGGTTCACACGCATTCGAGAGGTGACAGAAGCTGGACATCAACGTTAATAACATTGTCAATATGGATATTTATTTTAAACAAACGATCGATTCGAACTTCAGCACCATGGAGAGCAGCACCCGAAAAGACCAGTGAACTTCAGCACCATGGAGAGCAGCACCCGAAGACCAGTGAACTTCAGCACCATGGAGAGCAGCACCAGAAAAGACCAGTGAACTTATGCACCATGTAGAGCACCACCTGAAAAGACCAGTGCACTACAGGACCATGGAGAGCACCACCCGAAAAGACCAGTGAACTTCAGCACCATGGAGAGCAGCACCCGAAAAGACCAATGAACTTCAGCACCATGGAGAGCAGCACCCGAAAAGACCAATGAACTTCAGCACCATGGAGAGCAGCACCCGAAAAGACCAGTGAACTTATGCACCATGTAGAGCACCACCTGAAAAGACCAGTGCACTACAGGACCATGGAGAGCACCACCCGAAAAGACCAGTGAACTTCAGCACCATGGAGAGCACCACCTGAAAAGACCAGTGCACTACAGGACCATGGAGAGCACCACCCGAAAAGACCAATGAACTTCAGCACCATGGAGAGCAGCACCCGAAAAGACCAGTGAACTTATGCACCATGGAGTGCAGCAGTGAACTTCAGGACCATGGACAGCTCCTGGAATGATGGGTGGAATCATTCTCTCGCTTCTGACGAGAAGTCGCAGGTGTGGACAGGTGTGGACAGATGGAGACGAGAAAACGATGTAACAAGCAATTTAGCAACCTCACTACAACCCAACAATGGGAGAAACCACCCATAGAAGAAGATGCGAGTAGACTGAACTCCTCCACTAATTCATCTACTCTGCTTCCATTCCAGACCTAAACGGAGCTTGCAAGAATACTCAAAGAACTTCTAGTTTTTCCCCATACTCTTCCCTGATCTTGTTGGAAATAAAGAATATTACGTTTCTGTTGAACAAACTACTGCCTACTGCCTTGTAGCTCTATGTCAGTGGGTGATATAGACCATAATCAAACCATAATCAAGGAAAATATGCAAAAAAAGAGACGTTTTAGTAGTATGATTTCCGTGTTCCCCGTTTTTATGCTGGAGAGTTTACAGTTTGTTTCCAGAGATCGCATCATCTCTCATCCTCATGTCGGATATAAATCAATAAAACAAATGCACTCACCAGAGATGACAACCTTGTATTTTCTTTTTTCTCTTTCGTTTCTTCTGCTGTGGATCTTTGCTCTATAATCTCCAGAGAGTTCAGGTGTGATGTCTCTGATGGTAAGATCTCCAGTCTGAGGGTTCATCTTCAATCTGTCTCTGAATCTCTCATCAGTCGAGACATATGAGGGTTCATTCTCTCCAGTGATCTCAGCTATGGGAGTTTCATCAGGTCCAAATCTCCACTGAATCTCATCATCAGTCTGTATTCCAGTAACATCCGTGTAAAGAGTGACAGAACCTCCCAAAACGACTGCTTCTCTCCTCTCTTCATGTACAACAGCAGCATATAGAAAAGAAAAACATAAGAACCTCATATACAAAAAACATTATAATCATCACATAAACTTAAGCTTTGCTTACCCCTGACATGAAGGTTCAAATGTACATCATCAAAAGTAGAGGAACCACATGCTCTCAGTTTATAGTCTCCAGTGTGGTCTGTTCTGAGATCTGTGATGGTGAGATCTCCAGTCTGATCATCCAGATTCAGTCGGTCTCTGAATCTCCCACCAAGAACGTCATCATATGTAGACAATGTGTGGTTCTTTCTATCGATTTCAGCTATGAGAGTTTCTCCAAACCTCCACTGGATCACATCATCTGACTGTAGTTCAGTAACACCGGTGGATAAAGTGACAGAACCGTGTTCCACTTTACTCACTGTGTCATTCAAAGCAGCACATAGAAGAGAGAAACACAGAGAGGTACTCAAGATGTAACGGCAGCACATAGAAGAGAGAAACACAAGAGAGAGAAATATGAACATTTGAACTCTGTGTACAGGTCCAGATCATCGACATTGTCAGAGTAACACCAAGGTCATAGGTTTGACATGCAGGAATCCAACAAACACATGAAATGAGTCACCCGAATAAGGGTGTTGAAATGGAGCGGTTGGGATTATATTAATGGGATAGGTGCAAAACGCAGCAGGCAATCGGTTAGAACAGAGTGAGATGGGGCTTAGTATAAGGGGAATTTGTTTTTAGTATTTTCTTTGCCTTACTTCAAGTTTGGGTGAATATACATGTGTTTGTGGTTTTCTGTAACAATGAAAAATAAATAAAGAAATAAGCATCCTGAAAATGTACAGGAATTTGCATCATCACAAGTGTTACTTAACATACCCATCTCGTTGTGTAATTGATAACACCAACGACATAAATAACTATTAACCCAAGTGTGTGCTGCTGCATAACTTTACCAACAGAAGGCACCTCTAGGATGTCAAAATTGCTTCAATGGCCTAGGTCACGTGACATGTAAATAAGACCATATTAACGGAAAACCAACAATATATGCAGCATAACAGGCCACCTGTTACGTGTACTCAGCAATAAACAAATCTCGTACTATAACTTAAATTTATTGAAAATATTACCTTACACACGCACATGATAACTCTACCCAATATAAGGATAAAAGGAATGATGCATGGATTAATCAGTCATTGATTGATGATGATGATGACAAACAGTTTTCTCAATCGGTGCACGCAGTTAGTCAAGCGCTACCCCACTGGAACGCGGTACTCCGATGACGTGGTACGTTTTGATTGGTGGAAGTGACACGCAACACCTGAGCCTTTAGAAGTGTTTCTCATACGCCATTTGGTTCGATTGGTACGAACTCTGGTGCGGTTGCTGTGTTAGTGTAGTTTATTTGTGTAAGTGTGAACGCCGATGCACACCAAACAAACGGACAGAAACCGTTTAAAAAATCAGTCTCTGCCCCGTTCAAACGAACTCTTGCGCGGTTCGATTTAAACATGAACGCAACACGGACCAGAGGCATCTGAACCAAAACCAGGAAGTTTATTTTTATACGACCCGACAATCTCGTGATTTGGTAATATAAAAGGAATGTTAATCTATAGATCTGTGCTTGCGAATGTAACGGGAGGGAGTCCTGGCGCCGTTTTGACTGCGTTAAACACTTCAAGAGATCTTTGCGAATTACCGGCTTGCTAAAAATACCCTCATATGCTCAGGCATACACTGAACATGTATTACCCACCACACAGCATTTTTTTGGATGTCCGGTAAGTATAATTTAAATATATATATCTTAAAAGCTGCCCAATCACGATGCGACTTTACATGTAAGCTGTTAGGTTCAATATCTTTAGGTTTGCTGTTAAAATGCTAGTCTGAATGCTAAGCGAATCAGGACTGAATCGTTTTTTTTCTTTTTTGGTCCTGACCAAAAGAACCGCACTACAAATATTGAACGCACCTGTTGAATTGTGTAGTGTATTCTAGTTTTCAAAAAATGAAAACGGAACAATTTCATGTAAACTGTACAGGACCAATCATAACACTTAACAGCAGATCTGTGATTTTAAGCTTTAATTACTCAGACTGTTAAACAACTAATTTAGTTAATTAATAAACAATCATCAAATACAACTTCATTTATTGCTGAAGCCAAAACAAAAAACATATGCCAAATCGCGTGTGGTTTATGGTAGATTAATTATTCAGCCATATTAACACATCAAATATACGTGTATATGTTTTGTAATTACAGTATCAGCTGAAGATGAAACTCACCCGTTCGTTTCTGTTGTTCATAATTAATGCGGCGAAACACAACCACACCAACAGCAACACACAGCAGGACACCAAACACTATTCCAACTACACCTCCTGGAGATAGACCTCGATCTGTTATGAGAGAGAGAGCAAGACTCATAAACACACTGTTAAACACACACACATATTCCTGTCATAACAGCTAAAGACAAACACAAGAAATGTGAAAAACGCATCAAAATGAGTAAGTAACTCTCTGCTTTCTGCCATGTTTTTGAGCCTTGATCTTAAAACATTGTTCTTGCTTGGGAGTGCCAGATGAAAGACCTAAGGGCAATTTACATAAGACCATTGGTTTCAACTAGTAAAAACTTTCAACTTTTTCAGTGTTTTACACGGCAACCATGTTTGGGAAGAAAAAACGCAAACTTTTGAAAGCGTGTGTCGAAGGGCACGTTTATGAAAATGATGGTGTTATCGACAACGATGACATCATACAGATGTGTATTGCGCGTTCAGTCTGTAAGCATGCGTGAGAATTCCCAAAACAATAATGTCGGCCTCCATATCGTGTTTTTCTACTATGCAACATACTTATTATTTCTCCAGCAAAAAGTAGATTTACTGCACCACTACGAACAATGGAGTTATAGTATTTATAAACGGCAAACATAAACACACGTATATGCCGACAAAGTGTATTAAAAGTGCTTTAAGCTTAAAACAGGGTATGCATGTGCACAGACACATTGTGTTTCTTTACAGCGCAACAGTGCCATCCACTGTCCTGGCATGCATAATACAGTCAAGTCAGCTTTATTTATATAGCCCTTTTCACTATTTTCATTGATACAAAGCAGCTGTACAAGAAAACATATTGACTATAAGCAAAACATATAAGGTTATGCAAGTCAAAATACAGGTCAGATATCAGATACTATCAATTCCTATATGCCGTGTTAGTTAAATAAAACTATAAAATTCTAGCAGCACCCCCGTCCAGGCAAACCAGTTTGCAAACGGCGGCGAGGAACCTAAAAGGCCTAAACAGGGGAATACAGCATTTTTATTCATTCTCCTGGATCCGTATAAATGCAGATCGTTTTGATAACACTGTCGTGTGTGTGAAACTTCAAAATCGCAAAAGATGAACTTTTGAACTGATATAAATTCACATTTACATTTACGCATTTGGCAGACGCTTTTATACAAAGCGACTTACATAGCATTATCCTATACATTGGTATCTGCAATCCCCTGGGATCCAACACATGACCTTGCATTGTTAATGCAATGCTCTTACCACTGAGATACAGGAAAGCTGAGTAGATACTCACCCTTGACAGAAACACTGAATGTCTTGTATATGGTTTGTTTGTTGTTGCTGCTGATCTCCAGTTGATAAAGTCCAGAAACTGATGATCTGACATCACTGATGGTGAGAGATCCGGTCTGATCGTCCAGCTTCAGTCTGCCTCTGAATCCCTCATCATCATATATTGAGCTCTTATTGTCTTCTTTATCATCTTTGGCTATGAGAAGACCTTCATCTCCAAACCTCCACAGTATCAGATCACCTCTCCGTGTTTTGACATCAGTGTGTAGAGTGACTGAATCTCCCTCATTCACTGACACTGTCATGACTTCACCTGCACCAGGACTGATAACACTTGGAGCATCTACAAGATGGACCGGGATAAGTGTGAGATCATCTTGCTCTTACTCTTGAATGGGCACATCCACACAAAATTATCAAAAATGACAAAAAAAATTTATAAGCTCTTCTACTTGTAAGTCGCTTTGGATAAAAGCATCTGCCAAATGAATAAATGTAAATATTAGCAAGTATCCTTGTAAAAGTAGTCTGTTATGTCTTGAGTGCACGTGAACAGTAGGGGAACTAACACATATGTGTTACAGCATTAGATCCATGCACTAGCTTTGAATGTTCATCATACAACATAAAACAAACACTACCTGCTCCTAACACTCATTTACATTTAGTCATTTAGCAGACGCTTTTATCCAAAGCGACTTACAGATGAGGAAACATTGGAAGCAATTATAACAACATAGGCAACAAAATACATAAGTGCATCAAACTAGTCCATTAAAGCCTAGCACAGTATAAAAGCTAAGAATAGTGAGGTTAGTAATATATATATTTTTTTTTTATAAAGAAGGAAAGGGAAGAGAATTAGGAAAAATCAATCAGCGACGTGTTGACGGAAGAGATGCGTTTTTAGGCATTTTTTAAAGATGGCAACCGAGTCTGCTGATCTTGTAGCAGCTGGTAGATCATTCCACCAATGTGGAACAGATCCAGAGAAGGTACGGGAGAGTGACTTTTTTCCTTTTTGGGATGGTACCACTAGTCGTTGTTCCTTTGCAGACCGCAGTGATCTGGCAGGAACATAGATCTGCATTAGCGAGTGGAGATACGATGGTGCAGATCCGGTGTTGGTCTTGTAGGCCAGGAGCATAGCTTTGAACTTTATGCGGGCGGCAACAGGGAGCCAGTGTAACCTGATGAAGAGCGGAGTTACATGAGCTTTCTTCGGTTCATTGAAGACCACTCTTGCCACCGCATTCTGGATCATCTGGAGAGGTTTGATTGTGCAAGCAGGAAGTCCAGCCAGAAGCGCATTGCAATAATCCAGTTTGGACAGGACAAGAGCCTGGACTAGGACTTGCGTAGAGTGCTCCAATAGGAAAGGTCTAATTTTCCTAATGTTGTAGAGGATGAATCTACAGGACCGGGTGGTGCTGGCAACATGACTTGTGAGGTTAAGCCGATCATCGATTACCACTCCCTGGCTGTGCTGAACGGTGTAATCGTTGATGAGCCTAGTTGAATGGCAAGGTTGTGGTGAATCTTTGGGTTGGCCGGGATAACAAGCAGTTCCGTTTTTGCAAGGTTTAGCTGCAGGTGATGATCCTTCATCCAAAGCGAGATGTCACTCAGGCATGCCGCGATGCGAGCAGCGACCGTCGGATCGTCCGGTTGAAATGACAAGTAGAGTTGTGTGTTGTCGGCATAGCAGTGATAGGAGAAGCCATGCTTCTGAATGACCGAGCCGAGGGATGTCATGTAAATGGAGAAGAGTAGCGGTCCAAGCACTGAGCCCTGTGGCACCCCCGTGTTGAGCTGTTGGGACGTGGAGACCTCATCTCTCCAGGATACTCCGAATGACCTACCCTTCGATGACTGAGAGCAGTGCAGTCTCTGTGGAATAACCCAGACTGATTGCTGTCCAGGAGGTTGTTTTGCATGAGAAAGGAGGAGAGCTGGTTGAACACAGCTCGCTCCAGGGCTTTGGCGATGAAGGGAAGAAGGGAGACAGGCCTGTAGTTTTCTAGCAGTGTAGGGTCCAGGGTGGGTTTCTTTAGAAGCGGTGTGATGCGGGCCTCTTTGAACGCTGTGGGAAATGTTGTGCGAAGAGTTGATGATGTGGGTCAGAGCAGGCACAACCGTTGGAGAGATGGCCTGGAGGAGATGGGTGGGGATGGGATCCAGTGGGCAGGTGGTAGGGTGGTTGGAAACAATGACCTTGGAGACATCAGCTTCAGACAGAGGAGAGAAGGCGGGGAGCACACACGTGTCAGGGATGTGGGCGGGTTCGACAGGTCGTGGCGTAGAGAACTGGCTGCTGATGGCAGTGGTTTTCTTTACGAAGAACGATGCAAAATCAGCAGCTGTTAACTCCGATGAAGGTGCGGGAGCAGGCGGACAGAGGAGAGCAGAGAAGGTTTTGAAGAGCGTTCGAGAGTCCGGAGAGTTGCAGATCCTCGAGTGGTAGTAATCTGTTTTTGCAGAGGTGACATCTACAGAGAAAGAAGAGAGAAGAGACTGGTAGAGAGAGAGAGGTCTGCAGGGTCTTTTGACTTGCGCCATTTTCTCTCAGCTGACCGGAGGCTGGCGCGATGCTCACGCAGTACATCCGATAACCAGGGAGCCTACAGGGATGCACGGGCTGGTCCAGGTGCAAGAGGGCATAGGTTGTCCAAGCAGGATGAAAGCGTGGAACACAGAGTGTCTGTGGCATTGTCTGTATTCAAAAGAGAGAGCTCATCAGAGGGGGGGGGGTGCAGAGAAGACAGCAGAGAAAAAACAGGAGGGAGGGAGAGACCGCAGGTTGCGCCGGAAGGTGACCATCGGTTAGACATCTGCGCTATCCGGAGCAGTGAGGTCGAGGGTGACGAAGAAGTGATCAGAGGTGTGCAGCAGGGTGACCTGAGAGTGATGAGAGGAGCAGTACCTTGTGAAGATCAGATCTAGATGGTTTCCAGACTTGTGGGTTGCTGATGTGGAAACCTGCTCGAGGTGAAATGATACGGTCAGGTTGATGAAGTCAGCAGCCTGTGGCTTTCCAATGTGGATGTTGAAGTCACCTAGTACCACCAGGGGAGTACCATCCTCAGGGAAGGATGAAAGAAGCACATCCAGCTCCTCCAAGAAATGTCCAAGCTGACCTGGGGGACGATATATAACTACAAAATGACTTTTAACAGGGTGGGTGATAGTAACAGCATGAAACTCGAAGGAGCTGTTGTCACACATGGGTGTTAGCTAATTGAATTTCCAGTCTTTGGGGATGAGTAGACCGGTGCCTCCACCCCTTCCTGTGATGCGAGGGCTGTGGGAGAAAGTGTGGTTATGGGAGAGGGCAGCGGGAGTGGCAGAGTCCTCTGGTTTGATCCATCTTTCTGTAAGTGCTACAATGGAAAGACCAGAATGTTTAACAAAAGCTGTAATGAAATCAGCTTTTTTCACAGCAGATTGGCCGTTCCACAATCCTATTGGGAGAGTAGAAGGGGAAGTTGCTAGCAGTGATACATTGTGAAGATTATTAGCATTGCGTCGCCTTCGGCATGCGGCAGATGATTTACGTGTTGTGATAACAGAAAGGACTTTAAAACACATATTTTAGAGAAGCAGAAAGAAAATAGTGAGAAACATTAAAGATAACAATAAAGGATTAAGTATTAGTGCAAACAAGTAAGACCAAAAGTGCAAGTGTTGATACAAACAAAAAAGGGTACAAAAGAAGTGCAATACTCAAGTGCCCTGTCGGTGTGTCCCGGCTCGGTGGAGTCGCGCGCAGGTAGAGTCGATGTCTTTACTCTCTTCGGTCGCGCACAGGTAGAGTCGATGTCTTTACTCTCTTCGGTCTTCACGCGATGAGGGCTGCACGCGACCGACTGCCGCGGTGGATAGACGCTTTTTAAAGACCCGTCTAATTACTTTAATTCAACAAGTCCCGCCCTCAGATGACATGCGCACACAAAGCAAACAAATTAAACTTGTCCAAGAACGAACGAAGGAACGAAACTACACGCGGTTTCAACAGGTGACAGAGCGGAAGTAAATACAAAGCGATTTCTCAGTTTAACACAGTACTAAAACTCAACAAGACAATTTAAATACACTTACACAGTTCTGTACGCTTCTGCTGCTAAATTGCTTCTCCTACAGATTGAACACTAATCTCCATAACACTCCCTGCTCCTGACTGATTCACTTTTGTAACTTCAGTGGTTTTTGTACATCAAACAAAAGGGATGGGACTGAGGATGTAAGGACATTGTATCATTACAAACAACCATTTGCATTAGGGGTGGCGGAACAATTCCATTATTTAAGGCATGAAATGCAGATGACAAAGAAGATTCTGAATTGATTCTCAAATGTAAAAAAATAATAATTTTTAGTTAAAGTATAATAATGTTATCAGAACGAAAATGTGCAGGTATGGAGAGTTTAGAGAGCACGCAGCTACAAAGGAGCATACATGAGCAGAAAGAGAAAAAAATCCAGACCCTAAACTGAAAAATACATTTTGGGATTGTCTCTAATTCACAGCCCCACAGTTGAATTCTCAATAAATTAGTAGAAATCGTGTTTTAATGTCTCAAATAGCATTTTCCCAAAATGGGTCACTGACTGTTTAGACATAAGAACAAGTCGGAGGTGATGGGTGCACTGCACTAAACAAATAGAGTGATAGTGATACTGATGAACACAGAGAAAGACATTTGTCAAATCTGTCTGGTTATACGCATTCTCCCCAATATATTTCTCTGTGTTCATCAGAACAAAGACATTTATAAAGATTTGGAACAACTCGAAGGCGTAAAGGATCCCTTAAAGGATCCCTGCAAATTTTTGCAGACGATGAGGCAATTGGTGGAAGTTGCTGCCGGTTAACATGTAGCCAACTATTGTTAAGTCACGTTGAATTACTATGTTAAACTTAATTTACATGTCTGACAAAATAAAATATGTAAATGAGAACAACTCAGCGTATTGGGCACTTAAATACAATTTAAATAGAGTATATTCAGAGATATCTCAACACTAGTCTGACTCTGAGAGCAAATGCAACATGACGACGACGTCACACATATGCAAATGAGATCATTGAGAATTTAATATGTAAAGCAATTACTTTAAATCAATTCATTTTCATTGTGCTTACAGTACCTGTGACATTGACTCTGAATCCCTTGTATGTTGTGTTAGTTCTGCTGATCTGCGCTTCATAGACTCCAGAGTGTTTGATTCTCATGTTTGTGATGGTGAGGTCTCCAGTCTGACTGTCTATCTGCAGTCTGTCTTTAAATGGACCGTTATATCTTATACAGTTGTTAACAATATCAATTAAAAGATCCCTTGATTCGCCTTCTCCAAATCTCCACCGTAGCACATCATCTGTGTGTATGTGAGTGAGATCAGTGTGTAGAGTAACAGAATGTCCCTCCATCACTGACACTGACTTCACTACATCTGCAGCACCAAAGACGCCTGCAGACACACAAACACAAACAGTAGTTCAGACATTAAATCTGTTAGTGCACACATCCCATCATCAAGTCTTATCACATATATACTAAATTCGCATACAGTGCCCACCACTATTATTGGCACGCTTGGTAAATATGAGCAAAGGAGGCTGTAAAAAATATTCTGCATTGGCTCTCGTTTGATCTTTAATTAAAAAAAATAATCAAAATTCCATCATTTCATTCAAGTAAAACAATTTGAATTCTTAAATTACACTTTAACCACAATTATTGGTATCCCTAGAATATCTGCCAAGTATATTTCCATTAATATTACAATTTTCTGAGCACACCAATGTGACAAGAAACATTGTTGTCCAGTCATGACTTCATGTACTATAGTGACACAAAACCCCTTAATCATTTATCACAATGGATAAAAACAAATAATTGGTTCTGATGTCCAGCAAAAGATTGTTGAGCTACAAAAATGAAAAGTGGATTTAATGGGAAATGGTTGAAGTTGTTCAGGACACTGTTCAAAAAACAAATCTTCTGCTCTCATGCAAAAACAAACTCCACCATATTAATCTGCCATACTGGAACTTCAACCAGGACTGAGGTCTATGGCCAGATGAAATGAAAAAGAGTTGGTAGCTATAACACAAGAGCTGTGCCCCATGTCCAGTTAAATACACCACCAGACCTTCATTGTTGTGGGGTTCACAGTGCCTATTTTATACAGGCCTACAGTATGTGCTCGAAAACAATAGATGTGGAGCAACGTGTACGTCTTGGATAGATAACCCAAATTGAAACTAAAGAAAAATCTGCTGCATCCATTATTAGTATATATATTTACCTTAATGAAGGTAATCTTGTGTGAATGCAGAATAAGACACAGAGATTTTAATATTGCATATGTTTGTGTGTTCAGTCACTTGACCTGCTGAAGTTTAATCTATTTGTCTGTATGGGAGGATGTTCATCAGCATGAAAGACCTCAGTGAACACACAACAGTTTCAGCAACAATGATCTTGGCTTCGCTTTTTATACATTTATATTAACAATGAGCCTTATTAATAGCGTTTCGATTTGGTTCAGAACCGTGTCATTTTACTGGTATTGGTACCGACTACTTAAATAGAGTCAGTTTCTACACACACTTCATCAGGTTACGAGTGTCCGGATTTAAATCAGTCACTTACCGCACACGAGTAATAAAGGAACTATAATGATCTTCATGTTTCATTTTAAAGCGGATGATCTTCTACTTCTTCTTCTACGGCGGTTGGCAAACCATCTTAAGGTGCATTACCGCCACCGACTGGACTGGAGTGTGGAACACGGATTACATGGATAACTTAAAAAAATAAATAATACGGCTACTACTATTAATAAATAATAAGATATGACAATACAATTATTCATGAAAAAGTAAATACTGTGTCAACATATGTAACCTATATTCTTTTGCTTAACCCTGTTTCTTTTACAAACTTTATTATATTGTCGTATATATTATCACCTGTTTTTCCTAAAATTCCTGGTAAGGAAATATCATGGTGTTTAACGGAAAAATTATACTCTATTATCATTGCATTGTTCACAATGAAATATAACATGTTCAACTGTTTCTTTATGGTTACAAAAAGTGCATTCCCCGTTGGGGGCTTAAGCCCAGTATGACCTATTCTAAGCCGTGTTATAATGTTTCCTTCCCTTCTTTTCCTATGCTCTTTTCTCCCCACACCAACATGATTTTGTATTTTATACAAGTGTCTCCTTGTTTCACTTTCATTCCATGCTACCTGCCATACCCATTGTGCATCATTTTTAATAAGTGTCTTTGCTTCAGTTTTACTCAAAGGAATTTATAGTTCGACTTGCTTTGTTCTTAACGTTTGATTGGCCAGAATATCAGCTTTCTCATTTCCTTCTACCCCTACATGAGCAGGGACCCAAACGAAACTATACCTTTCATTTTTAATTCAAACATCTTATTAAATATATCATTGATAATATCCATTCTTATTGATGACCTTCCAGATCTAATACTTTTCAGAGCTGAATAGCTATCAGATGCAATGACACTGTTTTTTATTCTTCTCTTTTCTGTCCACTGTATGGCTAATAATATTGCCAATAGTTCAGTTGTGTAAACTGACACATGATTAGTTACTCTCTTCTTAAAATAAATATCATTAATTGGAACATATACTGCTGCACCAGCGATTCCTGTACCAGGATCTTTTGACCCATCTGTATATATAAATACAGAATCCGGAAATTGTTTCTCAAGGTAATTTTGTACTATACAACTTGCTGGAATTTGCTTAAGGTTTCCTTTTAATTCCTGCTGTATACTGAAGTCAACTATTGGTAAGGGGAACCACCAGGGGGGAATGAATGAAATTGGGACCGTCTTGCTGTAACTCAGATTCTGTAGTCCTATAATCCTTGCCCTCACATTTGTCTTACTATGTTCCCAACCATCTTTTAATACACTTTTTACCGGATGTGTTTCAACATATCCTTGTATATCAACCCAGTATGCCATCATTAATTTCATTCTTCAAGGCATTTCACCCATTTCCACCTGCATTGATGATATGGGCGATGTTTTAAACGACCCACTACATATTCTCAAAGCCTGTGCTTGTAATATGTCTAGTTCCTTAAGATTTGATTCTGCTGCAGACATATATGCTATACATCCATAATCTAGAACTGATCTCATTACTGCCCAATATATGTTATGCAAAGACGCTCTATCTGCTCCCCATTTATGTCCTGTCAGACACCGGAGTATGTTAATAACCTTTTTACATTTGCCCTTGATTTTATCCAGATGAGCTTTCCATGTCAATTTTTCTTCAAACCGAATCCCTAGGAATCTCACAACCAAAAGTTGCCCATACCATTTTAAGGTAATTTAGGTATTTTTACGTCACCTAGAAAAACAAATAGCCTGTGTTTTATCTACAGATAATTTTAGTCCCCATTTACTAGCCCATTTTTCAACCTCATTTATTGCAACTTGCATTTTCTCATTGACATAAGATAAATGACAACCTCTCATCCATATCGCCCCATCATCTGCGTACAAAGATTTCTTTACATTTTGTACGATTTCAACCTGAGAAAAAACGTCATCGATCATAATGTTAAATAGTAGTGGACTGCACACACTGCCCTGTGGGGTTCCATTCTCCACTGTATATACTTTAGAATATTCATTACCTATAATTGCATTTTGATGTTTTTGCCTTAGAATCCGTCTTTCTGACTCATATTTTTGACAGTATAACATGTTCCACCGTTTCTTCTTGCCCACAAAACTCACACCTTCCCGTATCATGATGAGCCATTTTATAAAGTGTGCTGTTTAGTCCAAATCTCATCCTTGAGATTATTATCTCTTCTCTATTGTTTTTTCCTGCACTTCTCATTTCTCCCACTATCCTTTCTCAAACCACCTTCCTTTCTTCTCCATCTCGCATTGTTTTTGCCACCTTCAACCTTTCTTTAACAATACTCTTGATTTCATTCTTACTAATACTAACACTTATATTAATATCATTGTTTTTAATGGTCTCTTTTGCTGCCTTGTTTGCAATTTAATTTCCTTTGATACCGACATGCGCAGGTACCCATAAAAATATCACTTTATATCCCATCATTTGAATTCTGTATAATGTTTGCCGTCTTTTTATGAAAATGTCTGGTCTACTTTCTGAATGACTGTATTGTAAGCTAGTCAATGATGAACTTGAGTCTGAACAAACAACTGAAAACAACGTCACCTATTGGACTGTAGTGTGAACTTTGATATTGCATGGAGGAAAGCTGTGTTTCCGTATAAAAAGCGTTTATTCGTTTTCGAATCCCAAATAGTAACATATCATTATGTTTCTTTTTTATTGGTTTAAACACTGATAAATTATATTGCACAGATACAAAATCAAGTATCAGGAAAATTAGCTGAACTTTTTGTCAAGCTATGTCTAGTTTCACCATTTCTGTTCTCTAACTCCTCTCACTTCAGAGAGATATGAGTCATAAGATGATGCTCTTCAGAAGCAGCAAGTGAGAGACTTGAGGACTGTGTGGTTAACTCCTCCCTCGAATGCATTCTGCAGCCATACATGACAGTAAAGGGGTCTATTAGTTATCAAAATGTCAGAACCCGATCTGTTGTTCGGTTTTTTATTGTTTGTCATCAAAGCTTTTTCAGAATGTAACGTCATGTTCTTCTGTCTGTGTTTGTGGAGTCTGTTTGGTAAGTTGTTTTAATTTCTTCACTTCATTTTAGTGCAGAATAACTCACGAATCAGACAACATTACACTGATCCGTGAGCCTGTTCATTCATTAACCAAACCAACAATATGAGATTATAATACCTGTTGTTATTTAATACAAGTTTGTGTAGTTTGTCAAGACACGTTGCGCAGGTGATCACCGACTGATCAGATTTTTCTTAACAGAAGAGTTGTTTTGTATTTTTCAGGTGTGTTTGGTTGTGTCTCTGTGTCGGGGACTGAAGGAGATTGTGTTACTTTGTTTGTTAATCTGACTGAAACACAGATGAAGAATGGAATCTCCTGGAAGTTTGGAGTTCAAGAAAGTCTCATCGCTGAAATCAAGCGTGGACGCATCACTATATCTGATGATAAACCTGATAAAAGATTCAAAAACAAACTAATACTAAACAAACTTACTGGAGATCTGACCATCACAAACACCAGTATCTCACACGCTGGACTTTATCAAGTGACCAACATCAAGACAAACCAACAACTCACAACAGTTACTCTTACCGTCTATGGTGAGTAAGATAAATGTTTTTATATTCACATTTTCATGTTTCTAATCAACTTCTTACAACCTGTTTCTTGCTTAAATCTTTATCACACATTGTTGATTATATTTACTGTATGTTTTAATAATGTATATAATATAATTTTCTATTCTTCATTGTTTTCCAGCTCGTCTGCCTGTTCCTGTTATCTCAAGAGTCTCACCATTATCAGGAAGCTCATCATGTAGTGTGTTGTGTTCAGTGCTGGATGTGTCACGTGATGTGAGTCTCTCCTGGTACAAAGGAAAGAGTTTATTGTCCAGCATCAGTGTGTCTGAACGCAGTGACATCAGCAGCATCTCTATTCATCTGGAGTGTCTGGATGATTCTTACAGTTGTGTAGTGAACAATCCCATCAGCAAACAGACTCAACATCTCAACACTGATGACTGTCACAAGTGTTCAGGTGTGCACATTTATTATTATTAATGTTAACTTACTAATGTAAGATTAGACATACAGATTGAACAACAGTAATGTCTGTTATTATTTATTACAGGTCTCTCGGTCAGTAGTATAGTTCTTCTCCTGTGTGCTGTGGTTGGATCTCTGATGATTGTTGCTGCACTTCTGATCTTCTGCATCTACAGGAAACGCAGACAAAGAGATCAACACGGTGTGTGGAAACTACATCTGACCCATGTGCATAAGTAATATTGTTTCGTAAAGACACTGTGTTAAATGTAGAATCTTTGTATTAATACATCACTGTTTTTGCAACAGTTCACACCAGCGAGCAGGAGATCACATACGCAGCGCCAACATTCTGTAAAAGAGAGACGCATGAACCGGTGAGATCATTCATGTGTGTGTTGTGTGTCTTAATTCTGCATATTCACTATTCTGTCATTATCACACGGGGAATACTTGATTCTGATTGGCCAGTAGTGACATACATTAATCCTACTAATTGTTTTTATAGTACCTTATTGCTTTTATAAAATGGTTGCCACACAACACAAATATTAAAGCATTGTGAAGAGAGGAATGAGGCATGACGCACTCCTGTAACTCAGTGGTAAGAGCATTGTGTTAACAACTCAAGGTTGTGTGTTGGATCTCAGGGGATTGCAGATACCCATGTATAATGAATAGTATAATGCAATGTAAGTCGCTTTGGATAAAAGTGTCTGCCAAATGCATAAATGTAAATGCAATGCACTCAAAAACCATCTCCACCTTATCTGCCTGTATGTGTCCGATTATTTTATTGAATTCTGTTACGCATCAGGATCTGTTCTGGTTCCCCAGGTGGGGGGACATGTATTGCCTCGTCAACCTATGTCCATGCAAGGCTGCACTGACGGGCGGAGGGTTTGCCCAGAACAGTTTTATTTCACCAACATTAAATATATGCTATTGTTAAATATTTGACACGGTTTGATTTCAAGTCACGACCAATCAGAATCAAGGACTGGAACTAATGTGTTTTATAAGCATGTTTATTCACATGTTTTGTGTTGGTGTCTGCAGATATCTTCACTGGAGTATGATACGGTGTATGCTGGAGTCATGACAAGATGATCAAATTCAGTGGTAAGAGCATGACGTTAACAATGCCAATGTCATGGGTTGGATCCCAGGGGATTGCACATACTAAGAAACAAATGTATAGGATAATGCAATGTAAGTCCCTTTGGATAAAAGCGTCTGCCAAATGCTTAAATGTAAAAAATATTTAATAGAGAGGACAAGAAGAGAAGTGGAAAGGACGCTGAGATGCAAATCGTCTCGTCTATCTTTCTAAACATAACATTTATATTCAATGAGTCGAAAAAACTTCAACTTTGCCATTAAAAACGTGTTTGTGGTGTCATAGAGTAAAGAAAAGTGGAAAAACACATTCAGTGTAAAAGAAAACACCAGCAGAGCTGTGAAAACTAAACTTTCCACGACCACAAACCAAAGACCAAAATAAATATGAGGCGTGTTCTTCAAGCAATTTTCCACACACATCTTCTGTTGACCTTTATCTCCTATCACAACTGTTGAACTTCATCTTGATGTGTTCATGTGTGAGAGGAAAGGTGAGAAACAGCAGACCATCTGCAAATTACTTTAAAATTGTACAAAAAAGATCACAAAGTTCTTAAAGATCACACAATGTCAGTGTCCTGTAAGAACGGTGAGAATAAACAACAATATGATCAATGTCTGTGTAGAATGTGTTATGTCGGATGAGGAGAATACTTTTATACTCATGTAGTGTCTGTCTGTTTGTGTTCTTCATACAGAAGATGTTTGTCCACATGTCTGCAGTTACAGGATCAATGGAGCTCATGATTGTATATTGATTTGATTCTCACGTAGAAAGTGTTGTGTGTTCAGTTCTAGAATCATTGTGACCTTTCACCTAAACAGCTACATGAATTCTAGACGAACCAAGTCACTTCCTTCATCTGTTTCATGTTTGACGTCTTTGTTTGTGTTGATCATTTCTTTCTTCAATGCAATAATAACAGTATTATTGTAAATCAAGTAAACAAATTGTTTTTTTTATGGAAACTGGTTTTAACTGCCTGCGACATCATTTGCAATCGACACAAATAAACTCGAAATTACTTTCCAACTTTCCAAAGGTTTCCTCCGCGTTGCCAGGAGACAAAATGCTTTAAAGAGGAAGAATCACTTGATCACAAGAAATACAAAGTGTATTATATTTAGGATTTAAACAAGGTTTGACTGTTGTTATATTTATAACAGACAAAGTCTAGGTGGGCAATTCCAATGTTATGGATGTGACATTTTATTGTAAATTCTCAGAGAATGTCTATATTATCAATATATTGAATTATCTGTCTATATTTGACTAAACCTCTGATGATGGAGAGATTTTATTTGTATTAGCACATATATGTAGCACACATGATTGAGTTCTTGTGGCTCAGTTGGTTTAGCACTACACCACGATAACACCACAACAGATACGCTGAAATGCAATGCTTTAAATGCATTTTGACATCTCTGGCAGTCAAATGCACAAATGTTTAAATGCAGTTTAACATGGCTGAAATGCATCATTTAACATCTGTGTTCTCTGCGTGTTGATGCTTCAATCCGACTTCATGTAGTCATGTATGCACACAGTATTATATGGATTTATGTCACAGTTCAAAAGGAATCAATGATTGTGTTCATCAAACCGTAATTTAAAGAAAGCCATCGGTCTTAAAGATCTCATTATGTTCACACATATCTTCATGTTTATGACTGTATATTTACTGTTTTAAAACACATCAGCAGATCAGTGAACGTGCAGCTCTGTCTCCCAGATTACTGCGGCGCCATCTGGTGGTTAAACATGGAAACACACTGAAAACGCTTTTATTCGTGTACATCACTCATCAAATAATCATATCACATTAATGATAAGTGTATTCAAAAAATAAATAACACAACACACACACGTTTGTGTCCAGATTTACTTACAAAACATGAGAATTGCAGCTGAGACCCTTCACTGTACAGGACATGAACAACGCTTTCTGAGCACCATCTGTATTTTGAGTATTGTACATTTACATTTATGCATTTAGCTGACGCTTTTATCCAAAGTGACTTACATTGTATTATCCTATACATTTATACATAGGTATCTGCAATCCCCCGGGATCTAACCCACAACCTACAGTTGTTAACACCATGCTCTTACCACTGAGATACAGGAAAGTATAATATTGTGTATATATATATATATATAGTATACATTTGTGAATATAATATTCAGTATTCTTGTGCAACATTTCAATACTGTGCAAATGATGAATACAATCATGTCAAGTCTCGATAGAGTGTGGAGAAGCAGACATTATACTGCTTTCATAGTTTGTCAGATCACACTCAATACTAAGTTCAGTGATCTTCAATATAAAACATGTAGTAACAGATAAAAATATACTTGAAATATTGTACAAGCAATGTTCTGACAATATTAGTACTAAAAAGTCCCTTTCCACGAAAATTACATTTCTTTCATTCATTCCATTATATCATCACATTCATATCATGTAAAAATATATGAGTGCCAAGATAAAAAACACACGGTTTATGTTAACTTTTCACATTTTGCTGTTTGAACAAATTACCTTAAATGTCCATAAAAACAACACGTAGGGCTTGATTCTTTAACTTCAAACTGTGTTGGCATTACAAAACACTACTGCGGTTGTGAGGTTTGCATTGGAAGTAAAGGAGTCCCTTCTGACTCCATCCTTGTGAGGTCTTGAGTTCTGACTATCTCTCTATTACCTGTGAGTAAACAAAACATAATCATACATATACCATATATGATTTCAGTATATGAGCGGAACTTATAAGGTTTCTTATATGGGTCATTATCAAAATATTATTGCATCATCATGCAACTGAAGAAAACATTAGACTTACTTATTTAAAAATTGCATCATATCAGTCCCTTTATTATGAAATGCAATAAAATATATAAACAATTATATTAATAAGTTAACATTGATAATAATAATAAATAGATCCTTTCTATATAAATAAAATCCTGTTCAATGTATTTCAAGTTTGTATTCATGTTAAAGATATTACTGTTGAAAGATAAACGTCTCACCTCGAGTAACTTTGAATCTCTTGTATTTGGTCTGTGTGTTGCTGATGATCTGTAGTTTATAAAGTCCATAGTGTTTAGTGTTGATGTTTGTGATGGTGAGAGATCCAGTGTGATCGTTCAGATGTAGTTTCTCTTTAAATCTCCCGTCAGCACCATCATAAAGAACCTTCTGGTTTTTATCAGCTTTAGCAATGAGATTATCATCCGGTCCAAACATCCACAGCATCATCACATCATCTCTCTGTATGTCAGCATCATCATCAGGGTGCAGTGTGACTGAATCTCCCTCCATCACCGACTCCAGTTTCTCTACAATTCATCACAAAAATAAAAAGGGCTGCGTTTCCAAGAAGCCTTGTGACCTTAACTTGATCTTAGAACCATTGTCACCGTTTGAGCTAATGTTTCTACTTAAAAATATTAGTTAACTCAATGAATTTAGAATTTAGTGAAATTTGAGGCAACCAGGTTACTTATATTTTTAAGTTGAACCAACAATTTTTTATCAATCGCAGTTAAAGGTTTAAATTACCGTTTACGATGAGCATGAATCTACAGCACTTGTTGTCTGCGCTGGTTGTGATCTGTAGATTGTAGACGTCTGAATGTCCTCTGCTGATGTTTGTGATGGTCAGATCTCCGTTCTGTTCGTTCAGTTTCAGTCTGTCTCGGAATCTCTCATCATTACCGTCATACACATACACGTGACCGCCGGCTCGGTTGATTTCGGCGATGGTGGTGTTTTTGCCTCCAAACGTCCACAGAATCCGATCATCTTCCTTTGATCCACAGACATCCGTGTGAAGAGTGACAGAATCACCCGCCGTGTGCTTTAATGTATGCACTAGAAAACACAACTTTATTGAACATCACATTGATCAATAATTCACTATTGCTAAAGACAGATTTGATCTACTCACACAAGACGAGAACATTGAACCTCTTATATGATGTTGTGTTTCTGCCCTTGATGTGTAGCTCGAATCGTCCAGCGTCTGAGTTTTTAAAGTTTGTGATGGTGAGAGTTCCCGTCTGATCATTTAGATGAATTCTGTGTTTAAATTGCTTATCATTAGTGTTGAAGGATATCTCTTTGGTCTTTCCATCGATTTCTGCTATGACGACATCTTTAGGTCCACATCTCCATTGGATCTTCTCATCGCTCTGTAGTTGAGAAACGCCGGTCTGTAGTTCGACAGACTCTCCTTCTGTGACCTTCAGTGTGTCCACTTCATATCACAACAAAACACACAAACACAAAGACATGTCGATTATGAAGAGATGAATATGAAGCACATCTTCAGCAATATTCTTCATATTCAAGTAAAGCTTCTGCTTTTTATTTAAACTCAAGGTTGTCAGATTCAAAAGATTCACTGAGACGAAATACATGTATTTGAGCTTCTCACCTTGAACCACGACCTTGAATCTCTTAGATTTGGTGATTTTGGTTCTGTTGGTGATCTCCAGATGATAATCTCCAGAGATTCTGATTCTGACGTCATTGATGGTGAGATCTCCAGTCTGACTGTCCAGATGAATTTTGTTTGTGAATCTCTCATCATGAATATATGAAATATTCTTTTTCTGAAACTGAGCGATGACGGGACCTTTGGCTCCAAACCTCCAGACTATCTCGTGATCTTTTTGTGTTTCAGAGATTCCTGTTTTTAGCCGGGCAGAGTTTCCCTCCATCGCTGACACGGTCTTCATTTCATCTGTCTCACACAAATACAGAACAAACAGAAACACTTTCACAGACAGTTTATGAATTTATTCTGACTCAGTCTGAATTTAATGTACACATTCATTTTTGAAATGTTAGTTACTACATACTGCCAAAACTTAATCATTTCTTATAATTTTTTGGAAGTGAACTGTAATCAGATGTAATTATACTACATTTTAAGGATTGTTTTTTAAGGAACTATAAAAAATGCTACTGTACAGCAACCAAAAAATGTTGCCAGTAAAATTATGTGCTACTAGTCTAATAGGCATTTTTAACTTTCATAAACATAATAACATGAACTGCAATAAGTTATTTCCTTAGTCATCCTTTCAACAAAAAGTTAAATAAATAAAAATCTAATAATAATGAATGAGGAAAATAATGTAGTATGATGCGTAAAATAACAACTTACACTCTAATGTACAAAAATGATTATTAAATTTCATAAAATGGATCTTTTATCAATTACCTTTGAGATTCGAGTATTTGCTGCGAAAGTAAACCACACCCAGAATTCCCAGCACAGGCAGCAGGACCGCAGCACAGATCAGAACGATGACCCCGGAGGACAGTCCCGGTTCTGCCTCGCCTAAAGAGAAACAGCTACTTTCACTGTTCTTATCCCAGAAAACGATTCATGCAAATATTACAAATGATAAAACGTTGTGAACCTAAATGAGCTGACTGTGGAGCTCAAATCATCACATGGTTTCAAACAATATATGAAGAGTTTGGTTCCAAAATAGCTAACTTTAAGATCAGAAACATTTTTAAAAACATGTTTTTATTGTAATCATGTTTTTGTTTTATTGTGTTATCTTTTTAGGTATTATGGCTTAAATCAATCAAATTTGGAATGCACAATAAAAAAAATGTATATGTTAATATAACTCAGACTAATGTTCGATTTAAAGACATGATCTTACCAACAAAGACGTTGAATCTCTTGTATATGGTCTCTTTGTTGTTGGTGATCTGTAGTTGATAAACTCCTGTGTCTGTAGTTTTGAGATCTCTGATGGTTAGAGATCCAGTCTGAGGATCCAGATGAAGTCTGTCTCTCTTATCAAAACCATATGTGATGTCACGAGTATTAATTTGGATTTCTGCTAGACTAATGTCTGGATTTAAAGGTCCAAACATCCACATCATTAGATTGTGTTTCTTGATTTCTGTCACTCCAGCGTTTAGAGTCACTGAATCTCCTTCTCTCTTGTTTTCTAGACCGGCAAAGAACACATCTGGAAAACAAGCAGGAACATTTGTCAGATATTCCTGAGGGTGTAAGACAAATAAGTAATAAAAAAACACACAAGGCTGTATTATATACTCACCCTGTACAGTGACAGTGAACGTCTTGGTTAAGGTTTGAAAGCTGATGATCTTTAGTTGGTATTTTCCGGAGTGTTTGGTTCTGATGTCATTGATGGTGAGAGATCCAGTCCGGTTGTCCAACTGCAGTCTGTCTTCAAATATCCCATCATCAGTATCATACAAAGAGATGACCCCAGTCTCTCCATCTATTTTAGCGATTATAAAGCTTTTGTATGACCACATCAGATAAACTTTCTGTATGTGAGTAACATTAGTGTGAAGAGAGATAGGACTTCCCTCCAGTACTGACACAGAATCACCAAACACACCTAGAAAGAGAGAGACATAATGTAATAAATCATTAAACCAAGACCTTATATATATATATATATATATAAACATTTAATTGTCTTTTAGGCCTATCAGAACATGATTTTCCTTCATTATTAACCTAAATGTACTATGTTATGTGTGATAACTGATAGAATGTGCATTTATTTTGGTACACATCAATACATAAGGGATAAACCCTCCAGCCAATCAGAATCCAGAATTCCAACAGATCATAGTATGAATTAAAAGAAAATACATTCGATACACAATTGTTTTATTTGTTAGCATGTCAATGACGTCACTCAAAGATTTGTTGTTTGTTTGTGTCACTCATAAGTCAGATAAGAAGACAATGTCGTGTCTTGGTGCTCTTTAAAACTGAAATGCATTCCAATGTATAAATCCAGGCTACACATTTTTATCTACAAATGTCTTTCTAAACCTGTAAAGATTTGTGCACGACTTTTAAATGGCGTTGATAGAAAGTGAAAGCAAAACTATCATAGAGAAGCAGAAAGGGACAAACTTACCGTTTAAACGACACAAGATGAAAAACATCAACAGTTTCATCATCGTGGTGTGAATGTAAGAAATCCAGATGATGATGATGATGATGAGGATTTAGTGAAGATATTGCACAGCTCGTTGAGTTCACTCCCGTCATCAGACAGACAGCGACACTTAAACAAATACCGACCGACGATTATACCGACACTATTACCGTACTAACAAAACCACATGTTGACTGAAGACGGATTATGTTTGTATTAGGCTATTAAAGATAAATCACTGTGTTGACTGTACAGTTTCACTCCGGCCAGATTACGTAACCTATTACTTCCTGCTTCTTGAAGCCTGTGGTATTTCAGCTTCGGTTATATCTTTCTCCAAATAATAGTTTTGTGTAGTTTGCTGTTTAAAGATAAATTGCAGTCCTTTATTTTCAAAATATTTCTTTAACAATTTTAATCTCAAATAGCGTTTTCATTCTGTACATTCACGAGCTGGACGTTGCTGACGTTATTGACTTCGACAAATAAATCACAACTTACAAGAAACGCGTTTTGTTTTCTTGTTTAATTTCGTTTATAAACAGTTCAATGATTAATTGCAATGACTAATTTTAACAAACACTGTTATATAAACATTATAATGCAGTCTAGCAGTGACCCTGATAGCACACAACATCTGGCAGATGAAGTCTGTATTTACATCTGGAAGACATCAATACACAGTTTTCTCATCTTCAATAGCAACGTCTCATACAGATGTCTGCTGTCAGACGTCATATAGACCTCTAGAAGACGTCTGTAAGATGTTTATGATGTAGAATGGATGTAAAGCTGCTCTTTCTAAGATGTTTAGATGTTTTTACGCAGCAGATGTTTCCAGATGTTTAGCAGACGTTCAGACGTCTCCGAGGCGTATTGCAGATGAGCAAACTGTGTATTGCAGATGTAAATGCAGACGTCATATAGACGTAAGCCAGATGGATTGTGCTATCTGGGAAGTGTTTATATGAAGGTTGTTTAACAGTTTTTGTGCTCATGGTGGCAGAGTTGAGCCGAGTAAAAATCAATTCACCCTCCTGATACAAAATGTGATCACAGATAAGTAGGCCCAGTCTATGTTTAAAGACCAAAATGTGCTTTGCTGTGTTAAACACGAATTCAACCTGAAACGTTATCTGTAATACACTGACAATTAGTATTCTTGTATTACATTCTTTAATATATTTGTTTATAATTTAGTCGACTTTTTAAAGAATGCGTGGTGTGTTTTTCTTCTGCTGAGAGAGATTAAAGATGGTTTTATTGAAGCAGACTTCAATCAAAGTGAAAACACCTGTGGTGTTATTTATGACATTTATTTAGGCCTACAGAAATGTGGTGTGTCACGCGAGACAGTCAATTACATCAGTTTGCATCAGTTTGTGTGTGTGAATGTGTAGTATACAGAACGCTTGCATGCACATACTGTATTTAAATCAAACTAGACAATGATGAATTTCATCTAGTCATCAGCTCGTGACTTATTCACTCTGAGTAATATCAGATTCACTTCTCCTCTGGTTACACTTACATTTAGGCATTTGGCAGACGCTTTTATCCAAAGGGACTTACATTGTATTATCCTATACATTTATACATAGGTACCTGCAATCCCCTGGGATCCAACACACAACCTTGCTTTGTTAACACAATGCTCTTACCACTGAGCTACAGGAAAGCTGGTTTTCATGACTGGATTGCTATTGAAATATTGATTCTAATAAATCCGCTATACATTACAGGTGACATAATCCTCTGTAAGAGAAAGAACATTTTAAGGCATTTAAGAAAACAAATTTCTTGAAAAATATAAACGGATTCAATGTGATATTCAGTCTCACTTTCATATTGACTGCACACAAAATCTCTTCACGTTTTATTGCGGAACAAGGAACTGCACTTATTGTCTCGTGCATTAACTTTTGTGTACATCAGTGAAGGTTAAATCTTTTTTGCAAATACTCCTTCACATTACAGAAAAATGTTGATTATTTTCTTTATGTGCTTATGGAACCTAAATGGTACGTTTTTATATACATTACATGCATATATATTTTTAATTTGACCATTATGATTTGTGACTGAGAATGTGTTTGTTTTGTTCTCCAGGTGTTGATACAGATGAGATGAAGTCAGTGTCAGTGATGGAGGGACATTCTGTCACTCTTAACAGCGGCATTACTCACATACAGAGAGATGATCTCATTCTCTGGACATTTGGAGCTAAAACTTATCATTTAGTTAAAATCAACAGATTACAGAAAGAGACGTTTCGTGATGGTGATGATGGAAGATTTAAAGACAGACTGCATGCAGATAATCAGACTGGATCTCTCACCATCACAAACATCACAACTGAACACTCTGGACTTTATCGCATAGAAATCGTCAGTGGAAACAAAGTGTCCAACAAGAACTTCACCGTTTCTGTTTACGGTAAGTTAAACATTATACATGTTTAACTTTGCTTTGGAATGTTATTCATTTATTGCCTGTGAAAAGAATCCTATAAAGAAACAGACATTTTCTGGCAGCCGGGGTACCAGAAATATAGCCTACCGTAAAATAACAGCTTCACTATTTCAAAAATTGTCAAAACAATTTGTCAAAATAGTTTTACATATTTAAAGATTTTTTTTGCATATTAAAAGATATGTGATTGTATTTTCCAGCTTGTCTGCCTGTTCCCGTCATCTCTCGATACTTCTCACAATGTTCTCCATCATCATTAAGTTCAAACTGTTCTGTATTGTGTTCAGTTTTTAATGTGACACACGCGAGTCTCTCCTGGTACAAAGGAAACAGTTTATTGTCCAGCATCAGTGTGTCTGATGTTAAAACAACCGCATCTTTGCATCTGGATGTGGAATATCAAGACAACAACACACACAGCTGTGTGATCCACAATCCCATCACAAACCTCACACAGCATCTCAACGTCACTCACGTCTGTCCCATTATCATCATTTCAGGTATGTTACATTAAATCACTGCACACGATGTGTAATTTCTTGAATTATGTACCAGTTAACTTCCATGTCACCCTTAGATTACGTTCATTATGTTGGCGTACCCGAAGCAGTGACGCGATTGGTCGTCGCTGCGCTGGTGGGCATGGCCGCTGTCGCTCTGGTGGTTTATGACATCATATCCACAAGAGATTAACAAGAGACTGAAATCACAGATGCCAGTATTTCCTTTATTTTTTATAAGGTAATTAATAGGTGTAAAAGGTTGTTTCTATGGGATGCTACACATCAATTGTCTGCCGAGAATAAGCCGACTGTGCATCTACAGCAATAGCTAACACAACATGAGAGTGACCATGGTCTTAAAATCTGTAGTATTGTATTCAAACGTATTAAAACTCTCACATTCTCACCTGGAGAAAGTTTTACTTCTTCAGGATTTGAAATCTTTCAGCTTTTTATTAATGATGCTTTGCAACGTTTTGGCATCTTGAAGGTGGTTAAAGAAGGCAATGACAGAAAAGACATGACATGTGTTCTAGGAATAAATAAAAGATGCAATGCAGCATGTTCATGAGACGTTTGAACTATTATGAATATAACAAGTAAAGCTTTGTACTAAAAATGCCAAAATAGGACTTATTTCTCTTTTATTGCTCATATTCACAGAAGCATTTTGACAATAAAAACCTTGAACAGTATTCAAAAAGCTTTCTCAGCTTAATCTCGCTTTTCTTTTTTGTCAGTTCTTGTAACATGACTGTCGCTATATTAGAGAAGTAAAACCTTCACAAAATATGATGGATATGAGTCGCTCTCACAAAGTGGAAGCATGTAAACTGTAAAAAAGAAATGACAGCAAACCCTTGCATTTTGCTTTGAAGATTATTCCCTGATAGCACACGTACATCTGGCAAACATCTACAGTATTTCATGTCTGCATTTTCATCTGCAAGACATCTGGTAGATTTGCTCATCTGCACTACATCTCTGAGACGTCTGCTGTCATATAGACCTCTAGAAGACGTCTGTAAGATGTATATTAATGTGCAACAGCTCTTTCTAAGATGTATAGCAGACGTTTTTTACGCAGCAGATGTTTTCCAGATCTGGATATCTTAAACAGACATCATACAGATGTACATGTGGTATCTGGGTTATGCGTTTATTATGTGTGCGAAAGGCTGAAAAACCTGCCTGGTCAGTGAGTGACACTAAATACTGAATCTATAAACTGAAATCTACCAATCAGGAATGTTACCCATAATGTGTCTTCATATTAACAAGCTTAAACAGGTCATTAACCTTGTTAAAATGTACAGGAAATGCCTGAAGTTATATTGATTTTACTTTGTTTTCATGAACATCAAATAAACAGCATGAATCATGTCACAGTTGGGCCATAAGTTAAAGATGTTCTCTTGTTCAGGTTGAACACAACCTTAAGTGAATCAGACACATCTGTATGCGTGTGTCGGGAGTATTCAACCGGGTGTACTTTAGGACCCAGGAGACAACTAAACGTGTTTCAGTATATTTATTTCCTCAATATGTGTTTTTGTATACTAAACGTCCTTTGATCACAAACAAATGTCTGCCTCATATCAATAACATCTTTAGCTTGTTTATTTTGCACAAGCTGTGGTTGAATTTTTTCTCCAGTTTACGCTAATGTTTCATTTGGCTACCGAACGAGTTTTACTTAAGATCCTCGAATCTGGTGACAATAGATTACTTTTCTTTTAAACTTCTTAATAGCTACAACACTCCTAACACACAAAACAACTTGAGACAACGTGGTGGGAACAAAGACACACGCAACACAGAGCCCTTCCCTGAAACAACGGAAGCTGAAAGACTCTACTTCCGCTTCATATTTATACCTTTCGGTCTCCGCCCTCCCTCGTGGCGTCATCACACCGCCCTATAAATGCTTAACCTCACCCAAAGGTCAATGTTAGGGTGTAGGTAGGGTACGTGCGGTGCTAGGCTACAAGTTGCTAATACAATATATGAAGTACAGGTTTAAGTGCGATGGTTCATTGTTTGGGATGTTAGGGGTACATGGAAACATTCTGGAGGAGCTGAACACGCAGCACCAGATGGGACCGTGGAATTAGTTTGTTAGTTAAAGTTATTAGTTGAATGTTTTATATGGTTATCATGACCGCACAACAGTAACGTACTGTAGGTGGCGCTATGTATAAAGGATGAATGTGCACAGCAAAACAACTGTGGTTGTACATCTATTCTAAATTATGCACATCTTACAGACATCTAGAGGTCTATATGACAGCAGACGTGTCAGAGATGTATTGCAGATGAGCAAACAGCATCTGCCCGATGTCATTCTGATGAAAATCAGCTATCAGATTATAGATCAGGGTATATATTGTGACACTGTAGACGATACGAAAAGCCACGTCATATTTTTACTTTGGCTTTTTTAAGTTAGCATATATGCTATGTTTGTTTGATGCTTGATATAGCAGCGAAATAGTCAGCATTTGAAGCGGATCAAAAAAGTGAATAAAAGTTGTCCAAATTGCTATTCAGCCAGTCACATGGCAGCAACACAATGCATTTAGGTAATTTCTTAAATGGATGTGACAAAATTAACCTGAAAAGCTGATTCTCCTCAAGCGTTCTATATATGCATATGTGTGTAATTGTGCATCGTCTCTATTAACAGGTGCTTGACCGTATCTGTCCATTTTCAGGCGTTGGGAGTATCGTCTACTTGGGTGTGTTAGGATGCGAGTCCTGAGCCTACTAGATGAAGGCAAAGCTGCCTTAAACCACTCGAACCATAGATTGCTGCTTGCAGCTATATTTAATCATAATTATTTTTCAAAAGCATTTAAAGGAAAAGGGTGAAACTGGTGATATTTTATAAGGATATTGGCACATGTGCTTTTATGTGACAGGAAATGTTTTGACAGTTAAGCCTTATTTGTAGTGACTTTTCACATAAAGGTTTGTTATGTTAAAGTGTAAAAGGAAGTTATTGTGTGTGGTTTATGTTTGCAGGACAGGAAGAAGCCCCACACCCCCCCAACCCACAAATGTATCTGTTTGTCCGTATATCAGACAAAACCACATTTCTTTCCAGATCTAAAGATTTCTCCGACTCGCATTCATTAAAATCACATTTTACATTTCATTTTTTTGCAACGTGATGTGAGACGTTGTGACACTTTGTCTAAACCACATGTGATTACAATGCATTTAGATTTTCCCCAAAACAAAGTGTGTGCCATTTATCATCCATAAGGAAATAAAGAATCATGTGATCTGCTTAATAATTATTGTAAAATGTACATGTTTGTTAACAATGTGTTAAGTTTATCTAACAAAAAAACAACATTTGTGTTGGGCCAGTTTGTTTGGACATTGTAAAAAGGAAATTACATTGTTTTCCAGCACAATGTTGTGAGTCACAGATCTAAATCAGATGCATGTGTGAATTATTACAAACCTATAGATGAAAACACATTAGACCAACAGTTTCCTCTATGATAACAAATCTTGTCCCATCTTATGTTTTATTATGTTTTTTTTATTTCATTTCTGACTTTTCGACAGACTTCAACACAGAAGTTCCTTCCTCAAAAGGACATTATTTTGTTTAAACGTGTTAACCACAAGTTTCTCTCACAGGTACATCTCGGACGTCATCTTGCCAACCCAAGAAGCTTGGCTGTTAGATCTTAAAAACAATTGTGTATACGAACACACTATAATGTTACAAATCCACGCATGCAGTATAAATAATTGAACATAAAAGACTAGACATATAAACATATTGCAATACGTTGCAATAGAAAAAAGAAACCCTGCTGAATTAAGCCTAAGAGCACAATGAGTCAGTCTGATGCGGTTAGGAGCGTGCGAGCGCGCGCACTTCGAGAATGTTTTGCGCACCCTGCGTCACTTCAAACCAAGAGATGGAGAACAAATAAACGTCAAACGCATTATCAGCAAAGATCTCAAGACAAATGTGACACGTTATCACTGCATTTCACATCTAAACATGTGTTTAGAGTTTCTTCTCTGCTGGTTGTGCTTTTCTGGTAAGTTCATGATTTTATACGTCACTTCTTTAAGCATTAAAGCAAGTCACAAGTATTGATAAATTATATTCATTGGTAATTATTTAAATATCTATTCTGTTTTGTATTTGGAATATTTGTCTTTGATAAATAAAGAGTTTGTGTTACATCAGTGTAGGTGTAAAGAGTCTCGTGCTTTTTTTGAGAATGTTGCTCTCAGTTCCTTTGATAATGTCACCAGTTCCTCCAGTAACACCATCATGTAAAGACCTTAAAAAGTTATAAATGTGATCGAGACTGACCTTAAAAATAGTACATGTTTTATATTCATCTTTATGCAAGTGTTGCAGGGAAGTTGATGAATGTTTTGTTTTCTCATAGAATAACTTTCTACGTTTTAATGTCACAATAGAAAAGCAACACACCTTCAAAATAATGAATAAATACATCATTGCAGAAAACGCTTAGGCCTGGTTTCACAGACACGGTTTAGCTTAAGCCAGGACTATGCCAAAGTTGAATTAAGATAATAAGCTTTGATAAAAATGCATTAGAAGATAACATTACTGGTGTGCAACTTGAGACAAAACAATGCCACTGATACATTTGAAGATATTTCTGGGCAAGTTATATTCAGTGGAGACAGGTCACACATTCATTTTAGTCTGGGACGAGCCTTAAGCCTTGTCTGTGAAACCGGGCCCGTAAATAACGTTATCATTTTTTGACTCCATATATAAACCAACAGTGTAGTTTGGGGAATTTATGCATTTGTGTGTATTTAGTATTTAAAAACCGCTAGTTGTGAAATTGAAAAGTAAAAGAGCTTACTTGTGCATTTTAACATCCTTGTTTTTGGTTTTCATATCATATGTTATATATTTCCTCAGTGAATATCTGAAGCGCTTTCTCTTGTTTCGTTCATTTTCTTTCCAAATTCTTCAACCTTAACATTTTCGACAGTCTATGAATTAAGCAAATGTACGTTGATTTCAAGCTTTAATGTGTGATGGACTAATAATGTGTGTTTGTGTTGTTCAGGTGTGTTTGGTGATGAAGTGAAGTCAGTGATGGAGGGAGATTCTGTCACTCTACACACTGAAGATACTGAAATAAAGAGACATGTTGAGATCATGTGGAAGTATGGACCTCGAGAAATGCTCATTGCTGAAGTCAACGGACGCGTCCCAAGCTTCACAACATATAAAGGGGATGATGAGAGATTCAAAGACAGACTGAAGCTGGACTACAAGACCGGAGATCTCACCATCGGAGACATCAAAACTGAACACACTGGACTTTATAAACTACAGATCATCAGTAACAGGGTCTCATACAAAACATACGTTGTTACAGTCTATGGTGAGTCGAGAGATTCAGAAATTCTAAATAAAGCTTCACTTTTATTGCTCAACTTTGTAAATCCCTCCAGCTCGTCTGCCGGTTCCTGTCATCTCCAGAGAATGTTCATCGCCAGAAAGGTTCAAATGTGTTGTGTTGTGTTCAGTGCTGAATGTGTCACATGATGTGAGTCTCTCCTGGTACAAAGGAAAGAGTTTATTGTCCAACATCAGCGTGTCTGATCTCAACATCAGACTCTCTCTTCCTCTGGAGGTGGAATATCAGGACAACAACACATACAGATGTGTGGTGTCCAATCCAGTCAGACTCAATCAGACTCAACATCTTCACATCAATCAAGTCTGTCATCCAAGTTCAGGTGTGCTTGATCTTTGTGTTTTAAGACTCATAATGGACACTTTCTATAGGCATTTAAAGAAAGCTTATGGTACACTGACATCTAGCGGTGGATCTTGGTATTTGCTGTTAAAATGAACCCGTCTATTGCATTTCTTTTTCAGTTTGTCTGCCTGTTCCCGTCATCTCCAGAGACTCTACGCAATGTTCTTCATCTTCAGTGTCAAATTGTTCCTTGACGTGTTCGGTGATGAACGTAACAGATGTGAGTCTCTCCTGGTACAAAGGAAAGAGTTTATTGTCCAGCATCAGTGTGTCTGATCTCAACATCAGACTCTCTCTTCCTCTGGAGGTGGAATATCAGGATACAAACACATACAGATGTGTGGTCAACAATTCATTCATAAGTCAAACTCAACATGTCAGTCCTGATGTCTGTCGTCCGTGTTCAGGTATGAGTCTTGACAGATGCTTATGTCATGTGTCCCTCTCAGATCTTTTGTTGAGTGTTTGTGTCTCCACAGAATATGTCCACTGTTGTGGTTTTACCGAAGCTGTGATCCGATTGGTCATCTCTACTCTGGTGGGCGTGGCAACGGTTGCTGTTCTGGTTTATGACGTCATATCCAGTGGAGATGGGCAGAAGAAATCACAATCACCTCAATCTGACTCTCATGCTCTTACATCAGTACTTGAGACAAATGCACAAGAAAGTCAATGAGGACATTTGTTCAATATTGTGTTGGAGGACTTCTCTATGTTGATGTTTCAATATTTCAATATTAAATGTGATTTTATTTTTAAATAAACATAAAAAATAGACATGTGCCAGTTATTCTGTCTTCCAAGCATGTTCTTTAGATCATTTTTAGTGTATGTAGATTATGATATCTATTGTGATCATATCTAGGTCAAATCTCATATCACTTTAATGTTAACTATTGTTTTTGTTATATTTCATATAGAATACACAATTTGACATCATTCATCAGCAAGTATAACATTTTCTGGGTCATAACAAACAATCAAAAAGTTATTTTAAAAAAGTTAAGATAATTTATGAATATTAATAAAAATATAAAAGTGCAAATCCATAAAAGGACAAAACACTCAATGAAGACATTAGTTTCTTACAATGTTGCAAAGCAGTTCGTTTATTTAAACATAAAAAACAAATGCTTTTAATAAGTATTCAGAATATAAATAAATATAATGTTAAAACAAATAGCAGCTTACTGCTGTTCTGTCAAATAACCACCAGATGGAGACTAGAGAATTACTATTAAACATTATTATCACAAGTGTGATTTAGTATAAGTGCCGCATGTCATGTTTTCAGAATAATCCTCCTCCTATTAGTTGAAGTGTTGCAATACTCTGTTTGTCTGTGTTGAATGAAACCAGTTCCCTGGAAGACACACAACATCTCATTTACCTGGAACCCCACTTCAGGTTCTACAAGCTTATGAAGTCAATTAGTTGATTTAGGTTGAGCAAACGTTAACTGCTTGTTTGTCTCCAGACACAGGGATGAGAAATTCTGCTTTAGCGAAATCTTGAATACAATGAATCACTTTATGAAATGATGTTGCTGATTCTCTCAGAGATCTGTTCATGCTTCATTGCGTTTATAGCATATCGCACAAATTCAAGAGCATTAATGATGTTGAAAAAAATGATAAAATTATAATCTTTTATTTCAAAATAATTTTCCTTCGCCACTTATACTGATGATCTCGGCAGATGTTGAAACTTGATAGATGTAGCTGCAGTTAGGGCGTTCTGGAAAAGAATCACAAAAAAAATTATTAAGAACACATTCTTCATAATAACAGTTCATATATGCAAATAATTATATTGTTTATTGGTACTTAAAAAAAAGTTTGGAAGATTAATTTTCATAAGAAAAAAAGAGACAGGAGATTATTGATTGATGGTATAGACTGATCAAAATAAACTAATCCTGAATAAAAGTGTCTCCTATTCGAATTAATGTACATTTAAATATAAGTCAATAAAATCTAACGCGTTCACACACCACAAAAAGAAGCTGTTTTTTCAGATTAGTTTCATAAACAGGTTTCACCTAAACTCAGTCCCCAGACAAAATGTTAATCCTCAAGAGACGAGTTTAAATAAGATAAATCTATATAGAACCTATAGAGAAGATGTTCTGACATGATCACATTTAGTGGTTTACAGAGGAATCTACGTAGTCCATGTTTCAATCACTTAAAACTGCTTTAAAATCTCCTCGTCAGGTTCATGTATTGAGAAGTATTTTGCGCATTGAACACAGAAAATAATTCCATCACAATGACAATTCAGATAACAATTCTAGATACATTAGGTCCAATCAGACAAAACACTTTTTAGTGTTTGTTTCAATTACTATTACTAAACCTTAAAATAAAAATGTTTTGTTTACTCAAAATCTAGTCTATAATGTCTTTTCATATAACATACCAAATTTGCATGAAATGCAACTGCATGTGACCTGCAAAAAAGTGAAAGCTTGAGTCATGTTTCCTAAAAGGAAGCTCGTACAAGAATAACAAAGGGCCCAAGACTAAGCCTTGAGGCACGCCAGACTATACCGCGATAGGTCTGTCAGCTCACCCTAATTTACTGAAGGTAAGTAGTAGTGGTCCGACAAGCATCTTAATCAAGTCAGCGCCTGTCCACAATTGTCCATATGCATCTCAAGTTCCCCCTTAAAGAAGGTTGCAGTCTGTGAGGTCAAAGGCAGGCCAAAGGTCTTGTTATAATACTACTAGAGTTACAGTCCCAAGTGAGTGCTAAAAAGCCATTTGTTACGCTGACAAGTGTAGTGTACGAACTGAAATCTGAGGTCTTTATGAATTTCTCTGAGTAAACGAAACATTTGAGTGTTGACAGTTTCTTCTATTCTTTGTTCCATAAAAGAAAGAAGATTGGAAATATGCGTATAATGCTATTTCCATGAATAAGATATTAATTAATAACTTAAATTTCCTGTAGTAATCTACAGCTTCCCGAGATACACTTTAATTGAGTTAATTGAATGTAACGGTTTTCTGATGATTGGTGTAAGCAAGGCCTAGGTCATAGAGGTCAGGCCTGGCTTGGTCTGGTCCAGATCTTAAAGAAGCTGCAGTGTTGTACAGTGGGCGAGTTGGGTGCGCACGTGCTGCGTTAGGTGGCGTTGTGAGCTCATATCGTGTCACGTTACCTGGCAGACGGAAGATTCAGCCATTACGAGCAAGTGTCCTGCGCTTCAACTCCGCTGTCTAACAGCAAAATCACCATTAAATACAAATCTTACGCATATCTTGGTTCATATAAAATTATTTTCTTCGTTCTTCGGTCCGGTTTTAATAAATGTCGTTATAATTCAACGTGGGTGCGGCTCAGATACGACGGCACAGATTTATTCGGATATTATTAACTACGTTTAGAAAACGTCATTTTTTTCCACGTGAATCCTGGTTCCTTTTAAACTACAACATGAAGAATTGCTATCTGCTCGTCTTATTGATCGTTAATGGTAAGTAGCATGTTTGTACTTTCGATTTTCTTGATTAAAACCGGAAACAGAAATGCGTATTTGCGTTTAAACGCGTATTTTCGCATTCCTCCAGCATCGTGACATACATACGATGACTATTTTGACTATTTACGTACAACGCGTGTAAAATCGTTGTGTTGGTAATGCGGCATGTTTTTTTTCAAGCTCAGGCCTTATGATAATAACCTTTGGGAAGATCGATGAATGTCACGATTAAATGGCGAGTGTTTTGTGCGCATTATTCAGATAAACGCGTTATTCCGGTATTTTGTTGAATTATTATCGTTATGCGTCTGGACATTGACAGGCCTAGTTTGGTGTCATCTGGCCTCAAGGATATTTAGTCGTTTGCCGTACGTATTTTATAAGCGTTAAATATTTGTTATGTAGTCGCGTGTGGTGTATTTGTGAACCCTTGATCATCGCTGTCAGTGTGTTTAGTTTTTTACGTTGAAAACATTTGGCCTTTTTGCCGCATATGTCATAATGCGACGTCATTGACGTACAGTTTCAGTTTATACCTGGACGCAGCTGTATTAATATTTTCGCTAGCGCGTTTCCTTATGCATGTTGGCTACACGGTCATGAACGTCAATTGGTTGCATTATATGTACTTGTTGTAGGTGTTGCGTAATTTATACGAGATGTTGCTGCCTCACAAGATATTTTCGTAAAACATTCCATAACATCCGTACTATTGTAAATGTACTATTTGCACATTTTTGCATTTAAACATTTTCAAGCCGTTTCTTGTAATAAAATGCCTACTTAATGTTAATTTATACCAGTGATAATAGTTACCATCAGAACTACTCATTTCTATTATAAACCGTTCTTTGTTATAGTAAGAAAATTAAATTATAGCAGCAACATTCTACATAGTCTGGAACAGCAGATCTGACGGACATTTTACTCTTATTGTTGAGTTCTTCTGCTGTTTAGTATTAACAGAATCACTTCTACTTAGTCATAATCTCACTGTGATTGGACAGCCTGCATCTAGTGACAAAAAGGACTTGTTAACATGTGTAGTCGGGTTTGAATTTAGGAGGAAATTGTGAGTTCTGCAGTGTGTTACGCAAGATCAGGAAATATTTCTGTTGATTACTTTATGATCTCTGTTTAATTATTCACCATTTTGCTACCAGGATATAATGAATGAGCCGCTGAAGGTGCTGGCTCTGTTGGAGCGGTGCCATGTGGTTTCTAGAGTAATCTTAACCTGAAGCAAAATACTCAGGAATGGTTTACGTGTCTGAACGTGACAGAAATTGAACTCTGACATCACCAATCGGCCCCCATCCTGACACACTGCTGAACAACAGTGACAGTCTGGTATTTTAAAATCAAAGTATTAAATTAAGGAATTGCAGTAAAAACATATTTTTACTGTCTTTATAAACATTAAATGTTAATGTTTTTCATCAAACTTATTATTTTGATATCTCTTTAAATTCTTTGCAGTATTCTGCTACACTTTTTCTCACGTCTGCCAGGGTCAAAGAGGCTTTGTCCTTGAAACTCTGGAGAACAGCCAGAATCAAAGACTCTTTTCTTCACTGTTGGAGAGTAAAGCGCTTCTCAAACCAGCTTCTTTTGCTGATGTGAATGTGTTTTTTGCCTCTCTGTTCTGCTTCGTTCTGAGACATGAAACGACATGACGGCAAAACATAAATCTCTCAAGAGCAGTAGACTAAATGAGTTCTAGAGAAGTGTGGGTGTGGGTGGCCAGGCTTTATACAATTGTGAAAAGGTATTTATTGGTTCACGAGTGTGCTTTTCTCCATGTAAACCCACAACACGTGATTTGTTTTGGACAGCTGTTTGTTGCCTACTCATACCCACCTGTAAGCTGCCATGTGGCTGAAAAACCTCAGGTTCAGTCTATAGATTTTTATTTTACATTAATGCGTTTGGCCTGTGTTTATTAACAGCATGTGACGTATACAATACATGAATCCATCCATTTTCGAGAAATGATTTAAAAACAATTTCTTAAAATAATTGTTTTGAACAATTTCTTATCAAACCAAACATATTTACTTTAATATTCTTATTCTGCATACTCTTTCAGCTCTTGATTGACAGCTGTCAAAGTCTCTTGAGATTTGTTTCTTGGTCAGTTTTTTCAAACATACTTTCCAGTGGCATTACGTTGTTAAACATTGATATTCAGAATTTACAAATATTTGTTTTCTTGCGATAGTTTAAGGATAAAGAAATATGGATGATGATTTTGTATAACATCCTTCCACACGTGTCTACATGTTATACAACATGTTCGTCAGAAAAATGCAAACATTTACAGGCAAATGTGTCTACAAATATTTGTTTTCTTGCGTTAGTTTAAGGATAAAGCAATGATGATTTGTATAACACATGCGTTCTTTTACATGTGTCTATATGTTATACTAGTCATGCTACCACAGGTTCTCTCAATTGACGCGTTTTTCCTATTAATGTACTTGTATCTCAGTTCCAGAGAATCACGTTATGAATTTCGTAATATTCGTGCGTGCAAAATGACACAAAAGACACGTAGACGAGGTTGTCACGTGCCATCCGCCGTGTTCTTTCAGCGCTGTTTGGGATGAGCCAATCATAACCGTCTGTGATCGCTGAATGCCACGTGCTTCCTGTTACTTTGCTCAGCGCTGTGTTGAATGAACCAATCAGTTACGTTCACCGCATGGGGTTCGGCTTTTCAAGTACAAATAGACAAGTATAAAAATCGCTTTTTTCTGTCATCATACTTCCGAACGTGAACATGCTTTCAAAAGCAACAAAAAGCAGATCAAACTGTCGTAAGAATGAATGCGAGTTAAAGCTCGTGAGCCGCGCAGCGCCTCCTCGCGGCGACTGTTCGTGTATTATCAACAAAATGCATTAACCGCCCAAATCATGATTTAAAGGGTAAAACATACACACCAGATATCGACATAATGCGCCTGTTTGTCAGATAAACGCGCACATTTACAGCTATTGCTGATTGTGACTTGATTTCAAGACATTGGCCGATGCGATCGTATGACAGATCTCAGATCAGACGTTTGACGGTTTCTAAAAAGATATTTGTCTTACCCGGTTACTTTGATGAACGTCCTTCACACCGAACACGTCTTTCTAATGTGTTTCTCCACCTCACGGTTAAATCCACATTTATATTCTATATTACAATCCATTACATTAATGTTAAGGCGTTTACGTGGCTTCGTAAAACACGAGTTGTGTATATTGTATCAGAAGTTGAAATAAATCGTCGTCGCGGTGTAATTTGAAGCAGCAGTAAAGTAAATCCATGATCCACTTTCATTTTAATATCGTTGTCCCACAGCTGCGCTCGAGCTTCCGTGTTCTTCGCGTCTGGCGTTGCAGAATCTCGCGAGATTTTAATTTAAACTCCACTGTGAGAATATTATGTAAGGAAAACCATCGTCTAGTTGTTTGTTTGTTTTTTATTGAATCGTTTTATTAATATATTCATTTATTTAACATTATAGAAAAAAACTTGGAAAAAATGGTTACAAATGTTTCCTAAATTATATATAAATGAATACATTATATATATTTTAAGATAAATTCACATTTTCTTATGAAAATTCATGTTGTGATGTAACCATGTTTATCATAAAACCATGAACCTTTCTAAAAAAAAGCGTAGTTACACTTTTACTATATATGCGGAAAGATGATTATTGATGACGTTCACTAAATGTTTTCCATCTTTCTGTTTGTCTGCAGGTGCGTTTTGCGCTGGGACAGAAGTTAAGACCCTAGAAGTGACGGAGGGAGACCCTGTGATTTTAGACCCTTGTTCTGTTAGCGTAATACATACAAAAGATGAGATCGAGTGGAGGTTTAATGGTGCTGTCATAGCCAAAAATGCCTTAATATATGACCCCGTTGATGAAAAATTCATAGGCCGTCTGAGTCTGAACCCTGAGACTGGAGTTCTGACCATCAGGAACACCCGAATCAAACACTCGGGACTTTATGAAGTGAACATCTCCAGCAACGCATGCACTGTACCCAGGAAATTCAACGTTACTGTCCTTGGTGAGTAAATCTTTTGTTTTTTCTCAAAGATCTGCGTGCATATTTGAGATGCGAAGATTTGATGACACAATTTCTACGTTTCCAGGTGCGCTTCCCCAGATTGTGCGGGTGGCGGAGCGAAGGTCTTTTACATTTCCGGATGATATTGCTGACATAGACAAATACGATTTGATTACGTGGATATTTGAGAACACAACCATCGCTGAATTCAACAGACAGAGTCAGAGCATTACATATGCGAAGGAGGGCAAATTCAAAGACAGACTGAAGATTGATGATCAAACTCAATCTCTTGAAATAACCGACATCAAGAGCACAGACGCCGGACTTTATAGACTGCAGGTGATCGGCCAGAACCAGGATCCCAAAACCAGGGTGTATCGTCTCACAGTCAATGGTGAGTAAATCAAATCCTTGTTGATCAAATTTGCATGTGACATAAGAACAGAATCACGTATTCTTTATGAATCCCTTCAGCCTCCGTTTCGCCGGCAGCTTATATGGTGCCGATCCTTCTGATCGTGGTGATGGGGTTTGTGGTGTGATTATCAGCGCAAGTCTAAACAATCAGAACAAGGCAAGTATGAACAGTTGAACATACAGTATATGAACAGGTTAAAAACTTTACATGATGAAAAGCAACCATTAGGGTAATGTAGCAAAACACGACAAGTGAATTGACCCTTTTAACATTGATAAGCCATGCAGGGTACCTAAAATTAACAATTTAGTCATCGGTTTTCTCCCTCAACCTGTATGCGAGCCTTTCTTCAGTGGAACACAACAGAAGATATTTTGAGAAATGTCTCAGTGGTTTTGTGTTCATACAATGGAAGTCAATGGGGTTCAGTGTTGTTCTTCAGAATACCTTATTTTGTGTTCTGCGGAAGAAAGTCATACGGCTCTGATATGACACGAAGCCGAATAAATGACCAAATTATTATTTTCTGATTTCTAACAACCGTGACTCATTCTGTTTTCTTAACAGCAAATAGAAGCATCGCAGGAACATCTGGGGGAAAAGTGATTGTCTTTATGAACATCAGATTGTCTTTGGTTGCAACTTTTAAAAAGTTTTCAGTTCACAATTAATGCTGATCATATAATGATCTTCAGTTTGAGTGTTTGTTTATTTCTTCATGTCTGCCGGCTGTTTGAGTCGCTTATTCTTTATGCTGTGGGACTGTCGTTGATTTAAAGTGTTAAAGCTCTTATGAGAAACATGTTTCAGATATGATTTGATTTAATTTAATAAACGGCTGTGTCTTTGAGGAATTGCTGTGTTGCTGACAGCCCTCAAATGTGAATTTGCACTTGAGAGATGACGTTATCGACGCCGACACTCTCATCACATTTCAATGATTCTGATTACACAGAGAAGCATCGTTTTTACGGAGGTACATCTGCGTGTGTCTAGCTTTCAGTGTTCACATATAAACACATGTTTATCCCTCTAGTTGACAAACTTTGATAGGTTCATGCTTTCACTTTTGTTATGTGAAGTAGAGTTTGTTTTTTTACAATGTGGATTCATGGTGTAATATGAATGTCGCATTTTATTGTAAAGCCACTGAAGTGCCTTTTTGTGTTATGTATAGCCTCATTTTTTTTATTTTTCGATCCTGGTGTTGTATCTGATTATGGTGATGTGTTTTTCATTGACAATCTTTGCTGTATGTTTGGCTTTTCGGCAATTAAAAGAAAAGTGTGTTTAATGGCTGGTTTAACGTGGTTTGGTTATGAACTTTCTTCAAAATATCATGAAGTGTTCGGCAGAAGGAAGAAAGTTTGCGGTATAGAATAAGAGTTGACACATGGCCTCCTAATAGCACACCTCTTGTTTACATCTGCAAGACGTCTCTGAGACTAGGATGTCTAGAAGTTGTCTGTAAAGATGTTAATGATTTAGAATGGATGTAAAAGCAGATGTTTTCTAGATCTTTAGCAGACATCTTCCAGACGTACATTTGCTATCAAAGTTTTGTTGTAAAACCAAAATAAAGAGAAAAATAGTTTATAAGGTTTATACTGTGATGACGTCAGTAAGTGTCGCAGTGGAGTCTGGAGAACGAAACTGATCTGCATCAACCTGCTACACACCTGCGGTTTACCATTGAAACACACACACACACACACACACACACACACAGAACACGTACAGACATGTTTATGAAGCGCGTGAGTAAATATCATTGATTTGAAGTCTGTTCAGTTTGTGTTTCTCGTGCACGCGGTTCAGGTTGCGGGCGCGTCTCCGACTGCCGAACGAGCAGATCCGAGCACCGATAGACTGTATCGATAACCTCCATAGATTTGACTGAATCAACAGCGACATGAGGATTTTATTGTTGCTCGTTTCGGCATTTGGAGGTAAGTTGCTTTATTATTATTATTATAATTATTTATTTTTGTTGACTTTCGGTTTCTATCAGACGGACCGGTGTTTAAGGCGATGTCACTGATGTGCTTAATAAAAGATAGCCCACAATACCTTGAATAAAGATAGCCGTATATTTTTTCCCTAAACCTAACCTTCTCTCGAAAGATAGCCGTAAAGAACGCGTTTTTCCTTCTTATTTCCTTGTTACAGCCTCAGATGTGCACGTCATTTTATTTAACGTCACAGAACCTTATAATAAACATGAACATTTACTAAAGTATTTACTGTTGTTTGTCGATGCACTAAACTATATACTATAGTGTACATTAAAAGTACAGTAATTATTAATTATAATGTTATTTATTATATGTAGTATAATATTATTGTATAGCATAAACCACAGTTTACTACAATATGTGTCTCTATTTGGATATCACATACTGATCTGTGTTTTGTGTGTGTGTGTTTGTGTTTGTGTTGTACAGGTGTGTTTGGTTTCGATACAGGGAAAGTGAAGGTGATGTCAGTGATGGAGGGAGATTCTGTCACTTTAAACACGTGTGTTAATGACATTCAAAAAGAAAACAATGTATTGTGGACATATGGACCTGAAAACAATGTTTTGGCTAAAATGAACAAGGGCTCACAGATCCCTATAGATGACATTGTTGAGATGTTCAGAGACAGACTGAAGCTGGATCCTCAGACCGGGTCTCTCAGCATTAAAAACATCAGGACCGGTCATTCTGGGCTTTATACCGCTGTGATCACCAACAGTACACGAACGTCCACACGAGTTTTCAATGTCAATGTAACTGGTGAGTAGCTTTCTGGATTATTCTGGACTATCTGTGATAAGAAGTCATTTTAAAAACTTGTACTGTGTCTGTCTGTGTCAGGTGTGTTTGACCCAGAAGCAAATAAACTGACGTCAGTGTCGACTAATGAGGGACAATCTGTAACTTTAAAAACGGGTGTCACAGTGGAGAGAGATGATCTGGTAGTGTGGAAGTTCGGACAGTCCATCAAACACTGCGATTATGATGCTGGCTATAGCGTCCCACACATCGCCAAGCTGGACGGAGAAACCCGAGCGACGTCGCTGGATGCTGGTGAAGATCACATATTCAGCGGCTGTCTGTCGCTGAACGAACAGACGGGCGATCTGACCATCATAAACACCAAGACCAAACACGCAGGATGTTATTTTCTACAGATCACCAGTAACACCAGGACTCGATTCAGGAGGTTTTACGTTACTGTCAATGGTGAGTGCATATACATATACTGAACAAAGACATGTAGATTTACTCTATTTTTTATTTGTGGAAATATTTACAGTGCGACTCAACCAGAACCAAGAGCAAAAACTAGGCATTTTATAATAAAATATGTTTATAATGACAGAATTCTGGAGAAAATCTTTAATATATAAAATATGTCTATTATGACAGATCTCTGGAGGAAATATTGAATAAACAAAATGTTTATAATGACAAAATTCTGGAGGAAATGTTTAATAATTGAAGATCTGTATTTAAATGTACACAAAATAACTGATCATTCTGGATTCGGAAGAACAAGAGCAGTTAAACTAATCTGTGTCTCTCTTTAACCACGACAGGTCCTGCTCCCCGGACGCACTGGGAGATAACTGGTCCAGTATTTTTGGCAGCAGGGGCTGTGCTGGGGCTGATCGGGATGATCCTGTTTGCAAATAATAAACGTCCATGAAATGTAAGTCAAGTATTAAATGACTTCACTACATTTACATTTAACATTTAGTCATTCAGCAGACACTTTATCCAAAGCGACTTACATAGAACTCAGGGAGCAATAAGCAATACATGCAAGTATAAGATCAGGGTTTAGAAACACAATGAAGTTATCACATGTAAACATGATCTGTTTCTGTTGTAGAAGTCTTGTGCCTGTTTTGCAGAAAGTTTCTTTCACCTGTGTAAAATCCAAGATCTATTAACGTGTGATTTCCACTTTGATATTTTACACAGTGATGACAAACAAACAGACAATGACGACACCGGAAACCATTTCTCCACCGGAAGTTCTTCACCTCACAAGTTCAGTCACTGAACAGAGAATATAACACAAGTGTTGATATTTATTGGTATTTAGACCCAACTCTTGCACTGCTGGACTGTAAAACTGAACTTTTGAGTTCCATAATAATGCTGTAAGTGACTTCACACATGGTCAGTAACAAGAACCAAAACCTTCATTCAGAGAAATTGCTGCTTGAGATGTAGCATTTCCTCCCATGCAGCCGTCATTTGGTTCTTGAGATTTTCAAAATGTGAAATGTTTCTGCTCACATCATATCTGGGACAGGTCAGAGTTTAACATCCATGTCTGGTTTGGTGGTCTGCTGTATCTCTCTGTGTTTTGATTGTTTTAATGATAGAGAAACATCATCAAATGTTTTGCCTTATGCTTCAATACTGAAAGAGCAAATACCCAAGTGTTTTCTGTATGTTAAATGTGTGCTGAGATCAGTTACTCTTGTTCTGTATATATGAGGATATGAGTTCTGATGCCATATTATGCTGTATGATGCTGATGCTGATTATGACGTCATTGCTGTTGAACAGAATCTTTACTGCTCTCTAGTGGACAAACACTGATAACGCTTCTGTCATTTTAAACATAAAATACATGAAGATTTTCAAGGGCAAACAACAAAGTCCACATTAAGCCTGAAATAAATACACAATATATGTGACCGAGTCATGATACAAATCTTTTGTTAATTTGTATGAACACTTCCGCAAAATACTAATTGTTTACAGCTTTGTTTCGCAGACTTGCAGAGAAATGTGGTGTATAATCTTTCTTCAATAAACCATCGTAACTAAATGCTGCAGAAACAGATTTATAAAACTGAAGGGTTCAAACCTGGCTACTTCAAAGGGTCAAGAATGAAGCATTTCTATGGACACAGATCATGTCAAGTGTGTAAAGTAGTTTAGGTTTAGGCAGAAAATATGAATGTGATCAATAGGACGCAATGGTTTGGGTTTCTAGACGGTACTTGTGAAACCGCTGATGTTATATTTTTGACAGTTTTACGGTATATGCAGATGTTTCTATGGTAAATCTCAATAATTCATCTTAATGCTGTAACATGTAAACCCCTCGATCACTTCAGATTCCTGCAAAAACACACAAAAGAGAAAAGGGTTTTATGGGAGTCCTTGTGTAATTGCATTGCATTTTTAAATATAGATGATTATAGACGGTTTCATCTTAACGACGTAAACAAACATTACTACGCATGCACACTTGTGACCCTAACTGAACTTCCGGTACACATTCATAAACAATAGAGCGCCTGTAGATTATTTATGAGAACAATTAAAAGTTTCAAAATTAAAATCTTACTTGGCTAAACTCTTCTCTGCAATATTTTGAATTTAGACTGCGACACAAAGATCAACCGCTAGATGTCAGTGTACCATACAGTTTGTTTAAATGCAACCGAACTTTAATTGTTTAATACAATTATTATACAATAAAATAATAATACAAATTAATATTAACATGAATTACATGAAATATATTATATTATTAGACACTAGCCAAACCGGAAGTTAACTTGGGGTCATCCGCGGTCTATACACACAAGAAGATACAAAGCTAGAGATGTCAAAAACAGACCATATTTATTTTACCTTTATGTGTTTGTTGGATCAGGGTACAAGATCTCATCCGTATGGGCCTGTAACAATAATGGAAGATTACAGATAACAAAACAAAACCATTTGTCATTAAGTTGTCATCATCAGTAGTTGACATGTTCTCATTTACAGTGTTGTTGTGTGTTTGTGCATTTCCTGCAGATGCAGAAGAGCTTCAGTTACTATCATTACAGATCCAACAACAGCACAAGAGAGAGGAATTATATAATCTGGTATATAGGAACTGTAAACATACAAAACAACAAACTTTGACAAACAACTTTTAGAGAGAAAAGCATTTAAAAGAGCTTTAACAAATAATCTCTCCACACTTTGTCAGCATAACACACATAAAATGGAAATAGAAAGTTCAGTGTGTTTCCATGTTTACCAGTAGAAGTGTAATCTGTTTTATGAGACACAGCTGGACATTAGCTCGAGTTGATTGATGTGTAGATGTTGTGTGAGGTTTGTGATGGGATTGTTGACCACACATCTGTATGTGTTTGTATCCTGATATTCCACCTCCAGAGTAAGAGAGAGTCTGATGTTGAATTCAGACACACTGATGCTGGACAATAAACTCTTTCCTCATTCACACTGAATGACAACAAAGTCATTCATTTCAAATTTAAATGTTGGTGTTTGTTGAACCTGTGTGATTTAGCTTTAGGAGAAAGTGTAAAAATAAAGTCATCTATCACTCCACAAAATTCTGAATGATTATGACCTCATTTATGAAAGAATGTTACAGGATGAATATATGTGGATGATGGTATGTTGTACTCACTATAGACAGTAATGTTGAATATCTTGAGTGGCATCTCTTGGCTGGTTGTGATGATGTAATAACGTCCAGAGTGTTTGATTCTGATCCGGCCTCATTCAGCTTCAGTCTGTCTCTGAATCCATCACAGACATCATTATACCTTATTATTCTCAGCCTTCACTTTCGCTAGAGGAATTATATTAGGTCCGTGATTCCATCACGTCTCTGTGTTTTAGCAATATTGACAGACAGAAGAACAGAATCTCCCTCCATCACAGACTCGGAACCAAACACAGCTGAACACACACAAGAATGACTTCAGAATCCATGTTATATTATTTCTGAATGCAGGCACAGCTACAGCTTAAACGACAATGACACTAAACTAGTGACGGCCTGTTAACATCATGACACCCCATGTTAAGTCATTGCACTCGTTTTTTGTTTTACTAAAACTGAAAGAAATGAATGGAACCACACAATTTCCCCACCAGACTCCAGGAGCACAAACACCATTACATCACAGCAAATATGTCCTCAGTTTGAAAACAACAGATGAGATGAAGTGCTGCTCTTAAGTAAAGTGGTTAAGCGAACAACAGCCTTTTAAGTGCAGTGAAGAACACAATGATGGACGCAATAAGAGGTCCAGCCTCTTTACATTACAATATACGGCTGTTCACAAAAACACTTACAACTGGACTGATCGAGGGCTCAGTAAAACCGATTTCATTTTAAATGCAGTTCATTTATATTCTACCACTGATGAAAGTGTGCTAAATAAGCACATTGTTGTGATGTTGCAAATGAGTTTTTTTCACCTGCCAAATTGTTACAAAACTTTGATAAATAGTGAATTACCTGTTTTGAGTGTACTTCTATTATTAACCACAAGATGGCGCTGCACTGTAATCTGCGTTAAATGCGCAGCTGGATTGTTAACACCGTTTGAAATAATGTGACGATAAATGTGTAGATAATGAGATCCTTGTGACAAGTAGACTTTTCATCATTTCATGCAAATTGGATTAACACAAATATCAACATAATTTAAAGTTAGATGTCTTGATGTCTTCATTTACATCTGCAAGACGTATTTTGGGGGATCGTTTGCTCCAAGACGTTTCCTGTCTGATGATGCCATATAGGAAAAACTTCTCAAGACGTTTGTCAGATGTTTTTACACAGCAGATGTTTTCCAGATCTCAAGATCACGTGCATGTGCTATCTGGACTGTTGGTTCCTCCCCTGATAGCACACATACATCTGGCTTACGTCTATTTGACGTCTGCATTTACATCGGCAATACACAGTTTGGTCATCTGCATTACGTCTGATAGAGATGTCTGCTGTCAAACGTCATATAGACCTCCAGAAGATGTCTGTGAGATGTGTATGATGTAGAATGGATGTACAAAAGCTCTTTCTAAGATGTTTAGCAGATGTTTTTACGCAGCAGATGATTCCAGATCTCCAGATCTTTAGCAGACGTATTACAGACCTTCAGACGTCTCCGATACGTATTGCAGATGAGCAAACTGTGTATTACAGATGTCTTACAGATGTAAATCCAGACGTCAAATAGACATATAAAGGCCAGATGGATTGTGCTATCTGGGAATGTGATCTATATCAGAAGTCGGTTTTACTGTCATTCAAAGTTATAAAAGAGAACATGGTCCATGCACTTTCAGATAACGTATTTGTTTTGTGTTTTTGTCTTTGAAACACAATAACAAACTGTAAAATTACAAAAAATAAACTGATGTCAGACCCTCTTTTATCACAAGTTGTTCACATGCAGAAAGTGAATATATAAAAAAAACCAAATTATAAACTTAAGCTTGTCATGAGTTTTATTCCACTGGAAGTTTACTGCGGTCTGGAGGATGTGCGACCAGTACGCTGGTGGCTAAATTAAGTTTAAGTTATTTATCATCAAGTTATTGCTGGCATTGTACACACAGAAGCCTCAGTTTTCTGTAAGTCAGTGTTAAGCAGAGATGTGGATAAATAATGATAGTAATTCCGCTTTTGCTCTCTGTGCAATCTTTTTGTTTATCTCATTATATTTCTTTCTTATTTTGTTCATTCCAGTTGTGAGAGGGGAAGTGCTCTGAGTTTTTAACACACTAAACCTTTATCTCATTTTGACAGTAGAGACTTGTGAATGTGGTCTGTTTTGATGGGTCAGCCATAATTACTTGGACATTAAATTGACATTTACATTCATGCATTTGGTGTTGCTAGCGCATGCTCTTACCGCTGAGCTACAGGAAACCAAATCTTGCTCGTGTGGAGAGGATGGGTTGGGCCTGCGGTGGTTAAACGGAAGTTGGTTTGCAGGCCTCAGTGAGTCTTTCACCACTAAACCAAAGACATGAATCTATACGGAAACGGAAACTTTAAAAGGATCAACTTGAGAATGTCTGAAGACACACAATACAGGAATCCCATGAGCTTCGTGAAAATGAACAGTTTTGAGATGAAGATCAACCGTAGCTCTGTAAGGAAAATGACCTGGAAGATCTCATTTCTCGCTTTTATTTGTGTCTTCAGGCTTGTGGTCACGGTTGTTTTTTTTTGCTCCACAGTACTCGTCCTCATTTCACACCCCTAACCTAAAACTGGTGGATTAAAAATGACCCAACATAAACCCAGTGATGGGTTGAAATTGCATGCAGCCCTTGTTGGGTTATTTGAACCCAAATGCCTTAATTTAGTTGAGATATCATGTCAAATGTTGGTTTACCCTTTTTGAAATGCGGAACGTGTAGAGCGGAACTGAGATCTTTAGCATGAACTATCACCCTCAAGGTGAGTGATGACTTTGATTAAGGTTATGATGAGGAACTTCATACTGTAAAAACAATGAGCTGCACAGATTAATTATATATATTTTATAATTTAATAAATCTTATTGAACACAAGTTAAACTTTCAAATGTCCACGTCAGACCGGTTTTAACCCAACAGTCTGCACAGCTACAGAAATAAACCCAGCTATAGGTAACATAAATAACCCAACGCTGAATGTTTTTTGGTCTCTGTGGGGTCCAGCGAGTTTCCTGTGCAACCTTTTAACTTCAACAACATTCTGTGTTTGATATGTTATATGATATGTTTAAGGCACAGACAATAAATAAAGATGACCTTGCTCTGGTCATTCACTTGGATTACTGTGTTTTTCTCTAGAACAGCTTCTCTAACATTTTCATGGATTAACGTGTTTTTACACGGACACATTTTCTGGTGTGTTCTCTGTGATTGAATCCACGTTGGAAACGCATATAAAACTTTTTTTATTGATCTACATCACTAGTCATTCAGCATATGTGTTTATTCAAAGTGAAGATCAATGAAAGTCATCATGCACAGCTTTTCAACATGATTCATGGGACGTAGATTTGTGATCTTTGCTCAATTTATACACTGAAATAAAAAATAGGCTTACACATCCCTTGTGTGACCTTTAGTCCAAATGATTAAAGCATTAACATCCATCATCTCAATACAAACACTGAACACAAAATGGAGTCATGGACGAGCCAATATATCCGATCACCAACATAGTTTGGTTGTTTGATGCTGGTTGACAAGGAACATCTTGCTAGTGTGGATACGAACTTTTATTAATGAAGTAGAGCTTTTTATCATCCTCATCTGCTGCAGATCTCTGAAGAAGAAACGCAAAGGTTTTTTTTATTCACAATAATCATCCTGTTACCACAACATAAATGTCAATAGCAGAATAAATTCTCAGATCGTTTGACACTTTTGTCAGCTTTGAGTCACATATACCGTGTCGACACGTCTTTGTTTGCATTTTTTACAGATGCAGAAGATCAGAAGTGCAGCAACTACTACAAGCAGCAGAGATCCAACACCAGAGAAGATGACAATATGGTTGAAAACCATTCCTGTGAACAGTAAGAGTCATAACCGTAACTAAATCTGTTAGTCTGATCTCGGATCAGATCAGCGAATCAATACAAACATCACCGTGACTCACCTGAGGAGAGAGAACCAGGTAGGTGATCTAGGAAACATTAGATAGTCAAATAAATGAACAGGACCGTTTAATTTGCCTTTCATTTATATTTCAAATGATCCCTGATAGCAAACATCCATCTGGCTTACGTCTATTTGACGTCTGCAAGACATCTACAATACATAGTTTGCTCATCTGCAATATGTCTCAGAGATGTTTGCTGTCAGACGTCATATAGACCTCTAGAAGACGTCTGTAAGATGTTTATGATTTAGAATGGATGTAAAGCTGCTCTTTCTAAGATGTTTTTACGCAGCAGATGTATTACAGACGGTCAGACGTCACCGAGACGCATTGCAGATGAGCAAACTATGTATTGCAGATGCAAATGCAGACATCAAACAGACGTAAGTCAGATGGATTGTGCTATCTGGGATGATTTATCAGTTCTTCTCTTCTCACCGTAGACAGTGATGTTGAATGTGTTGAGTTTGGCGTTGGTGCTGGTGCTGGTCACTTCATAAAGTCCATTCGTGTCGTTGGCTGTGATGTTGGTGATGGTGAGAGATCCCGTGTGATCCAGCGTCAGTCTGTCTCTGAATCTCCCGTCAGCTTGATCTTCATATATCTTCAGTTTACCGTTTCCTTTGATGACTTCAGCTATGAGAAATCCTTGAGCTCCAAACTTCCAGGAGATTCCCTGTTTCCTCTGATGCTCAGTGAGGTTCACGGGTAGAGTAACAGACTCTCCTTCTTGTACCGGCACAAACTCAGTACCAAACACACCTGAAAGTAAAGAACGACACATACTAAGGTCAATTTAAGACAAGTGCATTCGCTCTGTGATGATCGACATTATCAACAAAATTGGTGTGTGTCCCTAAATGGAGAAGAGAGAAAACTGATCTGAAAATGTTCCTAAAATAAACATATTTCATGTTTCAAGTGAAGAAAAAAGCATTGATCTCTTAACAGCTCACATAAAGGCACTGAACTAAACATATGAGTGAATATAAATGCATGTTTTACTTACCAGACAGACTCCATAAGCACAAACAGAACCAAAGCACATCACACATTTTCTTCAACGTGAATTAAAATTATAAAAGAACAGAAACCTTGAAATAATCTGATATGAAAAACGACATCAAATGTTTATGAGAAGATGAGATCTGCGGAAAAGCTCCAGGCGAGTAAACGGAGAGCGCATGACGTCACACACCTTGCACTTGGTCGTCGTTAGACTGCGCGCTCAGAAGCCACGCCCAAAATAACCTCAACAAAACTTAATATTGTTAAAAATCAAATAACATCTGCAATAATCTACATCAAAACTTCAACGGTGAGCGTGATGCAAACGTGGCATCCCTTTAAACGAGCGCAAAAATGACAACTTTCGAAATGCTGCGCTGCGTCTCAGGCTGCTTCCTCCTGAGGTCACGAGGTCTCTTTTTTCAGGGTTTATTTCGGGCAAGAAACCGCTTCGTTTCAAGGTAAAAATGAAACTGCAGTCTCGTCTTAACAGAAACGAGTCGTAATTTAACTGAAACGTCACGACCTGGGCACGATGACCTCTCCTGTGGACAAACGCGACCTCCGGAAGACGCATTGACATTGAGCAGACGCTTTTATCCATTACACAGAGTTCAGGGAGCAATAAGAGATATGACATAAAAGAGCAATAATACAACAGGTGTTAATACAAAGATACTAGTACAGACGCAGTGGTGGAATAACTCATCCACAATTGACATTTGCATCTTTAATCGTGAACTTTAAAACATAAGAAGAAATGCTCAATTCCATGCAACAGTTTTAGTATTTTAATTTCAAAATAAACCGTGTGCCGTGCATTCTCAAACCAAGCTACATTACAAAATAGCATTATTACCAAAACAGTATAAACTCACATACTCGAGAATGTGCAAAATATTCTATAAATGCATGTTAAGTGTGCCGATAGTTTGCTTAAAGACTTGAAATTACAAAAATGTTACCTGTTACATAAATAATGCATTTGAGAGAGAGAGAGACAGAGAGAGAGAGAGAGAGAGAGAGAGAGAGAGACAGATAGAGAGAGAGAGAGACAGAGAGAGAGAGTGAGAGAGAGAGAGAG